>NC_081556.1:143259838-143859838 GCF_963082655.1 Stomoxys calcitrans | reverse complement strand
TTTCAGCAGTGGTATCTCGGTATGTAAAACCTCTCTATGATGTGATATCACTAATCGGCCCTTCATTCGAAATCGACGATAAAAAGGAGTTGGAAATAATAATTATTTGACATTTTAAATCCCCGGACTTTCCTATAATGTGTCAAAGATCTAGCTAAAATTTAAGGATCATTTTATTTAAAATAAATTTAGGAAAAAAGTTAATTACTTGAAATTTTATTCATACAAAACCCAATACACTACCTACGCATAGGTCTACATATCGTTGAAGTGCAAAAAATCATCAAAAACCAACATTATGACAATTTTAAATCCCCGGAAATATTATGGCCTAAGACTTTCCTCCAATACGCAAAAGATCCTTCAAAATGTTAAGGAGTTCAGAGCATTTTAAGTTATTTAAATTAAATTTAGGGAAAATAGTTTGAAAAGCCTCTACTGTAGACAGCTTGTAGTTTATTTCATGGATTTGGAGGCTAGTTTGACCTTATGAAACCTAGTAGTTGGGAAAAGAAATGGTATCCTAATAGAAGTCTAAAGTTTTATGTGATACAAATGTATATTTTCCGACCCCAACACATACGTTTCAGATTGCTCCTCCTTAATTGACCAATCTGCACCTTATTCGTTGGGGACCTAAAAAATACAACTGTGCCACATAAAACTTTAGCGATCAATTAGGATACCATTACAGTTCCTAACTACTAGCTTTTATTTGGTCGAATTAGCTTTCATCTACACCTGCAAACCTGCTAGAAGATATATGGAGATTGTGATGGGTATACAAAACGGAAAGAACTCAAAAGTAGAGTCTGGCCCGAAAACTCCAAATACATGGAACTGAAAAAAAAATCAGCTCCTCTTATGAATTATTAGGGGTAGACCCATGACATAATTACAAGGTAGTGTACCATAAACAGCTGAGTACAATTTTTTCCCTCGAAGGGTGTGTATTATAGTTAAGAACCATAATACTCAAAATAAGAGTTGCACTAATCACTGATTTTGACACATAGTGCGCTCACTATTTTGTTGTTGGGCAACTGCCACTACCTGCATATGAATATATCTTGGGTAGACCCAAGGATTAAGTAGTGAAGGATAAAATGTGTTGCCACAAGCAGTATCTTTCAATGATACCAGAAGGTTATTGTGGCGTTTGATCGCAGCATAACTTAGATAGTTTGGCTTTGAGCATATCCTATTAATTGGGACAATAGACTTGCCGTCTTTCCCTTGCCGTTTTTTTAGCACAGCGATAGCGGAGTATTAGAATCATCATTTTTTGTAGTTGTTCAAAATGTACTTTAAATTATTTTTGAAATAATTTTATTTTCAATTTTTAGAATATTGTATTCTTTTATTTGCTAGCAAATCTTTCATTATTAACTATCATCTTAATCCCTTTAAGGATATTTCTTTATTTTATTATTATAGCACAACAAAAACTCACTTGTATATCACAATAAGTCAAATTTCTAAGTTCTTTTGTTGATTGATGTAACGAAACAACTAATTTAGTTCAAATTCTGGACCGCCTTTATATCGAAATACAATTGCATTGATTGATGATTACAAGTCTCCAATTATCGAATTCACCTCACCTGTAAGTCTGTAACGTTTGAACTTGCATACCAATCTAACTATCAACAGCGTACCACCCATACAATAACAACAATAACATTAAATTCATGCATAACTAATTATATTCTCTGTGTAATCGCAAAGTGGGAAAGAGAGAGAAAAAACCTCAAATTATAATGATGTTGGTTGGCATTCAATAGCTGATGCACCCGGCAAAATTATTTGAATCATTCATAAATTGGCCTTTCACTGGGGAGTTGGTATGGTTGTTCAACAATCACTGCTATTGCCAAAGATCTTCTTAAAACCCTTTCGAATTTACATCAAAGGAATTGTGGGAAAAAATTTCTTAGAAAAAATTAACAAATTATATAAATAAATTAATTTAATAATGAAATGTTCAAAAACAAAAATTCAACTAAATAGTGTATTAAAAAAAATCCCATAAATTCAATAAAATTATCTATTAAAAAAATCAAATTGTAAGAAAAATTTTTTTAAAGAATTTTTTTTATGAAAATCAAACTTAAGGAAAAGCTATCTTAAAATCAAATCACAAAAGAATTGTGCTCCAAAATCTGAATTCAAAAACACCTTAATAAAAATCTAAAATTGGCGAAGTTTTTAGACAAAATTGAAAAAAAAAAATAATTTTGGTAAATTTTCTATAAATATCAAATTTCGAAAATATTTTCCATATTAGGGGACATGTGTACATATAAACGTCTAAAAAAGGCATCCCACTTCAGGACTGCAGACAAAAAACAACAAATTAGTAGACAAGTTATTCAATATGAATATAATAAGCATAACCAACAAGAACGTGTTGACGACGAGAAGAATAGAAATAAATACGGCTACTAATTTCATCGACAGAGTACTAAAAATCAGTGACAAAATATATCATCAAGAAAACGAAATAAAGAAAAATTCAACATATACTACGATTAAATGACTTCTCAAGCAAAGCTATTAGGGACCTTATAAAATTCGTCAAGAATAGAACACCGAACAACAAAATTGAACCAACACTAAAAATCTTCAAGATAACGACGTATTTTTTAGGGTTTTCGGAAAGGCTTACCAATTCCAATACATACAACAGCGTAAAATACCAGCTTGCTTTAAAAAGCCACAACACACTGAATAGTATATTCAGCAGGACTAAATGAAGGATGAAAAAGCAGGGCAAATCAAATGTAGTTTATAAGATTAAATGTAACGGCGATGAAGCTAATTTATGTCATGTGCCATATGTAGGAACAACCAAAACTAAATTAAAAACAAGATTATCATCGCACAAATCTGTCCAGAAAATGAAAGACAAACCTTTAGAACAAAAAACTGCACTTGCAGCACATTGCACTTTAACAGGGCATAAACCAAATTTTAAAGACGTAGACATACTAGCACAAGAATCCAATCGGAAAAGACGATTTACATTAGAAATGTTACATATTATTGACATCCCTACATACAAACGTATGAACTTAAAGAAAGACACAGACAATTGTGCTCAAATTTACAGGAATTTGGTACAAAAATACAGACAAATATGAGAGAGCTGTAGTCGAACTTGTGCGCTGTAAAGCAAAAGTCGATTATTTTGTTTCAAAATGTAAATATTTTCTAATGTATTATTGTTTTTTAATTTTTATAAAATTACTTGTTTGTTAAATTTATAGTAAAAACCTTGATGAAGATCTCTGGCGGTGGTCGAAATATTGGTAAAAATTACAAATGAAACAACTATATAAAACACCAACACCTGTTTTTGTAAATTGTTCGATGACCTCGAGCCAAACCAAGAAGACAAAGTTATAAAATCCATTATAGTCAAAATTTTTTGTAAAAATAAAAACTTGACAAAATTATTTGTAAAACAAGTGAAAAGGCATTAAGTTCGGCCGGGCCGAACTTTGGATACCCACCACCTCAGGTATATATGTAAACCCATTTCGTGACAATCCGGTTAAATTAAGTACCCAAATTCGGCACGGACATTGAATGGTATAATATATACATATGTCACTATACAATTTAGTAGAACAAAATATTGGTCTTTTTGGCAGATATAACCAATTATAAACCAATCTGAACCAAATTAAGGTCGGATATCGTGAGGCTCAGAAAAACTCACTATTTCATATATCAGCGAAATCGGGTAATAAATAAAGCTTTTGTGGGTTTCAGTCCCCTTATCGGCACATCGGTCTGAAGGCAGCTATATCTAAATATAGTCCGATCAGAGCCATATTTAAGTCAGATGTTGGGTGGTCTTAACCTACTCACTGTTTCAAATTTCAGCGAATTCGGGTAATAAATACAGCTTTAATTGGCTTCAGACCCCTTATCGGCAGATCGGTCAATATGGTAGCTATATCTAAATATAGTCCTATCTGAACCATATTTAGGTCGGATGTCAGGAGGCTACTAAAAATAACTCACTGTTTAAAATTTTAGCGGAATCGGTTAAAAAAAAGCTTTTGATGGGCTTCAGACTCTTTATCGGTCTATATGACAGCTATATCTAAATATAGTCCGATCTGTACCATATTTGGGTCGGATGTTGGGAGGCTTAAAACTGCGCACTATTCCAAATTTCATTCGAAATAGGATAAAAAATAAAGCTTTTATGGCCTTCAGACCCTTTATCGAGAGATCGGTCTATATGACAGCTATATCTAAATATAATCCGATTTGAACTATATTTACATCAGATGTCGGGAGGCTTAAAATAACGCACTGTTTTAAATTTCAGCGAAATCAGGTAATAAATAAACCTTTAATGTCTATATAGCAGCTATATCCAAATATGGTCCGATTTGGCCCGTTCAAGAACTTAACCAGCGTGCATCAAAAAGACGTATCTGTGGCAGATTTCAGCTCAATATCTCAATTTTTGAATGCTCTAGACGGACGGACAGACACACGGACATCGTTAAATCGTCTTCGAATTTTACGACGATCCGAAACATATATACTTTGTAGGGTCGGAAATTGATATTTCGATGTGTTGCAAACGTAATAACTGTATGAATATATCGGTGGTCTCGGTAACTGTATGAAAATCGGCGATATATCGCGCGATTTTCACTCCTAGCGCCATTGCAAGCGCATTTATTGACCACTTTTCCCAATTTTGTACAACGCTTTCCTCGACTACTACCGCAATATCTAAGAAGTTTGCTCGAAATCGGTTCAGATTTAGATATAGCTCCCAAATATATGTGCGTCAAATTTTGTTGGGGTAAGGGCGAGGGACCGTCCCCATCAGATATCTAAAAATTATTTAGCTCAGGGCAAGTGCCGGTGGCCGCCCAGGGCCAAAACACCCTCCAAACATTTCATATTTACTGACCATGGCAATATGGGGCTCACATTAAATGGATTTAGCAGTGCAGCACGAATATCCATAGATGAGTCGAAATATCTGAGTGCCATCCCTCCCTCCCTTAAAAAGCACTTCTCATTACCCAAATTTTCAAAAAAGCCAGATTTCGGAGATTGGTAATGCAAATCGTTCGAAACATTTTTTGCACTCCACCATCTATTGTTGAGTTCGGGTGCCTCGGAAAACTGCTTCCTATTATATAAAAGCTATTTTATGTTTAAATTGATTAATTTTCGGGAAATTGAAGATAGGACTCAAAAGAAAGGTATTTGGGAGTAGAGTAAAAATTTACCCAGGAACCGAGAAGGGGCATACTTTGCACACATCAATGAAAGCTTTTCGATTCAAGTTCAAACTCAATAATAAGGGACTTTTTTTATAGCCGAGTCCTCTCTTTGGGGAGAATTTTTTACATAACCATGCATGGCAAAAATTGCCAGCATTAAGAGGGGATCACCACCGCCTTAAATTTTGTCCGATGTTATCGCCAGGATTTGAACGCAAGCGTTCAGGGTTATAGACAAACGTAGGCTACAGTGACACGAATTCGATATACACATTCAGGATGAAGTGCCCCAACCCTAAAAAGATATTAGGGAGTTAAAGAAGGCGCAGCGGAGCGGGCCCGGTTCGGCTAGTTTTCTATAAAATAAAGTTTCTACAAATTTTTATGGCAATTTAAAAAAAAAAAGTTAATAAAATTTTTCAATTAAACTATTAAATTTTTTTTTCATATAATTTTGATGAAATCTTATGTAAAAATCAAAATTCGGTGAGATTTCCATAAACATCAGTTTCAAACATGAAAATTTAATTTCGACTTAAAACTATGAAAATCGCGGCTACTTAGCATGCTTCAACCTATTCAGTTCATTATAAGTTAAGTGTGCAATGGCATAATCATGCCTTCTGAGTATGAGACGATAAATCAATTAGACACATTTTCTTAATGCTGAGTTTACATGGCACATCTGATGTATGGTCATTGTAATAGTATTGGTGAAAACAAAGGTGTATTCGTCACATGTACACATGACCATCAGTCATGGCTGAAAAATCAAAATCTTTTAATTTTTTTTCGATGAATGATGTCTATCGATTACCGTTTACAAAGAAATGTGTAATCATTAATTGACAGATATTGAAGAACACGTTTTGTGACAAATAAGGTTAATATATCAACCAAGCCACGATTTTTTGCCCTTTAAATGTGTGCGTATTGTAGCGTTCTCATTTATCGATATCATTTAATGAAATACTTTTTTTGAGTGTAGCGAAGCACTTGATGATAAACACCCTTGAGGACTTTGTCAGCCATATCGTCAGGAGTCGACTCTTAAATAAAAAAACACTTACATTTATTTTAATAATTATGATTTTTTATTACAGCCAACAGATTTTTAAAAACATAAATAAAAAATTCAACTTATAACAAAATGTTAACTTTTCCTAATAATACTTTTTTTAATCCCCCAGGCGAACATGGTACACATTTTTCTTTTCAATAAAACTTTTACATTACACTTCTCGTAGTATTTGTTCTGTAATTGGCTTCAAACATCTGTCATGGTCATATCAAGTCATTTAAACTTTAATGCCACGCTTCTCAGCTTCAGCCTTGTATTTGTTGTAGTACACCTGATCGGGATCGAATTTAGCCTGCAAGGTCTTCCATTCTTCAGGTTTGTTATCAATTATATAACGAATAACCTTTTCGGCACCTTTCTTTTGGTTCTCATTACATTTGCTGCATTCAGTTTTAAGAGCATCAGGTAAAATTGTCTTCAGCTCACGACCATCGGGAGTGCATTTGCCCTGATCCACCAAACAGTTGTAATAGTTCTTGAATAGACGTTCGGATTTGAGAATTTCATCGATATCAACATTATCATATTTGGTGGTGTATTTGGTATCATCAGCAATGGCAAAGGCCAGGCAAGCAGCAACAACGACAACAAAGGCGATGGATTTCATCATCATGTACGACTGCAAAGGTAAAAAGACAATGGAGGGAAATTGGGTTAGAGGTAATTACGAAAAGAATAAAGAAATAATGTACAATACAATGCTATAAAATATTGAGAGTTGATATGAGATTTTTTTTAAAAAGCTCGATTGTTGATTTAAATCTGAACATTTTTTTTCTATGTATAATGTTTGGCCTTTACGCTACTAGAGACGGTATTCGACAATATGTATTCTCATATGCATTTTCAAATGTGGCAATTCTGAGAGTTGTACACATGGTGTAATAAGTACGAAACATTTAATATGAAATAGTTTTTGGAGTAAATAAGCAATTCGTTCGATTAAAGCGAGCTCTTATACATATAGCTGTCTGTAGAAAAAAGTACAACACATATGAGAATACATGCCGATTAGAGGGCGTAGTAATCGTATTTGACGTACATAAAGAAAGTCATGTGGATACAGAAAGTGACAGCACATGACGTGTAATAGTGCCCTAATACATATTAGCAGAATAATATGGTAACCCTGTAATCATATGGAAGCTAATTTTCTTACATAAATTAACGGTATTTCTTGGTCGCCCCAGTAGCAGAAAGTGGCAACACATGACTTTGATAGCACCTAAATTAAAATTAGGAGAATAATATGGCAGCCCTGTATTCGTATGAAAGCAATTTTTGTTTTACATCGAGTAACGATATTTCTTGGTCGCCCCGGTAGCTGAGTTGATAACGTGCTCTTATTGCTAGTGCGGGGGTCGTGGCTTCGATTCTCACCGGATACGTGCTCTGTCGCTATTGTGATATCACAATGAACTAAAGTTGTCCAAGTGAGTTTAGAAAATAAATTGCCACTCGAATAAAAAAACTCTGATATTTGTTTCTTTTTGCTTTAAAAAATAGGAAACCTAACCAAAAATATATATTTTTATACCCTCCACTATAGGATGGGGGGTATACTAATTTCGTCATTCCGTTTGTAACAACTCGAAATATGCATTTAAGAACCCATAAAGTATATATATTCTTGATCGATCGACATTTTAAGTCGATCTAGCCATGTCCGTCCGTCTGTCAAAAGCACGCTAACTTTCGAAGGAGTAAGGCTAGGCGCTTGTAAATTTGCACAAATACTTCTTGTTAGTGTAGGTCGGTTGGGCTTGTAAATGGGCCAAATCGGTCCATTTTTTGATATAGTTGCCATATAAACCGATCTTGGGTCTTGAGGGTGCAACTCTTATCCGATTTGGCTGAAATTTTGCACGTGGTGTTTTGGTATCACATCCGACAATTGTGTCATGTATGGTCTAAATCGTTTCAAAACCTGATATAGCTGCCATATAAACCGACTTTGGGTCTTGACTTCTAGAGCTTCCAGAGGGCGCAATTCTTATCTGATTTGGCTGAAATTTTGCATAAAGTGTTCTAGCATACCTTCCAACATTTGTGCCAGTATAGTCTATATCAGTCCATAACCTGATTTAGCCCCCATATAAACCGATCACCCGAATAGACTTCTTGAGCCTTTAGGGGGCGCAATTCTTACCCGACTTGCTGAAATTTTGCATGATTTTATTTTTATTTTCCAACAACTGTGTTAGGTATGGTCTTAATCAGTCCATTACCTAATATATCCGCCATATATACCGATCTTCCGATTAGACTTCTTGGGCTTCTAGAGGACGAAATTCTTATCCAATATGGTTGAAATTTTGCATATGTCGTTTTGGTATGACTTTCAAGAACTGTTTTAAGTATGGTCTAAATACCTGCCATTTAAAGAACTTGACAAATGCGATCCATGGTGGAGGGTATAAAAGATTCGGCCCGGCCGAACTTAGCACGCTTTTACTTGTTTTAATATGTACATGTACTTTCCTATAGATATAGACATATTTTCTTCTTTAAGGTTGATATCTGTTCGCCTTTTGCGACGATAATCCATATTTCTCACGATTACTTTTTCCGACCGAGATAGGTCTACCGATTTAAGCGAAATTTTACAATCTTATGGTAATCCAAAAATACAAATTTGTTGGAATAATTTGGGGTCAAGCAACCTGGGGAACGCCCCACTCAAACGGACATATTTACCGATTGCGACAATAGGGATATCAATTGAATGGTATTTGTAAGTAGAGTAGGAATGTGATAAAAAAATTGGTGTAGAGTCAATCAAATTGACTTGTAGGCGAATCGTGACAATAAGTAACTCTTATTAAAGGTCTTTAAGCACAAACCTCATATTATTATTTTGGACCAAGTATTAGATGGGGCACCCCATCTCAAAGAGACACGTAGATAGATCGGTATAATAGAGGTCTTCATGAATATGGAGTATAAATCTGAACTTATTGTTTGGGATCAAGTGTCTAGAGGTCGCCAATGGGTCTAAGTGAGTAAAGTACGAGTTTAATATCCAAATATGGAACAAAGAACTGGGGACCTCTACTTCAACTAAAAAACCCAACCGAAGACTGATAATGCTTAAACCCCTTTTACACTGCTCTTTAAATCTGGGTTTAATAGCTCGATCATCTGTTTTCCCTTTATAAAATCAGCTGACGAGAGCCTCAAATCCGGATTTAATGAGCAGTGTTAACGGGGTTGTACACATCAAGCACCTGTGGTGATGTGTAAATTCATCAAGAACTTTTTAATTTTAAATAAATTTGTGTTAAATAATCACTTTTCAACTTTGATAAAGGATAGTAGAATAAATTTCCTCTGTTAATGACACAATTTTACAGGAATATATTTTTATAACCATATTTTGCACGAACTGTTTGACCGTTTTAGACTAATTTAGTTGATTAAACATTTGATTTTTTTTAATTACAACATAGAAAAGGAAATTTTTATTTTTACAAATTTTATATACACTTCATAAGCGCAAAAATTTGGAAATTAACTTTTGTTCGTTAAATTTGTTTAGTTTTTCTTCATTTACTTATTGTTTATTAATTCAATTGCAATTATGTTTTTAATTTTTAAATATTATATGTGTTATATTCTTTTACAAATATTTGCAACTTTAAAACAAATTTTTCTTAATATGATTTAATATTTTTTACTTTTTTAATATTTTTTATTGTTTATCCTTTTATTTTTACTTTGTAACTACTAACTACACCTTTCAACTCACTCACTTTGATATCACAAAAGAATAATAAAAAGATTACGACGATAATACAAGTATGCTGTTGTTAGCTGTTGATCGCTGTAAACAATCGACTAATTTAGTTCAAATTCTTGGCAGCTTTTATATTCAATTCCAATACGAATTGTAATTGCAATTGCAATTCTTAAATGCATTGAGTGATGATTGCAAGTTGTCGACAATTATCCATTAGCCACAAACAACGCCAACTATCTGCAAATACATATACACACATAGTTACCTAGCTAGCTACCTATAGCAGAGGTCGATAACTAACAACAATAACTATTCTTCACTTGTGAATAATTGTCATTGGCTGGCGCTGAGAGGAGAGAGAGAGAATTTTTTTTTGAATTACAATTAAGCCTAGAATCGATATGGCGTCGATTACATCTGTAAGACCATTAGACGATTAGATGAATCATTCGCATAAACACTGGCAGGTCGATAAGTTGTTTGATAGAGAGAAGCTTAACAGTTACAACAATTGATTGTGGAGTTATCGGTTATCCTTATCCTTTTGATTAAAGGTTTTGCTCAGTGTTTCATTTAGTAATAAAAGCCAAATTGGCTAAAGTTGATTAACAATAAAGCTGAAATCAACAATTATTAAGAAAAATATTTCAACCAAGGTGTTATTATTTAATGTTTTCTTGTTCTTGCAACTATACTTAAAAGGCAAGTAAGTGCAACCAGTAAGGTAAAATTTTGTGCAAATTGGTTACAAATTGTGTTTATAACAGCCTTATAAGTGTAAATCGGGCTATATATATATATATATATATATATATATATATATATATATATATATATATATATATATATATATATATATATATATTGGAGCTATATCCAAAGCTGAACCGATTTTGGAGAAATCTCACAGATATATTAAGATAGGCCAGGAAGCAATCTGTGCCAAATTTTTGCAGATCGGTTGAAAATTGTAGCTACTACGGCTATTTAAGTGCAAATCGAGTGATACATATATATGGGAGCTATATCTAAATCTGAACTGGTTTTAAAGAAATTTTACGGATATTAGTAACAAAACAGTTCGTGCCAAATTTTCTGCAGATCGGTTGAAGATTGTTGCTACTACGGACATTTAAGTGCAAATCGGGCGATACATATATATGGGAGCTATATCTAAATCTGAACCGATTTTTAGCAAAATCAATAGCGTTCGTCCTTGGGCCACAAAAGTGATATATGCTAAATTTCGTGATGATTGGACAACAAATACGACCTGCACTTTGATTACAAGAATACATGGACTCACAGACGGGCAGACGGACGGACGGACATGACTAAATCGACTCAGAAAGTGATTCTGAGTCCATCGGTATACTTATCAAGGTCTAGCGCTTCTCCTTCTTAGGGATGCAAACCAATGCACAAACTTATAATACCATGTACTACAGTGGTGGTGTAGGGTAAAGAAATGTGGTGAAAGTATGTTTGTTTATTTGTGTATTCCTTATAGACTCAAAACACAGCTGAACCGATTTTCTTTAAACTTTCACAATTGATGAAGCATGGTCTTGCGATGAAACAGGGGTAATACATTTGTTTATATATAAAGAAGGTCGGACCCCTAGGACCGGTGTAGAGTACCAGTAGATATGCACTTTCGGTCACAATTTTCGTGGGGGCCATCATATCCCCAGAATACCCCCCAAACAGGACTTAATAGGTATTTGGCAGTGAAATATACAAATCTGACTCCCCAATTGGGGACAAAACGACTTAGCCTCTTATAATATTTTTTTTTTAAATTTTTGTTTATTTCTCTTTCGAGACGAGCTCAGTGATCGGAGATGCAAATGGAAAAGGAAAGCCAAAGATAGCAACACACACCAACCTCTATGGGACGCTATTTCTTGGAAAAACGTTATTTCTTAGAAAAATTAAAAACCAAATTTTTCCTTAATTTGAATAATTTTTTTACAAACTTTTTTAAGAAAACAAAACAATTTTATACAACACTTAAAAACACAACTAACTTTTTATACAATTTAAAGCTGGGTGGGGCACCCCGGTAGCCGAGTTGGTAGCGTGCTTGGATTACCAGTGCCGGGGTTGTGGGTTCGATTCCCGTCAGAAGCCTTGGTCTGCCGCTACTGTGGTATCACAATAAACTTAAAATTGTCTACGTGAGTCTGTAAAGGATTGCCACTCTTACCTAACCTAACCTAAAGCTGAGTTATAATTTTCAAATATTTGAAAATTTTATTTCTACACATTTTTTCAAAATTTTCTTGTAAACTCAAAAGTATATCAATAACCTTCTACAAAAACCTCATTGAAATTTTTTTTCTAAAAATTATTTAATTTTTTTCAAAATTTTCTTGTATTTTTTTTTTATTCTTGTAAACTCAATTTAAAAGTACACCAATAACCTTCTACAAAAAAAAGACATCGAAATTCGTTTTTCTAAAAATTGTTTAATTTTTTTTCGTTCAATTTATTACCAAAAATAAAAGGATATTAAGTTGAATTACTGAAACAAGCACAGACAAAAATGGATAATTCTTATAATTAATAAAAAAAAAGTTTTCTTTAAGTTGAGACCCCATAGCCATAGTTCATGGCGTGAGTCTCTGTTACGAATGAGCGGCTCTTAATTGCAGTTTCGTTATTAGATCGCTTGGTTTACAATGACCATAGAATTGAAAACCGAAAATTTGTTTAGCGTTTAGCGCTAACGCCACCAATGGTGCTGGTGGAATATCTTTGGGGGCTATTTGGGGTTATTGTTGTTGCTACTTTCCGGTGTGTACGAATAGGTGCGGATGATAAATGAATGATGATTGTGGCTTGCAGCTAATGCCAATGGCTAATGCCTTACTGGGCTTGGACATCAATATAATATAAAAGCTGGGTAGAATTTTAACTATAATCACAGTTATCGTTTGTCTTCAGTTATCAGCTGAACATTGTGAAATCGTATCAGTTTTGTGTGGCTTTTAAAGTGAGTTTTTTTTGTGATTTTTGGTTAAGCTCTCAGAAGTGAGCAAGTGTTTGAAAAAATTCAAAAATATACAAAAATCCTGGCATACACATTTCGTCCAAACTAAATGATGGACATTTAAATAAAGTTGTAGATTTTTTTCTTTGTTCAAATATTTTTGAACCTGTAAACAATAAATCGATTTCCTGCCAAACATTTTTGGTTAAGAGGGTGTTTGTTAGTTACGTGTTTAGAGAATTTGAAATGTTTGTGAACAATTTCGTATCGCATATTGTCTGTGGACAATAAAATATTGGTGTATTAAACTTGACCTAAAAACCAATAAAAATTATAAGACAAAAAACAAAAACCTGTGCTACAAGCCAATTTATTGATGTGGAAGCTTTTGTGTTGCAGTCAAAAACATTAATGATTGTTGATAATAATAAATAGTAAAATATTTTAAATTTTTTCTCGAAACCCCACTAGAAAGTTAGAAAAAATCCTTCTATGTAGGAAAGAAAAAATCAAAAAATTTCTTCAATTTGCTCTTCAGTGCTAAATGCGAATTACGTGCATATAAGTTTGTGCATTTGTTTGCAACGCTAAGAAAGAGAAGAGCTAGACCCATTGATAAGTATACCGATCGGCTTAGAATCACTTCCTGATTTGATTTAGCTATGTTTATGTCAGTCTGTCTGTCCATGTATTCCTGTGATCAAGTTACAGGTTGCATTTATTGTCCGATTGTCATGAAATTTTGCATAGGTCTCTTTTTTGGCTTAAGGACGTACGCTATTGATTTTGAAGAAAATCGGTTCAGATTTAGATATAGCTTCCATATATATCTTTTATCCGACATGGCCTTTAAGGGCTGTAGAAACCACAATTTTCGTCCCATCTTTACAAAATTTGGCATGAGGTGCTCTATTTGACGTCTGCATATGTGTGCAAAATTTTATCAAAATCGGTTCAGATTTAGATATAGCTCCCATATATATGTCTTTCATCCGATATGGCCTTTAAGGCTGTAGAAGCCACAATTTTGCTCCGATCTTTACAAAATATGGCATGAGGTGTTTCAGCCAACGTCCTCATATGTGTGAAAAATTTCATCAAAATCGGCCCAGGTTTAGATATGGTTCCCCTATATAACTTTCATCCGATATGGAATTTTATAACTATAGCAGCCACAACTTTGGTCGGATCTTTACAAAATTTTGCACGAAGTGTTTTCTTTAAAGTTTCAATATGACTGCAAAATTTTATAAAAATCGGTGCAAATTTAGATATAGTACCCATATATATATTTAATCCGATATGGCAGCCACAATTTTGGTCCGATTTTTACCAAATTTGGCAAGGGATGCTTTATTTGACGTCTTCATATGTGTGCGAAATTTCATAAAAATCGGTTCAGATTTAGATATACCTCCCATATATATCTGTCAACCGATTTGAACTTTAAAGGCTGTAGTATGCACTATTTTGGCTCGATTTCTGCAAAATTTTACGTTAGTTGTTTTATTAAAAGTCCCAATGCAAGTGCAAGGTCTAGATTAAGACATAGCTGCCATAAAAATCTTTTGTCCGATATGGTCTTTTAAGGCTGTGGAAGTCACTATTTTAGTCCGATCTTAACATGATGTTGTACGAGGTGTTTTATTTGACGTCTTAATACGTGTGCAAAATTTTATAAAATTTGGTTTAGATTTAGATGTAGGTCCCCGATATATCTTTCATCCGAAACAGACTTTAGCCTCCAGAAACCACAATTTTCGTGTGATTTAGCATAAGACGTTTTATTCGAAATTCCAATGCGTGCGCAAAATTTCATTAAAATCGGTCCTTATTTAGACATAGCTCCAATGTATATATATATATATATATCTTCCGATATGGACTTAAAAGGCAATAAGAACCACAATTTTGGTGAGATGACGTCCCAGTATGTGTCATCAAAATTGGCACAGGTTTAGATATAACTCCCATATAATCTTTAATGCGATATGGCCTTTTAAGGATGTAGAAATCCAATTTTTTGTCTTATTGTAAGAAAATCTTACAAGGTTCTATTTGATATTTCAATAGGTATCCAAATTAAAGTCTGACTAGATTTCGAGATAAGTTCTATATATAAAAAGTACTACGTACACCAGGTGGTGCAGGGTATTATATAATCAGCTCCGCCCGACTTTTGCCTTTCCTTACCGGTTTTGATTGGTTTTAAGGCCCTAAAATTGTTTTTTCTTAAATTAAACAAATATTTGAGAAAAATTCTATTTCCATAAAAAATTGTGTCATAATTATATTTTTATAGATATTTTTGGCAAAATTGTGTTAAAATTTGTTTATAGAAGTTATGACAACATTGCATTTCTTAAAAATATTTAAAAAAAAGATTAAGAAATAATAATAATAAATATTTTATTCAGATTTTCTTGGTCCAATTCGATTTTATTAAATTTTATCTTAAGCTCTTTAGCCCTAAGATCCGTAAATAAAAATTCCTTTACATTTCATTTCATAAAAATTCCTTTTTTTTCATTTGTCTCGACATTTCGTCAATTTTTGTTGACATCTTCAGGGGATACGTCTATTTAACGACATCCCCTGAAGATGTCAACAAAAATGTTGACGAAATGTTGGGACAAATGAAATAAAGTGGAAATTTTTATTTACGGAACTTAGGTCTAAAGAGCTTAAGATAAAATGTAATTATAAATTTTATTTTACAGAAATATTGCTAGCATCAAAATATTGGGTTGCCCAAAAAGTAATTGCGGATTTTTCATATAGTCGGCGTTGACAAATTTTTTCAGAGCTTGTGACTCTGTAATTGCATTCTTTCTTCTGTCAGTTATCAGCTGTTACTTTTAGCTTGCTTTAGAAAAAAAGTGTAACAAAAGTATATTCGATTAAAGTTCATTCTAAGATTAATAAAAAATGCATTTACTTTCTTTTAAAAAATCCGCAATTACTTTTTGGGCAACCCAATACATCTCGATATTTTTTTTAAATTTTAGATAATTTGATCAAAATCCGATCTCCATACAAAATTTTGGCATTTTTTGTTTTTTAGAAAAACATTTGCCAAAATTGTTTAAATGTAAAAAATTTTGACAAAACTTTTTATATCCTACACCACCACTGTGGTACAGGGTTAAGAAGGAAAGGGAATTTACACTTGAGACCCATTTTGTTTTGGTCAGTCGATAGTATATGCATTTCGAGGGTTGCCTAACCCACGAACCTGAGTAGTCACGCTACTTTCAATCTCTTTGAAATAGTGTGGCCATTGAAAATGAAAGTTATAACCAAGTAAGAGCATGCTAAGTTCGGCCAGGCCGAATCTTATATATCCACCACCATGGATCACATTTGTCGAGTTCTATGGGCGGTATTTTTTTTTAGGCAAACAACAAGCATGCTTTGGATCTATATCAAGTTATAGTCCGATTCGGACCGTAAATGAATGCTCAACGTTGTAGAAGTCATTGTGAAATATTTCAGTTCATTCGGATAAGAATTGCGCCTTGTAGGGGCTTAAGAAGCAAAATCAGGAGATAGGTTTATATGAGAGCTGTATCAAGCCATTGATCGATTCAGACCATATTAGACACGTATGTTGAAGGTCATGAGAGGAGCCGTTGTACAAAACTTCTGACAAATCGGATGAGAATTGCGCCCTCTAGAGGCTCAAGAAGTTAAGATCCCAGATCCGTTTTTATGGCAGCTATATCAGGTTATGTACCGATTTGCGCCATACTTAAAATAGTTATTGGAAGTCGTAAAAAACACCTCATGCTAAATTTCAGCCAAATCGGATGAGAATTGCGAGCTCTATTGGCTCAAGAAGTCAAGATCCCAGATCGGTTTATATGACAGCTATATCAAAACATGGATCGATTTGAACCATACTTAGCTCAGTTGTTGGAAGTGATAAAGGGTGATTTTTTTGAGGTTAGGATTTTCATGCATTAGTATTTGACAGATCACGTGGGATTTCAGACATGGTGTCAAAGAGAAAGATGCTCAGTATGCTTTGACATTTCATCATGAATAGACTTACTAACGAGCAACGCTTGCAAATCATTGAATTTTATTACCAAAATCAGTGTTCGGTTCGAAATGTGTTCATTCACCGTAACGTTGCGTCCAACAGTATCTTTGAAAAAATACGGTCCAATGATTCCACCAGCGTACAAACCACACCAAACAGTGCATTTTTCGGGATGCATGGGCAGTTCTTGAACGGCTTCTGGTTGCTCTTCACTCCAAATGCGGCAATTTTGCTTATTTACGTAGCCATTCAACCAGAAATGAGCCTCATCGCTGAACAAAATTTGTCAAAATTTCGAACCGAACACTGATTTTGGTAATAAAATTCAATGATTTGCAAGCGTTGCTCGTTAGTAAGTCTATTCATGATAAAATGTCAAAGCATACTGAGCATCTTTCTCTTTGACACCATGTCTGAAATCCCACGTGATCTGTCAAATACTAATGCATGAAAATCCTAACCTCAAAAAAATCACCCTTTACAAAAATACCACATAAAAATTGTCAGCCAAATCGGATGAGAATTGCTCCTCCTAGAGGCTCAAGAAGTCAAGACCCAAGATAGGTTTATGTGGCAGCTATATCAAAACCTGGACCGATTTGGCCCATTTACAATCCCAACCGACCTACACTAATAAAAAGTATTTGTTTGAAATTTCACGCGGCTAGCTTTACTCCTTCGAAAGTTAGCGTGCTTTCGACAGACAGACGGTAGGACATGGCTAGATCGACTTAAAATGATAAGACGATCAAGAATATATGTACTTTATGGGGTCTCAGACGCATATTTCGAGGTTTTACAACCAGAATGACGAAATTAGTATACCCCCTTCCTATGGTGGAGGGTATAAAAAGCCCCGTTTATTAAAAAAATGCAATTTTATGCGCCCCATTTAGACTTTTAAAATGTTGTTCCATCCGTAACCCATGTGCTATACTAAGCAATAATCCAAAAATTTATAATTTTATGATCCTAGCACTATTTGTTACTTTCATTAACATTATTTGGGGGTCGAACGGTCTTCAAGCAAAACAACCAAATTTATTCTTTCTATTTATATTCATTTATTTGTTTACAAAAAGTTTTTTTTTTTTTTCAAAAAACCCCCCACCAACTAACGTCATTTAATTAACATGTTTCTTCTTCTTCTTCTTGTGTTTTTTTCACACAGTCACATACTCGCACCCATCACATAACCAAAATGAGACTATTTGTTGCTGTTATTGCTGCCTTCATGGTCATTGCCGTTGCCGCCGATGAGAAATATACCACGAAGTATGACAATGTCGATGTTGATGAAATCTTAAAGTCAGAGCGTCTCTTCAAGAACTACTACAACTGTCTCATTGACAAAGGCAGCTGCACACCCGATGCTCGTGAACTGAAGAATACCCTACCCGATGCCCTGCAAACCGAATGCAGCAAATGCAATGAAAAGCAAAAGGCCAATGCCGAAAAGGTGGCCCGCTATGTCATTGAAAACAAGCCCGAGGAGTGGAAGACCTTGCAGGCTAAATACGATCCCGAGAAGGTCTACTACAACAAATACAAGGATGAGGCCGAAAAACATGGAGTAAAATTGTAAATTAACCACCCAACATCAACTTCTTTAAAACCTCAAGAGCAACAATGATCATCTCAAATACTCAACTAATGAATTTAATGAAGGCTATAGACACTACATTTATGTATAAAAAGTTACTAAGTTTCCAAAGAGTACCACAATTAGTATTTGTACTATAATCATACGTATAATCCCATAGAGTTATAGGTAATTAATTCAATTACTTAAGCTCGAAATGTTATGTAGTTTTTGTTTGATTTGTTAAATAAACTATATTTTATAGTTTTCATAAATATGAGTTTTAATTTAATCACACTGTCAGTTAAAAAAATTAATTAAAGAGAGGAAAGATGTAGGAAACGTTTTATACTCTCAAGAGAATAAAAAACAATAGTTATCATTTTAAACGATAATCGATAACTATAATAAACCGATAACTATAGAAACTATAGGGATATGTGTGGTATAAGTGAGTTTGACCTCTGGGCCACACTGAATGTGAAGAACACATTCAATTGCCTCAGATGGTCTGACGTCCTAGATGCACTTAGAGAGGACTTTAATATCCTTGTATAAAGGGTAAGGTTAGGGTTAAGTGACAGTCTGCCATCAGACTCACTTAGGCGTTTTCGTCCATTGTGATATCACAGGAACAGAAGAAGGAAGATGCCTTCTAGTTTCTACCGTTGAACCATCCACATCGCTTTAAAAAGCGATCTAGTCATAGCGACTAGATATATTGTGAGTAGAGTGCGTGATAGAAAGTTAAAGTGAAAATTTGTGAAGGTGAGAAGTGATATTTTTTTTTGGAGTTTTATTTTTGGGATCGGTTGTTGTGACCAAAGTGAGACAGGTTAGACGAAGGAGCTTTGGATAGGATGATTTGCTATTGTGGGGTGGAGGTGGGGGGACCTCGGATGGTGGCATTAGCACCGATTCGTCGGTGGCTCGTGCTGGAGGAATGATGAGGAAGGAGTCAGTGGACTTGTTGTCCAGTGGCAATGGAGGCGAGGATGGGAAGCGCCTGAAACTGGGTTCGTCTGGTGTGGCGGTTGGCAAAGGGGGGGAATGGTGGTGGCAGGTGGTGAATTGCCATCTGGTAGTCGGAGGACAGCTGGTGGGGTTGATGGCGCTGGACGGTAGTGCCAGTGCGACGGTGGTTGATGGCGGTGCTGGTGTTGCCAGTGAAAGTAGGGGTCCATCGACTCCGAGGAAGGCGGAGCAGCAGGTGAGTAGGGATCGCAGGCGGGTATTTGCACCGTTGGGGAAGCAAGGCGTCACGGTAGGGGAGATGAAGAAGGTGACGGATGCCTTGGTGGGTGCTGTTTACGATGCGGATATTTTCAAGGCCAAGTGTCTGGGGATCAACTCACTCCGTAAAAACACCCATTAATCGGACATAAATATTTACGGGTCAAGGCAATACGGGACTCAAATGAAAGATATTTGGGAAGTAGATGACGAAATTCATACCCACTTGCGGGACCACGTTACTGGGGGTCCACACCACCCCTTAAACCCACCAACCGCCTCCGTGGGAGCCTTCTTACTCCCGTAATTCCCATGAGAATATCGGGCTCAAATTAAGTCTCTTAAGAATCGAGTACATCTAACATCCAAACTCAAATGACCCCAAATCAGTAAAGGGACTCAGATAAAGGCATTTAAATTGTTTAACTGTTAGCCAAGCGATAGACATACAAATACTAATTTCGTAGCATGGTATTTCACTAAAAGCTCTTTAATTGTCGAAAATAAATATCCAAAGGAAAATATTGTTCCATATAAAGTGAAAAAAGGCGCAGCGGAGTGGGCCCGGTTCAGCTAGAGCAAATATAAAAAAAAACGATTCAACCGTTTTCCAGTCTGTGGAAGGAGACTTGAGTTAGAAGATAATCTGTGTCATTTATTAATGGCTTTTAATGCACAAATAAGGCAACAAATTTAACCGATGTTAGGCCGATTGCATACTACCTCTTCTACGATTCTTCATCACTTATAAGGAGCTATGAATAAAAAAGTCTAACCCCTCTTTCGGAAGTTACAATATGCCTTAGGTTGTTTTGATACATTCAGCAGTTGTCCCACATGAGTCTCAAAACCCACTTTTATAATTGTGCCTCTAAGGCGGCTTATTTAAACCAAAATAAATTAAAAATATGAGAAAACAAGTAGCACACTTGATTTTCGATTGAAATGTGTTAATATAAATTTAAATTATTTCTTTTAGTTATCTACTTGAGGCACTTTGATAAAAAAAAAAACCTCAAAAAATCACGATCATAAAATTGCCTAATTTGAACTTCAGTCTTGTAACGGTTTCTTGACGAACTACTTTAAATTGGCATCCATTCAAATGCCTCAAAACATTTGTTGTCTTTATTAGCCAAGTCATCATTGAATAAAAACCCCATGCGCCAATAATCCTTCACCTCAAATGTCACACTTGCAAAGCTGTTACCAAATCAAACAGAATTGGAAACTAATCGGCAACAATAACCACAAATACAACACCAATGAGCGAGCCGTGATTAATGCATTCATTACATTAAGACTAAACAATGTTTCATATAATTTATATCAAATTACATATGTATGTATATACATACCTACGTACTAACGTTAGTGTGTTTGTGTATTTCTGTAAGCACATCCGCACATCTAATCTCGGTGAGATAAATATTTGCACACATTTTTTTATTTGCTTGTTTTTGTTTTTTTTTTTTTCTAAAACAAATAGGATGTTGATAATTAATTTGAAATTGCGTTTATGTGTATGATGGTGTGTGTGTGTATATGTGTGTGATCTCTGATCTCCTAAGGCTTTGTAAATATGGAATTATTTTCACATTTACACTTCATTGAATAAAATTTACAAGTGATTATGGAAACATTATTGCATCCACCCTATAACTAACTATAGTGGAAAATTTGTAACTGAGAAACAAACCTCCGTCAAGAAATCCCCCATTTCTTTGGAAAATAAATATTGAATATCGTGAATTAGTGAATTACGTCTATCAATACACGATAGCGACTTAAAGCGAATTTCGTTGTCTATACGCATGCATGACTATGTACGAGTATGTAAATGTAGCAATGAATGATTCCATTTGTAAGGTTGCCACCCCTTGTATAGAAAAGCGAGTATGGGTGGTCTGTGGCAACCCATGTAACTCATTCTTTTTTAACTATTTGACTCGTTTGGACTTTTTGACTCGTTTTCTCCTAACTGTCTCTAAAGATAAGTGCTATACCAACCATTTAGAGACAATTCGCTATTTGGAACAGCAAATTGAAGTCGCGAAGTGTGTAGGCTACAACTGCGAGGACAGACTTCGAACACGAATCAAACAAATAAAAGTTCGGCCGGGACGAATGTTGAGAACTCACCACCATGGATTCTGTAAAAAAAAGCAAAAAGCTAAAATTAAAGCTTCTAGGAGCCAAACAAGGATGATCGAGAGATCGCTTTACATGGAAGCTGATTTGGACCGAATTTGTCACAGTTGGTGGAAGTCGTAACAGGACACCGCATGCAAAATTTCAGCCAAATCGGACGACAATTGCCGCTTGTAAGGACTCAAGAAGTTAAATCGGGAGGTCGGTTTATATGAGAGCTATATCAGGTTATAGACCAATTTGGACCGTAATAGACAGAGTTGTTGGAAGTCATAACAAAACATTAGATGCTCAATTCAATCAAATTGGACAAAAATTGCGGGAGGCCGGTGTATATCAGAGCTATAACAGGTTATAGACCGATTTGGACCGTACTTGGCACAGTTGTTGGAGTTCTTAACAGAACACTACATGCAAAATTTCAGTCAAATCGAACAAAAGTTGCGGCTTGTAAGGGCTCAAGAACTCAAATCGGAAGATCGGCTTATATGGGAGCTATATCAGGCTATAGACAGATTTGGACCGTATTTGGCACAAATATTAGAGGTCATAACAGAACACTACATGCAAAATTTCAGCCAAATCGGACAAACATTGCGGCTTCCAGGGGCTCAAGAGGTCAAATCGGGAGATCGGTTTATATGGGAGCTATATCAGGTTGTAGAGCAATTTGGACCGTAATAGCCAGAGTCGTTGGAAGTTATAACAAAACATTAGATGCTCAATTTCAACCAAATCGGACAAAAATTGTGGCTTGTAAGGGCACAAGAAGTCCAATCGGGAGATCGGTTTATATGGGAGCTATATCAGGTTATATACCGATTTAGACTGTATTTGGGACAATTGTTAGAGGTCATAATAGAACACCATATGCAAAATTTCAGCCAAATCGACAAACATTGCGGCGTTCAGGCGCTCAAGAAGTCAAATCGCGAGATCGACTTCTTATTTTATTTTATTTTGTTTTATTTTATTTTATTTTGTTTTATTTTATTTTATTTTAGTTAATTCTATTTTATTTTATTTAATTTTATTTAATTTTATTTTATTTATGTTATATTTTATTTTATTTTATTTTAATTAATTCTATTTTATTTTATTTTATTTTATTTTATTTTATTTTATTTTATTTTATTTTATTTCATTTTGTTTTATTTTATATTATTTTATTTTCATATTACATTATTTATATTTATTTTATTTCTATTATTTTCTAGACATTTCCAAAACCCATCATACACAAAATCAGTCATTTTCAAAAAACTCGAACTTTGATCCCCGCTTCTATTGACCTTACCATGAAAATGGGTAACCCTATTTCGTATTAGTCAGTTAATCTATCTGGCCTCACACATGTCTTAAGTGTTGTAAATCTTGGAGATCACCCTGGGGTGAGATTTTAACTCTGTGTGTACAGAGTACAAATTCAACACGAACTAACGCTCATAGTTATATCAGACGACCGCTTGACCAACCGGCTGTTTGGGACTATGCTGGTTGGTCTGCCTGTCCGCCTTCCTTCTCTATTTAGTTTGCTCTCTTTTTTTGTGCTCTTTTTCCCGCCGCAACCCATTTAGCTGAATTCCATATGCGTAACATTTCAGCCACTGTAAACAACATACGAACGAGAAGCTACTACCTGCTACTTCACTACATTTTGGGGCCGGCTTGTAACACTAGGCTTAGGCTTAGTGGAACATAATATAAAAGCTAGCTGGAAGTTGAAGCTAAAGTTAGTCGTTTGTGAACAGCATTCAACTGAACAGCCGATCCATAATCATAAACCCATTGAAGCCGATATTTTTTAAACTCCCGCAGACGTTACAAAACTTGTAAGTTTTGGCCTAGTCTTGTGTGTGTGTGTGTATGTGTGTGCGTGTGTCTGTATTGATTTTGGATTTCGCAAAGTGTTGTTAAAAAAAATCAATGACCGAAAAAAATGGTTACACAAAATCAATATGGTGTTTTTTTAATGAAATTTATTTTTGAGAAGAAAAAACTATTGGTTGCAGATGTTGTAATCGATAACAAAACAAAAAATAGTAGCTTAGTTGTGAGTGTGGTTAAGGAACAAGTTAAATCAAAGAAATACTCACATAAAAATATAAGCTATTAAAAATTTTAAAATTAAAAAAATATATATAATTAAATGTTTTTGCAAAAAAAAAACATTTCTTTTAATTAAAGTTTTAAATTTTGTTTTATATATGAAAAACAAAAAACAGAATGTAGTAATCAAGACGTTGGAAAAACTAGTTTAGCTCTGGCCAATCTATCGATCTTACTGAGGTCTGCACAAGTCCTCTTAAGCGAAGACTTTTAATACCTAACACTTTCTTTATTGTTTAATTCCATACAATTTTGAACTAATATATGTTACTATATCCACATATAGTAGCTATATCCGAGTATGGACCGGTTATTGTGGCATGTGTTTTATAAAGACCAAAACAATTCATAGTTCCAAATAGAAATGAAGTTGGGCTTAGAAAATTTGCCTTGAATGAGCTGAATAAATCTATTTTTTTGCGGATCAGGATGGGAAAATATCTTACGCATATGACGAATACTTATTTCGACCTAAGCCGGGCTCCGTTGGTATCCCACCCAGTGACACTCTGAGATATTAAGAATTTTTACTTACCTCGCCATATTAACTACCAAAATCGGCTAGAAAAAGTTCTTAGTTTGCTCAAGAAAGTTAATCGGAAGATTGGTCTACATGATAGCTGTAAATTCTAATTCAATTCGATTGGGACCCTATTATGTATTTTACCATATCGTTTGATTTATGACCCGATTAATTCCATTTACAAGTGCCAAACTAGCTATATAATTAGGAGCTCATATGAGCAGTTTGCCTGGCACCTTCCGTTGCTTTCGAAAGACACAGGCATATATCTTTGCTCTTCTGACATGTAACTCCAAATGCCACGACTAAACGACTTCGTGGATGCTCCTTCCTCAGAATTGGCTAGAATTGCTTTTCGAGACAATTTTTAGAATCTTCTTTATTGTTAAAGCTTGTGCTACTACCATTGATTTGAAGTCTGATGAGCATGGAGTATGCCTAGAGAACCTCGAAGGCCTTAGTGGAGATTTAAGACGTGGGCCCCGAGTTTTTAGGGGAAAAAATGGAGAAGACACTCTCATTCCAGCCCCTCGAACAGCTTTTAGAGTATATTTCTAACGTGGATCCGGCTTTGTAGTGAAAACAAGTAAGAGCGTGCTAAGTTCGGCCGGGCCGAATCTTAAATATCCTACACCATGGATAGCATTTGTCGAGTTCTTTGCGCGGTATTTCTTTTTAGGCAAACAAAGAATAATGAATTAGAACTGTTATGTTACTAGAGCTATATCAACTTATAGTTCGATTCGGACCATAAATGAATTAAATGCTGAACATTGTAGAAGTCATTGTGTAATATTTCAGTCCAATTGGATAAGAATTGCGCCTTGTAGGTGCTCAAGATGCAAAATCGAAAGATCGGTTTATATGGGAACTGTATCAAGCTATAG
Organism: Stomoxys calcitrans; assembly: GCF_963082655.1. NCBI lineage: Eukaryota > Metazoa > Arthropoda > Insecta > Diptera > Muscidae > Stomoxys > Stomoxys calcitrans. Next base: position 143,834,229 of record NC_081556.1, on the reverse strand, counting down.
ATCGATTCAGACCATATTGGAAACGTATGTTGAAGGTCATAGGAGAAACCGCTGTACAAAATTTCTGCCAAATCGGATGAGAATTACGCCCTCTAGAGTCTTAAGAAGTCAAGATCCCAGATCGGTTTATATGGCAGCTATATCAGGTTATGTACTGAATTGCGACATACTATGCACAGTTGTTGGAAGTCATAATAAAACACCTCATGCAAAATTTCAGCCAAATCGGGTAAGAATTGCGTCCTCTAAAAGTTGAAAAGGTCAAGGCCCAAGATCGTTTTATATGGCAGCTATATCAGGTTATGAACCGATGTAAACCATACATAGCACAGTCGTTGGAAGCGATGCAAAATTTCAGTGAAATCGTATGAGAAGTGTGCCCTCTAGAGGCTAAGGCAGTCAAGACCCAAGATCGGTTTATATGGCAGCTTTTCTAAACATGGACCGATTTGGCCCATTTACAATCCCAACCGACCAACACTAATAAAAAGTATTTGTGCAAAATTTCAAGCAAAGCTAAGTTTACTCCTTTGAAAGTTAGCGTGCTTTCGACAGACGGACGGACGGATATGGCTAGATCGGCTTAAAATGTCATGACGATCAAGAATATTTATAATTTATGGGGTCTTAGACTTTTATTTCGATGTGTTACAAACGGAAAGACGAAATTAGTATACCCCCTTCCTATGGTGGAGGGTATAAAAATCAATTGGCTCAAACTATGTAGAAGGCACTTCCGATCTATTTGCGAAAAAAAAAAATTCAATAAGATTTTCACAAAATTGGAATAAGATTTTATCATAAAATGACATTTGAAAGACGTTATTGTTTTACAAAAATTGTATAAATTTTTAGCAGAATCCATGGTAGTGGGTTCCCAAGATTCAGCCCGGCCGAACTTAGCACCCTTTATTTGTTTTTTATTTATTACAAAATTTTCCCTAAAAAAAATTATATTATCTCTTATATATAAAATTCAATTTGTGTTTCTTTGTGTTTGTTTGTTTGTCGGTTTGTTTGTTTGTTCCGTATAGACTCAAAAACGGCTGAACCGATTACCTTCAAATTTTCCCAGATTGTGTAGGTTGCTCTGGAAGGAAACATAGACTATATAATTTTTTGATATCGGAAAGGGGCGGATCCTTCCCTCTACCCCAAAAGTACTACCCAAAAATAAAAGTGGACTGATCGGGACAATATGGGATTCAAATGAAAGGTATTCAAGAGTAGAGTACGAATTTCATAATAAAAGTTGGGTCGCCGCCCCAGCCCCAAAACCCCTTATAATAGGTTTATTTGACGATTATGACAATATGGGAAATGAAATGAAAGGTATTCGGGAGTAAATTACGAATATAATCAGGTAATAAGAAACGGCTTTATAGTTTAATGATAACGAAAGAAGGCGGATTCTCCACCGTTACCCCAAAAACACCATCCAAAATCAAAAGTGGACCAATAAGGACAATATGGGTATCAAATGAAAAGTATGCGGGAGAAAATAACGAATCTGGTAACAAATTCATGTCGAAGTATAGGGGGTCACCCCACCACCACAAAAACGCCCAAAATGAGCATATTCGCCAATCACGGATATATGGGACTCGATTTGTTTGTTCCGTATAGACTGGAAAACGGCAGAACCGATTTCCTCGAAATTTTCGCATATTATGTAGGCTGGTCTGGAAGGAAATATAGACTATATAATTTTTCGTTATCGGAAGGGGGACGGACCCTCCCCCTTATGCCAAAAACACAACCCAAAATCAAAAGTTGATCGATCGGGACAATATAGATATCAAATGAAAGGTATTGGAGAGTTGAATACAAATGTGGTATTAAAATTCGTGTCTCAATACCCATTGAGCCGCCCCAACCCCAGAACTCCCCCAAACAGACACATTGGACGTTCATTTCAATATGGGGCTCAAATCAAAGGTATTCGGGAGTAGATTTCGACTCTGGCATACAAAATCAGATCGAAGTATAGGGGGTCACGCCACCCCTCAAAACTGATACTTGGCTGAACTGATTTTCTTACAATTTTCACAGATTGTGAACGTTTATCTGGAAGGAATCATAGGCTATATAATTTTTAGATGTCGGGTGGAGGCGGACCCTCCCCCTTATTCCAAAAACGCCACCCATATCCGAAAGTGGTTCAATGGGCACAATAAGGGTATCAAATGAAAGGTATTGGAGTCCAGAAAACGAGTATCGTATTAAAATTTGTGTCCAAGTACCCAGCGGGCTTCCCAACCCAAAAACTCCTCTAAGCAGATATATTCGAAGTTCGTGTCAATATGTTACTCAAATGAAAAGTATTAAGCAGTTGATAACAAATATGGCATAAAACATTAGGTCCAAGTAATGGGAGTTCGTCCACCCCCAAATACCCCCAAATGGGCATATTAACTGACCATGGCTATATGGGACTCAAATGTTCGATGTTCTAGCCAGGATACGAACGCGGTTCTGCTAGTTATTTATAAATAAGCAAATAATTTACACAAAATATTCCACAAATAAAATTTTGGTAAAGATATTGGGTTGCCCAAAAAGTAATTGCGTTTTTTTTCATATAGTCGGCGTTGACAAAATTTTTCACAGCTTGTGACTCTGTAATTGCATTCTTTCTTCTGTCAGTTATCAGCTGTTACTTTTAGCTTGCTTTAGAAAAAAAGTGTAAAAAAAAGTACATTTGATTAAAGTTCATTCTAAGTTTTATTAAAAATGCATTTACTTTCTTTTAAAAAATCCGCAACTACTTTTTGGGTAACCCAATAAATTAATTTATAACATTTCTTTTACGAATTAAATTAAATTACTGATACATTCTCTTCTGGGACTGCTGGTGTTCCAAGAATATGTTTGGGAATAGAAATCGTTTGTTATTTACAACAACAAAATGGATTTTATTTTTTCACATAAATTAAATGCCAAACCTGTATGAGTATATAAGTATAAGTTTAATTTATAATCAATTTTATTCAAGTTCAAATTAATATAATCTACTCAGATACTAAGATACTGAGAACTAAGAACAAGGACATGATGTGAGGTTTCATTATTATCTCCATTATATGCATATGCCTACTTGTATCCATAGACAGTAAACAAGTTTCCGAAAGTATGTTCGCCTAAATAAACCGCTAATAAATACATGGGACACCCCTGCGAACAACCGACCTCCCCAAGCATATTAAATAACAACCGGCAAACGGTTGGACCACTTTTGAAAATGCGTTTCCAAGTGATTCAACAATTATTTCAAGTTTTTAAAAAAAGTTTTTTTTTTGTTTTGTGTTGAATTTTAAATGCTTCCAATCGAACGAGCAACATTACGCACACTTGAATGAATTGTATATGAAATGACAGGTTTTTTTTTCGATATTACCCATAGTCATACAATGAATTCAAATTGAAGGGCTAGTGGTGGAAAATGACTGTTACAAGTACCGCTGTAAGGCAAAGTCATCTTGATGATAGGCCGACCAGTGGTTAACCTTGCAGCTTGTTTTGGTATCAATCGATGTATTTAATTGACTTTTGCAATACCCATCAACAATGGAATTATGGGACATTATAGTGGCCTAAAGCACACGACACACTCATGTAAAATATATAATTTTTTTTTATAGTTTTTTTTTTTATACTTACACTTGTTTTATTTACAGATATCTTCACCATGAAACTTTTCACCTTTGCCCTCGTTGTCTTGATTGCTGCCGTCTCGGCTGAGGACAAATATACCACCAAATATGATAATGTCGATGTTGATGAAATCCTTAAATCGGATCGTCTTTTCAAGAACTACTACAACTGTTTGATTGATGTTGGCAAATGTACTCCAGATGCCCGTGAGCTCAAGAAGACCCTGCCTGATGCCCTCAAAACCGAATGTGCCAAATGTAGTGAAAAACAGAGAGCAAACTCGGACAAAGTTTTGCGTTACATCATCGAAAACAAAGAATCTGAATGGAAGGTATTGCAGGCCAAATATGATCCCGAACAGACCTATTACAACAAATACAAGAACGAAGCTCAAAAACGTGGATTGAAAATCTAAGGTTCAACATCTGGCCTTTGATTAAATTATTCATTATGTATATCCTACTTACCTCGTCCCCAGCAAAGGATTTCTTTCGTCCATTCCTTAACTCCATTCCTCGTAACCAGAAGCATCCTTCGAAATACTCAATGTAAAGAGTAGAGTCAATTGAATTTACATTTTGTATGAAGGCCTCACATTTAATTTATATTCGAATTTTATTTAATTTTTTTTTTTTAATTTTTCAAAAAAACGCTTATTAAGCAACTCCTATTGCTGCATATGCTTTGCATGTGTTGCCAATTTTATTTGTTAGTTTTTAATGTAAAGTGAATTTTTTCAAAAGTTGCTAAATTATCGAAAAAATTCAATTGGCTGTTATGAAACTTAATAAAAACATTTTTTATATACAAAAATATGCACTTTGTTTTATTTAATAACATATGAGTCATTGAATATGGCAGTGGGGCCGATGGGGACTATTGTTTAGAAATGTAAGATATATCTTTTCATTTCAAAACTCCCTGAACTAGAGCTGGCAAACTATCGATATTCGCAAGATTCGATATCTTATATATAAAACTAGAAAAACCGGGCCCGCTCAGGTGCCCCTTCTTTAACTCTCTAATATCTTTTTAGGGTGGGGATACTTCGCCCTGAATGCGGATATCGAAGTCGTGCCATTGTAGCCTATGACGCTAAACGCGTTTAAATCCTGGCGAGAACATTGGACAATTATACCTTAAATTAGAGTTCCATATAGCCATGGTCGGCAAATATGCTCATTTCGGGGTGGGCGACCTCCCATTACTTGGACCTAATGTTTTATGCCATATTTGTAATCTATTGCATAATACTTTTCATTTGAGTCCCATATTGACATGAACTTCGAATACATCTGTTTAGAGGAGCTTTGGGAATGGGAGAGGCCCACTGGGTACTTGGACCCAAATTTTAATACCATATTTGTTTTCTGGTCTCCAATGCCTTTCATTTGATACCCTTTTTGTGCCCATCGGACCACATTCGTATATGGGTGGCGTTTTTGGGGTAAAGAAAAGGGTCCGCCTCCACCCGATATCTAAACATTATATAGCCTATGTTTCATTCCCGACAAACCTACACAATCTATGAAAATTTTAAGAAAATCGCTTCAGCCAAGTATCATATAGTCATAATGAGTCTAATGGCATTTTTGAGGGGTGGCGTGACCCCCTATAGGTTAGGTTAGGTTTAATTGGCAGTCTGCCATCAGACTCACTTAGACGTTTTCGTCCATTGTGATACCACAGAAACAGAAGAAGGAAAATGTTTTCTAGTTCCTACCGTTGATCCATCCAGATCGCTTTAAAAAGCTCAATAACTTGCGAATGTTCACATCCGCTAAATCAGACAGGTTCTCAGAGAAATGAGAACCTAAAGTGAAACTCCACTGACAACTGCTAGTACGGGAGACACACACAGAAGGTGTTCCATAGTCTCTTCTTCCTCGATGTCCCTACAGCTTCTGCAAAAGTCGTTGCTGGCAACCTTCAGTCTGTCAGCATGTTTTCCGATTAGACAGTGACCTGTCATGACAGACACAATGACTGAGACGCCTGTTCTAGTTAATGACAGCAAAGCAGTAGACCTCTTCAAGTCTAGATGAGGCCACATAGTTTTGGAATGCTCACGGTCCCCTCTTTGTGACCATCTATCATTCGAGGTCCTTCGGACCTGGTCCTGAAAACTTGGCTTACATGTCGCTAGAGGCATACCCACACATTCCAGTGTCCCTGGAGTGTGTAAGGTAGATCCTAGTCTCGCAAGCTCGTCTGCTTCAGAATTCCCTGGGATATCTCTGTGGCCCAGCACCCAGAACAGGCGAATTTTGAACTGTTCAGCCATCTCGTTGAGAGATCTGCGACAGTCGAGGGCGATTTTTGTGTTCAGAAATACGTTCTCCAGGGATTTAATGGCTGCCTGGCTGTCTGGGAAGATATTTATGCCAATCGTCGTAATGACATTATATCTTAGCCATTCCACCACTTCCATTGCAAGGATCTCTGCTTGATACACACTGCAGTGGTCAGGTAACCTCTTCGATATAACCAGTTCTAAGTCTTTAGAGTACACCCCAAAGCCCACCTGGTAGTTTAGTTTGGAAACATCCGGATAGAAGTCTATGTAACTTCTGTTACCAGGGATATCGTAGTTCCAATTAGTGACCCCCTATACCTCGATCTGATTTTGTATGGCAGATTCGAAATCTACGTCCAATATGACTGTTTGGGAGAGTTTTAGGGTTGGGGCAGCCCGATGGGTACTTAGACTCATGGTACCGGATGGTAAACAAGGAAATTGACAACATGAAAGGCTTTTAATGTAATTGTATTCATAATTGTATCATAACATCGAAATAAATAATAAGTATATATCAGCTATGTCCAAATCTGAACCGATCTGGGCTAAATTGAAGAGTACTGTCGAAGGGCCTAACACAACTCACTGTCCCAAATTTCGGCGAAATCTAACAATAAATGCGCCTTTTATGGACCCTAGACCCTAAATCGAGAAATCGGTCTATATGATAGCTATATCTAAATCTGAACCGATCTAGGCCAAATTGCAAGAGATGTCGAGTGACCTAATACAACTCACTGTCCCAAATTTCGGCGACATCGGACAATAAATGCGCCTTTTATGGGCCCAAAGCCTTAAATCGAGAGATCGGTCTATGTGACAGCTATATCCAAATCTAAACCGATCAAAGCCGCAGTACTGTCTGAAATTTCAGCAAAATCGGATAATAAATGTGGCTTTTATAGGCCTAAGACCCTAAATCGGCGGATCGGTCTATATGGCAGATATATCCAAATCTGGACCGATCTGAGCCAAATTGAAGAAGGATGTCTAAGAGCCTAACACAACTCACTGTCCCAAATTTCAGCAAAATTGGATAATAAATGTGGCCCCCATAGCTCCCACATAAACTAATCCCCCGATTTGACTTCATGGGTCTCTAGAAGCCTCAATTTTCATCCAAATTGGCTGAAATTCGGATCAAAGAATTGTGTTATGACTTTCAACATCCGTACAAAGTCCGAATCGGTCTATAAACAGATACAGCCCGGATTTGAGTTCTTGAGCCCCAAGAATCCTCAATTTTCATCCGATTTGAAATTTGGAACAAGGGCTTGTGTTATGACTTTCGACTTCCACGCCAAGTATGATACGAATCGGTCTATGAACAGATATAGCCCCCATATAAACCGATCCCCAGATTTTACTTCTTCAGCCCTTCACCTGACTTGGCCCAAAATTCAATATCAGTGCCAAGTTTTATCCGAATGGATTAAGAAAAAATAGAAGTATGTCTGTCACTTTTGTATAGATGGAAACAGACAGCACGTACGTCAATGGTCATTGATAAAAGCTCATAAATTCTCATCCAAAGCAAATGGAAAAAAAAAACAACGGAGCATATCTATGCAGTTCAACGACACTTGATGTCTCATCCCTCTGCTTGCTTTGGCTTCATATGGCACTCATCTGAGTTTTGCTCATGCGTTATCAACACACGATGTCCGTCGACCAAATTGAAAAACACATCCACTGAACGATTACTAAAACGCTCGGGCACCTCTCGCTCTACTGTAATGTGCGTGAATTTTTAGATTACTTTATTTTTACGAGGCATGCGTAACAGACAATTGCTTTGGCCAAAGTAGCTATTGAATGCCATTTTATGTTTTGGTCGTTTAGAGTCATAAGCGTCAACAACGATTGCTGGTATAAGGTGTGAGCGTGCCATCCTAAAGTGTGCACTTATTTTTAATGTAACTTGCTGCTGTTCCCTGGTATGCATTGACATCGAGGGGCATTTAACAATGTGAGGACCGACACACTGATCCAATCCTTTGATCTAGTATCGGGTGAACCGGGTCCTTTCAGACTAAATAAACCTTATGCTAAGGAACAGGTCGATAAATTGTTGGTCCCATGATATAGATATAAGGGAGAACGTACCACAGGGTACGCCACAGGGGAGCATTTTATCGCCACTCCTACGAGTGATAGCAATAAAAAGGCTATTGCGAGTGGTAACTGAGGAGAGAATTAAAAAAGGTCTGCCATGCAGACGATCTTATCATACTTCTGAGGGGTAAGGATGCGAATCAGCTATGCAGAAAAGTCGAATGGGTCTTGGAGATGGCATACGACTGTCTCAATGCTAATCAAGAGAAGACTGAAATATGAATGTTGGAGTAGTATTTAAGTATGTGAAGACTATTTTAGATATCCGACCCATAGACATACAAATTAAGTGTGCTGCAGCCACTTCGGCAATGAGACTCACTTAAGGCGATGGGAGAATAGATAGAGGATAGAAACAGGTCACACCACCGCGGTATAGTCTTAGGGGTATACATTGAGAATCCAGGTACTGAGATCTGTTCTCGACTGCCTGACCAAAATAATCCTAAAGGCAGAGATCCGGGCGATCACGGAATGCGTGAGCTGGTGAGGTTTAACGTCGATTGTGAGCACCTTTGCGAACAGTAAACAGGCCATCAGGGCAAAAACAACTAGAACAGTAAGGTCACGAATAGTCTTGGAGGAGAAGGAGATTAACGCCTTCTCAGAGAATGGAACGATCCACATTGTTTGGGTGCCGAGCCCCAGTGGAGTAAGGTGAAATGAAATAGTAGACGATTTGACCGTGAAGGCCAGAGGACAGCCGTCAATAAAATAGGTTAACCCAAAGTCTTTCGGGTTGACGTAGTCCGCGTTAAGGGTATGCGCGACAAACGCATGTAACACTGTGGACCAGTGAAGAAATCTGTAGAACGACGAAAATCCTAGGTAGATCCGGATCATGAGAAGACGAGGCTATTACTGAAAGGAAGTAAGAAGGAGGTCAGTATAGCTTTCGCTATCATAACGGAACACAAAGGACTACGAGCTCACTTATGCAAAATCGGTGCAGCAAGTGATAGCAAGTTTGGGGAGAATAATGAGACGTTGGAGCTAAGAGACCCCGGCACTTAGCTGGGGACGCAATACCAGACATGAACCAACTTAGGGAGTGGTATGCAAAACAATTACCATGGAAACTATGGAATTTCTGACTTAGATTTTCCTTTTCGAGTTAACTTGTTTAGTATCTAGAGCGCACAACAAGCCGATTACAGGTTTATGTGTATGTCCATAGTGGCATGGGGCAAATTAATATCCGAAACCTCTTTTCAACTTGACTTTACCTAAACCGGTTTTTTAAAAAAAGAAATTTTTCGAAATGTTCGAAGACTGGTTTTAGGAAATAGCCGGTTTATTAATCAACCTAAAAAAAGACAACTGCAAATTTTGCCTATGAACATTCCATTAAAGTTTGCCCCTGTTCCTTAGTGGAATGTTCATGAGCAAAATTTGCATTTTACGTTCCATTAAAGAACACGGGCAAACTTTTCACAAATCAATGAGTGCAGTCCGATAAAAGTTTTTAGCTCAATAATAGGGGACTTCCTTTTCTATAGCCGAGTCCGAACGGCGTGCCGCAATGCGACAAAACTTTGGAGAGAAATTTTTACTCTGCATAGTAGCTCACAAATGTTGCCAGCACTAAAAGAGGAAAACCACCGTTTAAAAATTGTTGCTGATGATCTCGCCAGGAATCGAACTCAGGTGTACAGCGTCACAGTCGGACATGCTAACCTCTGAGCTACGGTGGCCTCCAACCACCCTACCACCACGGCTTCATAACTCATTCATAGGATGAATCTGTGCAAAATTCCAAGCAGATATCTTTTTTCGTTCGACCTCTATCTTGATTTCAGCAGATCGACTTTAAATGTCAAGACGACCAACAATATACATTAGCGTGTCCCAAAAAACAAAAGTTATTGTTTTTAAACGCATACCCTCAACAATATACATTATACCCTTAACAACATACATTAGTGTGTCCCAAAAAACAAAAACTTTTTTTTATATACGCTTATTTTCCATTTTCCATTTTTTGTTTTTTTTTTTTTTTTTGCTTTTGATCCCGTTAAGCAACCACCCCCGTGATGGTAGGTTGGCCACCACCACGGGGTTAGTTGGATGGATGAATTTGTGCACAATTCCAAGCAAATATCTTTTTTCGTTCGACCTCTATCTTGATTTCAACAGATCGACTTTAAATGTCAAGACGACCACCAATATACATTAGCGTGTCCAAAAAAACAAAAGTTATTGTTTTTAATCGCATACCCTCAACAATATACATTAGCGTGTCCCAAAAAACAAAAAGTATTTTTTTTTTTGTTAAACGCATATTTTCCATTTTTGTTTCTTTTTTGCTTTTGATCCCGTTAAGCAACCACCCCTGTGGTGGTAGGATGGCCACCTTCTCGGGGGTGGTAGGATGGATGAATCTGTGCAAAATTCCAAATATCTTTTTTCGTTCGACCTCTATCGTGATTTCAACAGATCGACTTTAAATGTCAAGACGATCAACAATATACATTAGCGTGTCCCAAAAATTAAAAAGTTTTTTTTTTTTCTAACCCATACCTTTAACAATATACATTAGAGGGTTCCAAAAAACGAAATTTTTTTTTTTTTTTTTCTTTTGGTTAACGCATACCCTCCATTTTTTGTTTCTTTTTTTTGCTTTTGATCCCGTTAAGCAACCACCTCCGTGGTGGTGGGGTGGCACCTCTGGGGTGGTAGGATGGATGAACACAAAACAAACAAACCTGGAAAATATCCGTTTTTGTTTTTTGGGACACGCTAATGTATATTATTAAAGGTATGGGTTAAAAAAATACTTTTTAAATTTTGGGACACGCTAATGTATATTGTTGATCGTTTTGACATTTAAAGTCGATCTGTTCAAATCACGATAGAGGTCGAACGAAAAATATTTGGAATTTTGCACAGATTCATCCATCCTACCACCCCAGAGATGGTGGCCACTCTACCACCACGTGGGTGGTTGCTTAACGGGATCAAAAGCAAAAAAAGAAACAATAAATGGAAAATAAGCGTTCAACAAAAAAAATACTTTTTGTTTTTTGGGACACGCTAATGTACATTGTGATTTGGCTTATTTATGACCGTTTGTCCGCATATCCTTTCTTTGCTGATTGTCGTTTTTTGAAATTGAGCTTGAGATCTCATTTATTACACAATCATTACGAAATTTTGCACATATCACTTTATCAAACCAAAGACCTACGCTATCAATTTTGGTAAAAATCGGAAAATGTAGCTCCCATATGTATAGATCGCCCGATTTACACTTAAAAGGACATAATTACTAAAATGTTCAACCGATTTGCACGAAATAAGATTCGTTATTGAAACCGATTTTTTGTTATTTTTTTGTTCTGTGTAGGTTAGTATACCCCAGTGTGAAAATTAAAAAAAATCATGAAATCCAACAAAAATTTGAACTTAAATTAAATTACTTCCCCTTCCAGCTGTAAAGAAAACGCACACACAACAATGTTGTTTTCACATACAGGAAAAAAATATTTTTTTTTTATTTTTCTCATCTTAGCTTATAAAAAATAGTATAAAAAGGTAAACGTTTGCGTTACTATAAAAAAAATTTGTCATTACAGCTATGAAGAATGGGGGTATGTTTCGCAATAATAGCAATTATTTAGAATGATTATTCAGATTCATTCCTAATTTCTAATTTTAACTATACACAAAAAAAAAAACAAACAAATAAACATTCTATATAATTTCACTTTGCTATTCAATCTCAGCTTGCTCTCAAACTTAACTTCCATGGCAAGGCAGCAATGCGGATATAATATGGCACAGTGGGATAAGGCAACAACACAACAACAATAAAAAACATGCAACTGCTGGAATTTGGAAGGCTGGGATGACTAATGAACTGGCTGGCTGGCTGCCTGATTGACTGGATGAAATTATGTTGGCGGCAGAATTTCAAATCAAATGATTTCAATGGAATACAACCCTAAATGCAGTATGACCGCAGTTTCACGCATGCTGTTGCTGTTGTTGTAGTTGAGATAAGGCCATCGGTGATAAGTCCACACTTAAAGCTCTTAATTCGGCACTTAGAATCTTGTCATTAGTCAGCTCCCTTCTCTTTGCCAGATAATAGAAACCGGCCACAATTAGGCTAAAGGAAACAATGCTCATTAGCAGTGTGCCATATTTAAGACTGTACTCGATGAGATTTAGGCCAAAGGTACTGGCGTACAATGTATCAATGACTTCTGGGGTAAAATCTCCCGAAGTAATCTCAATCCATATTAAAGGCAGAATTGTGCCATCTGCGAAGCGTTTAACTTTGTCTGAAAGAAAACAAAAACAAAACAAAAACAATCACATCAGTAAACACAAAGAACAATAATCTTTTGTTTATGGTCTCAAAGATTAATGAACATATGCAAAAGGGAAATAAACCAAAATAAATAATAAGAAAAAACTAAAAACAGGGGAATTTTTTTATTTTCTTTTTTGGTTAATGTCTAATAAAATTCAGTTCACATCCGTAATGGAAGTTTTTTGTATACCCTCCACAATAGGATGGGGGGCATACTACTTTTATCATTCCGTTTGTAATACCTGGAAATTTGCGTCTAAGGCCCCATAAAGTATATATATTTTTGAGCGTCATGACATTTTAAGTCGATCTAGACCTGTCCCTACGCAATGAATTCGATCCGTTTTTAAAACGAATCATAACTGGAGATGAAAAATGGATTGTTTACAACAACGTTAGTCGAAAACGATCATGGTCCAAGCATGGTGAACCATGATATCCACCAAAAGAAGGTTATGCTGTCTGTTTGGTGGGATTGGAAGGGTGTGGTATATTTTGAGCTGCTTCTAAGGAACCAAACGATTAATTCGGATGTTTACTGTCAACAATTGGACAAATTGAATACAGCCATCAAGGAGAAGCGACCGGAATTGGTCAATCGTAAAGGTGTCATATTCCACCAGGACAACGCTACACCGCACACATCTTTGGTCACTCGCCAAAAACTGAGTGAGCTTGGCTGGGAACTTTTGATGCATCCACCATATAGCCCTGACCTTGGACCATCAGACTACCATTTATTTCGATCTTTGCAGAACTCCTTAAATGGTAAAACTTTCGGCAATGATGAGGCTATAAAATCGCACTTGGTTCAGTTTTTTGCAGATAAAGGCCAGAAGTTCTATGAGCGTGGAATACTAAATTTGCCAGGAAGATGGCAAAAGGTTATCGAACAAAATGGCAATTATATATTTGATTAAAGTTCATTCTAAGTTTTATTAAAAATGCATTTACTTTCTTTCAAAAAATCCGCAATTACTTTTTAGGCAACCCAATAATATAGGCGGCATATAAACCTAGATAGACTTCTTGGGCTTCTAGAGGGCGCAATTCTTATCCAATATGATTGAAATTTTGCATATGTAGTTTTGGTATAACTTCCAACAACTATTCCAAATATGGTCTAAATCGGTATATAACCTGATATAGCTGCCATATAAACCGATCTCCCAGCTTGACTTTTTGAGCCTTTGGAGGGCACAATTATTACTCGATTTGCCTGAAATTTTGCAGGTGGTGTTTTTCTATGACTGGTGTTTTTCTATTTGAAAATGTCATTCAAAGAACTTGACAAATGCAATCCATGGTGGAGGGTATATAAGATTCGGCTCGGCCGAACTTAGCACGCTTTTGCTTGTTTTGAACTCTATTTTTTTTCCAAGAATTTGAAATTTTATGATCTCGTGATCACCAGACACAAATTTGAGGTTGAAGCTCACCATCACCATGAGTAGTTTGCCTTTTGTCTCTATAAATGATGTTACAGTTGTTGTTTTTGTGTTTAACGTTGGTTTTTTTTTTCTTTTGACAATATTTTTTTTATGTTTTCATATAAAACTGTTAAAAAATCATCAAAATTTGCATAAACAAATGTCAGCTTTTAAATTAATTAGTCTATGGCAACAGCACAGTGGCACGAATAATTTGCGAGGCTATTAAGCTAATTGAGATCATTATGCATTTTTTTTATTAATTAACATAAGACAACGTATGGGGTTATCGCCCTAAAGTCATGGCATCTGTCACGAGAGTCTACGTTTTGATGGGATGGTTAAATGATTTTTTGATAAAAAAAAAGGTGAAATAGATGGGAAACCCATTAAGGTAAAGGTTTTACCCCTAAGTAATAGTAATATAAGTCTTTAAGAGACCAGTCATTTAATAAAATAAAATTTAAATCGAATTTAGCAATAATGTTTAAACATAACAACAACATATATTCATAAAACTAATAAATGGCGACTTTTTAAACGTTGCGTATGATGAACATTAACATGCGGTGCGTATACGCAATGAGAAAATCTAATTATCTTTGCTACAAGGTCAATGGTGCGAATACGCAATGGAAATTTGAATACATTAACAAGTAAAATTGCCAAACTTTGGATACTGCATGGTTACATAACATATCTTATTCAAGTTTTTTATAAAATAAAATAAAAAAATAAAATGAAATAAAAAAATAATATAAAATGAAATCAAATAAAATAAAATAAAAAAATAAAATAATGTAAAATAAAATAAAATAAAATAAAATAAAATAAAATAAAATAAAATAAAATAAAATAAAATAAAATAAAATAAAAAAAATAAAAAAAAATAAAATAACGTAATATAAAATAAAATAAAATAAAATAAAATAAAATAAAATAAAATAAAATAAAATAAAATAAAATAAAATAAAATAAAATAAAATAAAATAATATAAAATAAAACAAAATAAAATAAAGCAAAATAACATTAAATAAAATAAAAATAAATAAAATAAAAGTAAATTAAAAAAAAAATAAAAAAAATAAAATAAAATAAATAAAAAAATAACATAAAATGAAATGAAATAAAATAAAAAAATAAAATAAAATAAAATAAAATAAAATAAAATAAAATAAAATAAAATAAAATAAAATAAAATAGAATAAAATAAAATAATATAAAATAAAATAATATAAAGTGAAATAAAATAAAATAAAATAAAATAAAATAAAAAAGATATAAAATAAAATAAAATACAATTAAACAAAAAACAATAAAAATTTGTAAAGTTCGGCCGGCCCGAATCTTGGGTACACACCAGCATGGATTCTGCTGAAATTGTACTCTTATTAACCCAGTTTGTATTTTAGTTTTTTGTAATTAATTAAATCAGGTATTGTTTGAGGCTTATAGGGGTTCAAGTAGTGAGATCGGGATATATTTTTATAGAGCGATTCGGATCGTACTTGATACGGCTATTGGAAGTCAAAAAAGAAGTATTTTTGCCAAGTTTTAGCCAAATGAGGTGTAAATTGATGCTTCAAGGGGTTGAAGATATCAAATCTGGGGATCGGTTTATATGGGGCTATATCAGTTTATATACCGAGTTGGATCACTAATATTGGAATTCAGATAGGAAGTCTTTTGTGCCAAGTTTCAGAAAAATCAGGTGATAATTGGGGCTTCTAGTGTTCCAAGAAGTCAAATCCGGGGAACCGATTCGTTCATTTCATTGACCGATTCGGATCATACTAAGAAGCTATTGGAATATTGGAAGCCATGACATCGTTTATATGGGGCTATATCAGTAAATTGACCGATTCGGATAATACTTAAAAGCTATTGGGTTGCCCAAAAAGTAATTGTCGGTAATATAGTAGTAAGTCGGCGTTGACAAATTTTTTCAACGGCTTGTGACTCTGTAATTGCATTCTTCCTTCTGTCAGTTATCAGCTGTTACTTTTAGCTTGCTTTAGAAAAAAAGTGCGCGAATTTTTTTTTTTACATTTGTTTGTTTGGCGTCAATTTTAATATGGGTACCACATGTATTGAAAGTAATTCATTCAACAAACCGAATCAACGCTTGTGATATGCACCTTAAACGCAATGAATTCGATCCGTTTTTAAAACGAATCATAACTGGAGATGAAAAATGGATTGTTTACAGCAACGTTAGTCGAAAACGATCATGGTCCAACCATGGTGAACCAGCTCAAACCACTTCAAAGGCTGATATCCACCAAAAGAAGGTTATGCTGTCTGCTTGATGGGATTGGAAGGGTGTGGTATATTTTGAGCTGCTTCCAAGGAATCAACCGATTAATTCGGATGTTTACTGTCAACAATTGGACAAATTGAACACAGCCATCAAGGAGAAGCGACCAGAATTGGTCAATCGTAAAGGTGTCATATTCCACCAGGACAACGCTAGACCGCACACATCTTTGGTCACTCGCCAAAAACTGAGTGAGCTTGGCTGGGAACTTTTGATGCATCCACCATATAGCCCTGATCTTGCACCATCAGACTACCATTTATTTCGATCTTTGCAAAACTCCTTAAATGGTAAAACTTTCGGCAATGATGAGGCTATAAAATCGCACTTGGTTCAGTTTTTTGCAGATAAAGGCCAGAAGTTCTATGAGCGTGGAATATTAAATTTGCCAGGAAGATGCCAAAAGGTTATCGAACAAAATAGCAATTATATATATGATTAAATTTCATTCTAAGTTTTATTAAAAATGCATTTAATGCATTTAGTTGCACGCGGACCCATTTTTTTATAGAGAAACCATCAAATGCACCAAGACATTAAAACGGATTCACACTCTAAAGAATTTTGAGAAAAATTTTCGTTTGATTTTTGGGATATAAAAAATTGCCGACTTTTGACAAGCCAATTTTCTCCCAAAACATGACGGGAAAAAAGAAACTTGTAACTGTAACTGGTTTCAGTCGTCTACTATACGCCAATCCAAATTTCATTACGATACCTCTTTGCTAACTCGAGCTAGAATTTTTCTAGGCGGCTCTATTCTTGGGTATTTTTTGTCGTTAATGCGAACCTGGGTACACGGAGCAGCAGCAAAAGCCGTTGCCGCTGTCTAGCGTTCGAAGCCATTAATACAACTTCCAAAAGATATTTGCACTGTGTCGGCAATCAGTGTTAAATTCAGCTCTGACTTTATGACCAAATGTCACCGCCGATGTGTCAGTTCCTGCACCCAAAAGCTGCAACAATTTTCAAATAAAAAAATGAGGTATCTTTTCCAATTTCATAGTAACAAGAATTTTGGCAATTTTCGATTTTGAAAAAATTATGGTGGGTGTTATGCCGGCTTGATAGAAAAGTTTTTACATGGCAGGATATCTCACAAATGTAGTCAACACTAATGCTGACTACATAGGGATAACCACCGCTGAGAAATGTTCTGATGTTCACACCAGGATTTGAACCCGGGCGTTCAGCGCCATATGCGGACATGCTAACCTTTGCGCCATGATGACCTCACCTATGCTGGGGGTTTGGGTGAACTTATTTTCAGCAAAATATCATCTAATTCAAAGGTTGCAATATTGAAGAACAAATGGTAATCGCATAAAGTAGTACAAGACTGGAATTTTACGCCATATCTGCTGGTTGCTAAAGTTAAAACATCAGTCCCTTAAGCTCTGTGCAAAATTCATTTCATTTATAGTGCCCTGTTTAACAGAAATTCATGACGAAGTAAATATTTTTTATGCACTTTTGGATCAAGTGCATTTGTAAAAAGCTTCCCCCATAAAATTTACTAGATAAAGCAACAAATAAAAGGCTTTAAAAAAAAGAAACGTAAATGGAAATTTTTTAAATCCTTAAATACTTTTTACTGTTTACTAAATTCTGGGGATTTCCAACGCAATAATGCACAGGCAGAACTCCATGGCACAATACAATGCATTAATACATTTTTTTTGTTTTTGTGTATACGCCTCTTGCCATTAAGTGACAATTTACCTTATATTTAACTGTCTGTATTTACACGAATGTCATCATCATCATCATCATAGCATCGAAAACACTGACTTTTGTTTGTTTATTCATATGACTGATTAACCACTGAACGAAAGGGGCAAAAAACAAGACAACAACGAAAATCTCCCTCATAATAAACACAGTCAATATTTAATGGTGATGTATGGTGGGTGACCTTCACACCCTCACACATTGGACAATATGAATGATTTCTTATGCTCACACATGCACATGCTCACCACTATGTACTCGCACAAATAAAAATAACTCACCTCGTACCAGCTCACCCTTGTGCAGAGCCAAATTAATTTGTATACGTGATGCCCCACTTATGGGGAATGCAAAACGTGGATGAACATCGGCATAGGTCTGGTGTATTTCCTGTTTTGGTTCTATGCCTTCAAAGTCTTTGTAAATGGCGGGATCACCCGAAAAGAAATGCGGGAATGAGGGATAAATTGGGGCATCATCATAGCACTTGGTGGCATTGATAACACCACTGGGCATGCATCGTGTCGTATTTTGGCAGTAGCATTGATTATTGGGATTCTCTTCTGGTCGCGAGAATACATTGAGTGGTGTGCGATAACGCAGGGCGTCAATGTTATCGTAAATGGTGACCTCTTTTTCAAATTGCAAGGGAATTTTGCGACACAACACTTGCAGGAAGACATTCAGAGGTTCACGCGTCTCAACCACATGCGGTGGGAACATGGAGGGGTCGGAGCCATCAATGCGATTACATTCATCATCAGTCCAATAATCCAATAAAGGTTTACCATTGAATTGAGTGATTGTACTGAACTTGCGTATGTCATCTTCGCCCGTGTTGATTTGTAGAGAGTCCACACTGGTGCCATTACGCTGGAGATGAAAGGAGAGAGAATAAAATGAGTTTGAAAATAAAAATTTTAAAATCAATTTATAAGAACTTTGATTTTTGTAGAAAATTTTTACAAATTTCATACTTGTAGAAAATTTTAATTAGAAGCTGGATTTCCATCGGTATTTTTAACCATATATTGTTATACCTCACACCACCACAGTGGTACAGGATATTATAAATTTGTACATTTGCTTGCAGCCTAGACACATCGATAAGTATACGGATCAGATTAGAATCACTTCCTGAGTCAATTTAGCTATGTCCGTCTGTCTGTCCATGTATTCATGTAATCAAGGTACAGGTTGCGTTTGTTGTCCGATTTTCACAAAATTCTTTTTTGGTTCAAGGACGAACGCTAATGATTTTGAAAAAAATCGGTCCAGATTAAAATATATCGTCGATATATATATATTTCATCCGATCCTTACAAAATTTGGCACAAAGTAATTTTATTGAAATCGGTCCAGATTTAGATATAACTCCCATGTATATCTTTCATCCGATATGGCCTTTTAAAGCTGTAGGAGCCAAATTTGGATGCGATCTCTACCAAATTTGGCACGAAGTGCTTTTTGTAACGTCCCAATATGTGTGCATAATTTCAACTAAATCGGTTCAGATTTAGATATAGCTCCCATACATAACTTTCGTCCGATTTGAACTATTAACATATGGCCATTGGCAGGGAGGAAATCTGTGCATAAAAAACTCCTGTTTGGAAGGGATTTTAAATATACAGTCAGTTTTCGATTCCGTGCAGTCAAGTTTGTGCCTTGGCTGATGAAACTCAGAATGTTGAAAGAGGAAGGATTTGGATTTTATATTCTGAATGCGCGTGAATGTGAGTAGGAAAAGCTGAGGAAGGTGTTAGTTGGCACCGCAACGGACCTTCAATCAGATCTACAGAAATTGCTTTCCCGACAACTGAAACCGGGCGGTAGATTCTGTATTTTTAAGTAGGGAAAGACTTCGGTCTTCACCGATGGCCCACATATAGAGATTGGGAAAGGTTTAGTGATCTACCCGCCATGTCTTTGAGACAACCGGACAATTTAACGGCCTTGCAGAGGTTGGGAAGGGATTAGTGATCTACTCGGTATGTCTTTGAGACTGTGGGACAAGTGTACGGCTTGCAGACAGAAATCTGTGCCCTAACATTGGATAATCCTGGTAAGGGATCTTCCGAACTAGAAACTCAGGATTTATCTGGACAATATGAGTGCGGTAAGTAGGCCATTGTGGCCCAGAGGTTAGCATATCCGTCTATGGCGCTAAAGACCTGGGTTCAAGTCCCAGCGAGAAGATCAGAACAAATTTTCAGCAGTGCTAATCCCCTTCTAATTCTGCCGACATTTGTGAGGTAATATGCTATGCATAGAAGCCATGTAAAAACTTCTTCCCGAAGAAGTGTTACCCTGCAGCACGCCATTTGGATTCGGCTATAAAAAAGAAGGTTCATTATCATGGAGCTTGAAACATGACTCTCAATTACACATATTTAAAAAGTTTTCCCCTGTTACTTAATGGAATGTTGGAGCTCTAAATTGCATTTTCATAAATGCGGTCAAGGCCTTGAGTACGAGAATGCTGAGTTCAAAATGTGTGGCGGAACTTAAATTTTTTCGGACACGAAGATATTTCCGGAAATAAAAAGGCAAAGATTAGTCCTCGGGAAGCGATACGGTTGCGTGTCAGTTGTTGTTGCTCAACATGGAGAAGTGAATGCCGGTGTGGAGACGATGGTTAGGATTTCTTCTCTGGTTAGGATTCTCTTTATGCTATCGGTAAAAGGTCAGTGAGTGCTAGGACGGGAGATCAGCGTGCTAGAGAGCGAGATAAACTAAGGAAGGAAGGAAGTCACTGTTGAAACTGTCTTTATGAGGATGCGACTATCGTGTATTCGCTGTATGTTTGTTGCTGTTGTAGCCACATTTGTATCTGGAGGTATTTTGGAGGAACTACACAGGCGAGTAAGCTTGTTCTGCCGCCAGATCTTTAGGTCCATTGGTAATTTAAAGGAGCGAATAATTCGCCTTGTCCTATCGAGTATCATAGACACTCAGTATTTGAGCAAGAGCCGTGGCCGCCCGGCCACTCAATGAGACTCTCCACTCGATACCACTGATTGTCTGTGGCTGCAGTTAAAGCTTCTCCGTATACGGTGCATTCCACTATGGATGCGCGCTGTAGCTCTCAGCGGAGTTTCTCGTGATGACGATGAACATCACACAAATCATGGCTCAGAGTCTCGACATGAGGCACAATTAAAGCAGGGATACTGGTGGGCACACAAAGAGTGGTTACTATGGAGGGTACGCACCAGTTATTCTCCGAGGGATACATAACATGCATATATAAAGAAAGTTAATCGGAAAGCCTTTTTCTTTCTCGAATCTTTAGATCAAGTTCTTACTATTCTCTCTTTTCGGCCAAACTGTTGGGAGTTTTTTGAAAGTTTTATTTCCACAGAGTTTTAATTCTTACTCATTGGGGCTGACTTTTTATAAACGTTGAACGCTTATGCCCTTATTATGCACTTATAACAATATAGCCTACCTTTAAGGCGGAAGTCCCATGGTAGCCGGTTGTACGTACCGATTTGAACCGATGGAGTCCTTCATCGACAACGGCTGCCCTCTCAGTGTACAAAAACTGCTATAGCAAGAACAACCTATAAATCGAAATCCCTTTTTGAATGCTGGAACCTATTTTGATGCGATTTGGCTTAAAGTTCACTTGGGACCTTTAATTCAAACCAAAGGTTGCCCGGATAGCTATATAAGCAGATAATTTGACTTAAACTGAGCTTATAAGCGAGCATTTTTAACAGAATTATCTGGGTAGGCGCTCTTACTTAATGGTGGTGAAACTTAATTTTAAGTTAGTTTATTGATTCAATAACTATGCCAAAAAAGGCCTTATATAGTTACAAAATAAGCAACATTAAAGCAAACTACTCCAAACTTAAAGCGTTTTTAAAAATATTTCTAATATCATTCACTATATACACAATTAATATGCCGTGCCAAGGAATAGTAATATTTACGTTAAATGGGGTACAAAAACTATTGCATACTTTTAGGCGCTGATAATAAAACCCTTCTGTACACAAATTTTATCGAAGCATTAAGTGTTAAGTGGACATGCTTTATCCGATTTTTCTATTTTTTTTTTTTTTTAAGTGACAAATTCTTTGTATATTTTTTTTAATAAATGGTCTAGTAATTAATAATAAAAATGGTTACTTACATTCTTTAACAATCCAAAGCGTGAATCTCCCGATGAGAAAGTATTTTTCATAGACAATATTGGATCTTTGTAACCCCACAGATAATCTCTGGCTTTCAAAGTGTAAAATGGATTACCACTGGCCGATCGAATAGCCGAAATACTGAAACGCCGTTTAAACGAATTCATTTTATCCACCTGCACGGAAGCGGCCAAAAAGGGCACATTTGGCACAAGAATCTTGACGTTTTCATCATGCGTTGATCTATTGCGAAGAAATTGATAACTACGATGATCCTGGAAGAAAGAAAAGAAGGTTAAATGGATTTTAACACACAAAGTTTAATTTGATTTAAATAAACCTTAAAATCAAGGCTCATAGTGGTCTTGGCGTGCCAGATTTCTTTTAAAACCATATAGTGGAAAGATCTAAATTATTAACTTCTACACTCAGAGAAATTTCTTAGCAAAATAGCAAAAATGTTGCTATAACAGCAGAAAGTCTGCACAAAATGGGAAAGCGGTAATTTACTGCTAAAAAAGCAAAAATTTTCTGCTGTTTTCAAATATTTAAAAATTGTTTATATTCCATGTTATCTTTCAATTTTATAAGCAGATAACTTAAAAATTTTCCCAATTTTTTTTTAATTTACAAAATTTTTAACGAATTTCAAAAACAGCAGACAACATAACTGCTACTACAATATTCAAAAAATTAACGACAAGAGCCGACAAATTGATGACAAATTTCTCCAATTGATCGAAACTTCATTCTTAGAACTGTCTCTACATACAAACGTGAAACAGGAAGACAACTCTCTCTGGATATGTGCGGTTTTCATTCGAACAAACACTTTTTTTTAAATGAAGACTTAACTAAAGATAACTACAAAATATTTCAGACAGCTCTCAAAATGAAAAAGCAAAAGCTAATTTCTACTGCATTTACATTACGCGGGCTCGTATATGTAAAGATTAAAAACGAAGAAAAAGGTACTCGCGTAGATTCATTAAATCAACTCGACCAATTTTTTCGTGTGGCAGATGAACCAAATATTTTACGCTTGGAAAACAATATTGAACAACTTTAATTCGGCGTCAACAAAAATTAATTTCTTAAGATTATTAAAACTTTGCATAAATTACATAAAATTAAAAAAAATTAGTACTTTACCAGAATATTTTATTAATACTAGAAATAACCTCTATCTCACCAACCAATGTCATAATCCCATTAAATCATACAACTACAAATACTATTTACATGCGTTGCTTTTTAATCATTTGTATCGATGACTAATATAAGACACTGTTCCAATGACGGTTTATACAGAATGGTTAGGGTGCTCTCGAAACAAAAACATGGAATTTCTATTGTCCACATCAATGCACAAAGCCTTAACAACAAAATGGACGAGCTTAGAAACATATTTACTTCCTCCAGCATCGATATTGTATGTGTATCCGAGACGTGGTTCCACCCAGAACTTAATGATTTTGTATATAATCTTTCGGACTACAATCTATTTCGAGCTGATCGAGTATCCAATGCAGGCGGCGTGTGTATATACATTCGTAAGGAATTAAAATGCAGCGTAAAAATCAAGTCTGAAACCGATAGTGAAATTGAATATATATTCTTGGAGCTGATAACAAAAGGATCTAAAATTCTTTTGGGAACTTTATACCGACCCAACCGAAATATTCCATTCAATAATCTATTACGCGTAATTGAAACACATTCGGTTTACTACAATGATGTTATCATCGCTGGAGACTTTAACAGCAATCTCTTAGTCGAGAAAAAACTTATGGAGTCTATGAATACACTGGGTCTCTACTCAGTAAATACATCAACACCAACACATTTTTCCTCTGCTGGAAACACACTTCTTGATGCTTTCTTTGTCAACTGCACGTCTAAAATATTACTATACGATCAACTTTCTGCATCAACTTTCTCAAAACATGATCTGATTTTCATTACTTATGACACCTTTGTTGACAGAGCAAAATCTCAAACAGTGTACAGAGATTTTAGCAAAATTGACTTCCACAGTCTCTGGACATTAGAAAATGAAATTAATTGGAGCGTGGTCTATAATTTAGACTCTGTCGAAGATCAAATAGATTATATGGAGTACCATATCACAAATCTTTACAACGCTTGTGTTCCCTTAAAATCTCGAATTGTGTGCAACAATCAACAGCCATGGTTTAGCCAAGAGATCAGACGCCTAATTAACTACAGAGATGAGCTGTACAAGAGATGGAAACGTTTTAAAACCCACTTGCTCTACGACCAGTTCAAAAAGGCAAGAAAAAAAGTTTCGGATTCAATAAAGACTGCAAAAAACCAATATTATCAGCAAAAATTCTCTACTGCAGTCGATAGTGGATCTAAATGGAAGATCATACGCAACATCGGAATAGGACAAAAAAATAAAGCACCGGTTGAAATCAACTTGGATGAATTAAACTCACAATTTGCTAATTTAAACACCACTGATCCAGTCACTAACTTTTCAAACCAATTGACACTGAGAAATTGTTTTGTTCCACAAAACTCCTTCTCTTTTCGTTGTGCAGATCAGACAGAAGTTTTGCATGCATTTCGCTCAATAAAGTCCAACGCTGAAGGAATGGACGGGTTAAACCCAAAATTTCTTAAATTATTGTTACCCAGATGTCTACCTTTCTTTACACATATATTTAATACAATTTTAACAAAGTCTTATTTCCCTGCTTCCTGGAAGTATTCAAAAATAATACCACTTCCAAAAAAGAATAGCGATTTTAGACCAATTGCAATTTTACCTTTTTTGTCAAAAGTATTGGAGAAACTTTTATGCGAACAGATCAATCATTACATAGCCAGACACAATTTATTAACTGAACGTCAATCTGGATACAGGGCACAAAGAAGTTGTATTACAGTTCTCACTGACTTAGTTGAGGAATTAAGATGCAAAATGGATGAGAATATGACGTGCATTCTAGTTTTACTAGATCACAGTAAGGCATTTGATACAGTTAACCACAAAATTTTGCTCGAGAAACTAAGAAAATTATTCAATTTCGCTAAATCTGCTTGTCGATTGTTATCAACATATCTATATAATAGAACACAATCTGTATGCCATAATAATCTAACATCGAATGTAATAACAGTCAATAGAGGAGTGCCACAAGGGTCTATCTTGGGCCCTTTGTTGTTTAGCATGTATGTGAATGATTTACCATCAATTTTACGTAACTGTGATGTTCACATTTACGCCGATGACGTTCAATTGTATGCCAGCTCACAAAAAAACAATATAGCCCAGTGTATTGATGATATAAACAATGATTTACTAAACATATATACATGGGCCAGCAGCAACCATCTTACAATCAATCCAACAAAGTCAAAATGCATTTTAATATCAAACAACAAAGTAAACAAAGAAAGTCTACCCCCAATACACATTAATAACTCGGTTATTGAATTTGTGTTGAATGCAACAAATCTCGGTGTAATCTTTAACGAACGCTTAAACTGGACTAATCACATCCAAAGAAATATTGCAAAGACATATGGCATGTTAAGAAATCTATGGGCTGTACAAAACTCAACCCCACTGAATATTCGAATGCTGCTTGCAAAGACCTATTTGGTCCCAGTGCTCCTGTATGGATGCGAATTATTTGCCAACTGTAATAGTGCTGATAAACGATTGTTGACCGTAGCATACAATAGCATAGCTAGATATATCTTTCAAAAAAGTCGGCGGGAGAGAATATCGTCATACTCGTATAAAATTTCTAACATGAGTTTCGACAACTTACTCCAATTTAGGTGTATTACATTCCTACACAAAATAATCTACACTCGCGAACCGTCATACCTTTATACGAAATTGCAATTCGCTCGTTCCAATCGTGGAAGAAAAATTATCCAGTTACGCTACAGAAAAACTAAGTCTGAATACCAGTTTTTGATAAATACCATTCGTCTTTGGAACAACCTCCCCACAACATTACAAATAGTTAGCAACGCATCTCGCTTCAAAAAGGATTTGTCAACATATTTGCAGTAATGCGTAATCTACATAATTTTTTAATCTTAATTTTTATACTTTTACTTTTATATATTTATAGTTTGAAATTGAAATTGTATCTACTGTATTTAAAAATCTTCATCTTATACCTAGTACTGTAATTTATAAGATATTATGTCTTGTTGTACTAGGATTTCAGATATTTAATAAATAAAAATAAATAAATAAAATTTGTTGATTAATATATACAGCAAATCCTTCAATTTAAAAGTTCAAAAATGTTGTATGGATTTATTCAAAGATTCAAAATTTTGATTTAATATCAGCAGACAGTTTTTGCTGATATCATCAGACTAATTTCTTTGGGTGTAAGGATTATTATTATTAATATATATTCAGTTAATGCAGATCGCATAGCTACGGAGTAGTACGAGTACGTCTCAATCCATCCATCGTATTGCCAAGGGCTGCAGCCTCAGTGTACAACACACTGCTACAACAACAACAACAACGAGTACCTCTGACTTGCATTATATGGTTAAAAAGAGGACACTGATCTAATATTGCCCTCATGATAGTTATTATTGTTATGCGATACAAGATTCTTAAAACCAGTATTGTAAAATTTAACCCTAATGACGCCTCCATACTTACACGGAATGTTACTGTATGATTGTCATTGTATACAACATTGACTTTTGTTGTATGTTCCTTATAGATTAATGGTCCTAAGTCTTCTACTTTAATTTTATCCGCCTTGTAGTGCAGATAATCGTGTATGTTGGTGTAATTGAAAATATGCACCTTCAGTAATGTGTCATATTTTGGATTGGGATTTATCCATGATTTTGCCGTTTCCGAGTCTTTGGCTAATATCAAATTCTACAAAAAAAGAAAAAGAAATCATATACAATTTATTTGCGTTGAATTTATAATTTGTACTAACCTCCAGCATTTTGTTGTTGTAATACTGTGTAAACCACATAACAAATAAACCTGTTAAGCTCATTAGAAATAATATGGTCATACCGCCTAAAACTGAAAAAAAGACAAAAATTAAAAACAAAAAAAATTAAAACAAACAATGAAATTAAACAAAATTCTAATACCAGCATCCGCAGAACTTAATGTGCTTTCAAAAAAGCCTTAATTAACAGCTTTCCTTTATAGAACTGTCAAATAAACCTATTGTAAGGCTTTATTAAGTTTTGTGAAAACGGCCGTAGATATCGGTAACTTAAAACCAAATAAATCTATTAAAAAAATAAATTTTGAAAATTAAGCTTATATATAAAACATCAAAACTTAAAAACTTTAAGTTTAAAATGCTAAAAAAAAATAAATGTTTAATATCGAAATGTTATAGAATGGCATACTAATTCATTTTGGTTTTGTAGTACACAAGTTTCATGATTTTCGAAAAATCCCATTGGTATTTTCGATATGCTGATATGTATAAAGGCGTTATTACACAACATGTGATTTACATGTGCTGTCGCCCTCTATTTCCTTATGTACTTCAAATACAAATAGAGTGCGCTCTAATCAGGGATGGAAAAGACAGTACTTTAGTTCTTGTTTCAGTCCTTTTTCCACCCGACCAGTACCGTAGTACCCCTGCGACCGATTTAATAGCTTAGAAAGTTTGGAACATTTCAGATGTTTTCGAGCCTTATTTATCCTAAAAGACGAGAGGTTCTCACTTGGTGAAACAAGGTAAACGAAACAAGGGATTTTCAATTCTTAGTCGCTCGAATCACATCTGTCCGACTGTTCAATTTGCATTATGCGGAGATTGAAAGGGGCAATATCTTATACATAAAATTCAATCTGTGTTTGTTTGTTCCTATAGACTCAAAAACGGCTGAACCTATTTCCATCAAATTTTCACAGATTGTGTAGGTTGGTCTGGAAGGAAACACAGGCTATATAATTTTTTGATATCGGGAGGGAGGCGGATCCTCCCCCTTACCCCAAAAGTAAAATGGATAATGCCCCCTTACCAAACGAAAATTCGGCAGTCGGAAGTGATTATTCCAATTTATTGTGGTGTGTTTCATAAAGTGAGATCTACTCGCTTGTAGGATAACAAGTAAAAGCCTGCTAAGTTCGGCAGGGCCGAATCTTATATACCCATGGATCGTATTTGTCCAGTTTTTTGCCCGATATCTTTTAATAGGCAAACAAAGGCTAATGGTTAAGCAATTAAAGCTATATTAGGTTATGGACCGATAACCGGACCATACTTGATTTGGATGTTGAAGACCATAGTAGAAGTTATTGCATAAGAATTACCTCCTATAGGGACTCAAGATTCAGACGATATAAGGCACATATGTTTGAGGCCACCGTAGCGCAGAGGTTAGCATGTCCGCCTATGACTCTGAACGCCTGGGATCAAATCCTGGCGAGACCATCAGAAAAAATGTTCAACGGTGGTTTTCCCCTCCTAATGC
This sequence comes from Stomoxys calcitrans, assembly GCF_963082655.1. Classification (NCBI taxonomy): domain Eukaryota; kingdom Metazoa; phylum Arthropoda; class Insecta; order Diptera; family Muscidae; genus Stomoxys; species Stomoxys calcitrans. The sequence goes on along the minus strand of NC_081556.1, from coordinate 143,805,745 downwards.
TGGCAATATTTGTGAGGTACTATGCCATGTAAAACTTCTCTCGAAAGAGGTGTCGCACTGCGGCACGCCGTTCGGACTCGGCTATAAAAAGGAGTCCCCTTATCATTGAGCTTAAAACTTGAATCGGACTGCACTCATTCCTTAATGGAATGTTCATGGGCAAAATTTGCAATTTGCATTTGCATGTTTAAGATCTTAGAAGAAGTCTCTAGAGGCTCAAGAAGTCAAGATCCGAGATCGGTTTATATTGGAGCTACATCAGGTAGTGAACCGATTCGGACCATACTTGGATAGTTGTTGGAAGTAAAAAACATAACACTTCGTGTTAAATTTCATCTAAATTTAATAACAATAGCGCTCTCTAGAGGTTTAAGAAGTATAATCGGGAGATCGGAACTATATCAAGTTATAGACCGATTCAGACCATATTTGGCACGTTAAAGGTCATAGCAGAAGTCTTTGTACAAAATTTGAGCCAAATGGGATGAGAATTTTGAGATCGAGAGATCGGTTTATATCGGAGCCAGATAAAGATAAAGCTCTCTTATAAACCGACCTCCTGAATATACTTATTGAGCACCTATTGGGCGCAACACTTATCCGATTTGGCAGAAAATTTGCACCCATAACCTTCAACAGATGTAACAAGTATGGTTTGAATTAATTCAAACCCTGATACATCTCTTATATAAACCGGCCACCCAAATATACTTCTTGAGCCTCTAGAGGGCGCAATCATCTTCCGATTTGGCTGAAATTTCGCACGAAGACCTTCATCTCCCATATTATAGCCGAGTTCGAACGTCGCGCCACAGTGCGCCGCAGGAGGGGATAGTAAATGGGCTAAATCGGTCCGCGTTAAGATAAACCGATAAATCCGATTTGTCTGAAATCCGATGAGAAAGAGTTTTTTTCTCACATATTATAGCCGAGCCCGAACGTCGCGCAGTTGTGCGACACCTCTTTTGCAGGAAGTTTTAACGCATAGTACCTTACAAATGTCGTCAGCATTAGGAGGAAATAGTAAATGGCCAAATCGGTCAACCTTAAGATATAGCCCTCACATAAACCCACTTGCCGAATATACTTCTGGAGTCTCTAAAGCGCGCAAGTCACACGTTTTGGCTGAAATTTCGCACGATGACTTTTCTTTTGACTTCCAACAGATGTTTGAATCGGTTTAAAACCTGATATAGCTCCCACATAAAACGACCTCCCGAATATATATATTTAGCCTCTAGAGAGCGCAATACATATCCAATTTGACTGAAAATTATGCATGATTAGTTTTCCTATGACCTCATACAGATGGACCAAGTATGATTTGAATCGGTTGAAACCTGATATATTTCCCATACAAACCGGCCTCCCGAATATACTTCTTGAGCCTCTAGAGGGCGCAATCCTCATCCGATTTGGCTAAAATTTTCCACTCCGATTTTTCCTACCTCTTACAGATTTAACAAGGATGGTTTGAATTGGTTTAAGAACTGATATAGCTCCCATATTTTTCCTACCTCTTACTGATTTAACAAGGATGGTTTGAATCGGTCTCTATGACCTCCAACAAATCTACCAAGTATGGTTTGAATCGGTTTAAGTCTTATATAGAACCCATACAAACCGACCTCCCGAATATACTTCTTGGCCCCCTAGAGGGCGCAATTCTAATCCAAGCATAAAAAATCCAATTTCTTGTTATAACCTCCCATTATCTTTTTTTAGTTTAGTTTCGACAAATGTGATCCATGGTGAAGGGTGTATAAGATTCGGCCTAGACGAAGTTTGGCTGCCGAACATAACACGCTTTTATTTGTTCCCTTTCTTTTTTCACCCACGTGAGGCACGTTCTCACTTGCACCTGACTCTGTTCAAGAAAATGCCTTCTTATATTTTCATATATTTCTCATTTTTTTCTGCCCACACTTCTTTCTCTCTCTCCCTCTCTCTCTCCCTCTCTCTCTCCCTCTCTCTCTCTCCCATCGTATCAGGTGTAGAGGCTAGAATCTTCTGCCATGATTAATTCCAACAAGACAAAGTCTATACAAATGGGTTGCGGATTTTTTAAAAGAAAGTAAATGCATTTTTAATAGAACTTAGAATGAACTTTAATCAAATATACTTTTTTTACACTTTTTTTCTAAAGCAAGCTAAAAGTAACAGCTGATAACTGACAGAAGAAAGAATGCAATTACAGAAACACAAGCTGTGAAAAAATTTGTCAACGCCGTTTATGAAAAATCCGTAATTAGTTTTTGGGCAACCCTACATATTTAATACGTTTCATAGTCTTTTTCAATTTATTCTATTTTATTGTCTCTACACTAACCTATCACAAAATTTTTTTTTTTATCTCATGGACTTCCATCGCCTATATTTGTAATATCTTTATAGTTGTAGAAAATTTATTTTGTAGTCTGACGTTCATCACATATAAATGTATCCCATAGTTATTATCTCTTTTGCTTACCCTGGTATCAGTGGTACTGGCTCGTATAATTCAAAACAAAAAAAGTATGAAATGGGACATAATGTAGGAAATTTGCAAAAGCTTGATGAACTCAAGAACGCTATCTTTTGGCCCATATACATATATAGATAATTATTATCTATGTTGCATTTATAAGGGTGTAACGAAAAATAATACGTAATACGAATAAATAGCGTCACAACATGCCTTTGACCGGCGGGCACTTAAAGCGGTCGGCGATATGCTATCACCATGCTATATACAGCGCTCAGGGAGAGTGGTAAAGCAGTGTGACATAACTACAAAGAAAAATTCTTATTTAAACATGTGATGAAGAGACTTTGCCCCAAAAGACCAGGATGTGAGCAAAACAAGTGCTCGATGATCTTATTCTCGTAAAGACATCTTCTGCATTAATCATTATGCGGAAGTCCTAAGCATAGTTCCCGGTTATGACTCCTGATGTAGTGACTTTTTGTCCAAATCGACTTTCCATCCAATTTACTAGCTTAAGTTGTCCACCAAGTATAACCTGTTCGCTCGACTCTCAACCACCTTTCCCTTTTCACATGTCATAGTGTCCCGGAACTCAAGATATTCCTATACGCTTTTTGCAGTTTTGACTATATGCCGATATTAAGTGCCTCGGTGTAGATTTCCAATCCCATTACCGTCTCCATATGGGAACCATCAATAAACACCAGGGTCTTATCGTTCTCAAACTCTGTATCCTCCGAACGAATCTTGAAAATGCTATCTCAAATCGGTAGACTGTTGAATCAGGAAGTTGAAGAAATACTGAATTGAATAGAAGCGGAACCCCCCATTAAATCCATTAAGGAAAAATATTGGCTAATTTTAATATAAATGTAGATGTTTCCACCATATACACCAGAGTCTATGAACTCCCTGATAAACAAACAAAAGAGGTCTGAATTTGTGCAAAAACTCAAAGAATTTATTCGTGAAGGGAAGCTAGTGATCTAAATGGATGAAACAAATTTCAATCTGTTCTGCAGAAGAAACTACGGGTGGTTCCGTTTGAGTACTAGGGCTGTACAGACTCTACCAACATCAAGAGGACCAAATATCCACCTTATAGGAACAATATGGATGTGTGGCGTCATAAAAATGGATAAACGATGTGGGGCCTTTAAAAGAACTGATGCCAAGGAGTGGGTCAAGTCGTTTTTTTTCTCAAAGTGGGTGGACATGGGGAACGAGTTGTCAGAACTTGTTTTAGTTGTTGACAACGCTCCATGCCACAATATGTTGGAAGATATATCACGGTCTCCTGCATCTCTTTTAAGAATAGCTCCATAATTACCGTCCTATGGAAAAAAATTAAAACCTATGTCAAAAATCATATGCATACTCCAATCGTAGTACCTCCAAATGTTGGACATCAGCAACTGCAATATTTAGAGTCAATCATAGACGAAGCTCTTTTACTTATAAGTGTCGGTGACTGGAGTCGCGCCAACATTCCAGGAAAGAGCCCTACCCCTGCAAGATATACCTGTTGGACGTTACCCATTTTCTTCTTTCTCACTATAGGATGGGGGTATTCTAAGTTCGTCATTCTGTTTGTAACACCTCGATATATGCGTCTGAGACCCCATAAAGTATTTATATTCTTGATCGTCATGTCGTTTTAAGTCGATCTAGCCTTGTCCGTCCGTCTGTCTGTCGAAAGCACGCTAACTTTCGAAGGAGTAAAGCTAGCCGCTTGAAATTTTTCACAAATACTTTATATTTGTGTAGGTCGATTGGGATTTTTAATGGGCCAAATCGGTCCATGTTTTGATATAGCTGCCAAATAAACCGATTTTGGGTCTAAAACACTACGTGCAAAGTTTCACTCAAATTGGACGAGAATTGTGTCCTATAGAGGTTCAAGAAGTCAAGACCCAAGATCGGTTTATATGGCAGCTATATCAAAACATGGACCGATTTGACCCATTTACAATCCCAACCGACCTACACAAATAAAAAGTATTTGTGCAAAATTTTAAGCGGCTAGCTCTTTTCCTTCGAAAGTTTGCGTGCTTTCGACAGACGGACGGACATGGCTAAATCGACTTAAAATGACATGACGATTAAGAATATATATACTCTATGTTGTCTCAAACGTAAAGTTCGAGGTGTTACAAACAGAATGACGAAACTAGTATACCCCCATCCTATGGTGGAGGGTATAACAAAAGTTGGCGCCTTGTATCGAAGGTAAAAGTTTTATTGGTTACCGTATTTACACAATGAACATGTTTTTTTTGCGATCTATTTCAGATGCTGTTCGTTTCCTATGTTGTTATATACGCCATACAATTTTATCTCTTTCCTACATCTTGTGGTTCTACTTGTTTTCAATTTTGTTGCATAGAAGCTACTATAAATATTGACAAAAACCAGTTTAGAATCGTAGCAAACTAGGCATCAGACTTTAAGCCAAAATGATAAACAAAGCACAGCGTCAGACATCAAGCCTGTCTCTGACTAGAAGGTATAGCACTGGGCTGACTACAACGTTGCACTGAGAAGCTATCGTTAAAACCCGATAACCAGCAATTTACTTGGCAGGTTTACGTATACCATAGCCTTTAGTCTGTAATGTGTTCTGAGTTTTCGTAGCTTCGTTCTTCGTTACACTCTACAGTATACACATGGGCATGCGGCGAAAATATCTTTTTCTCATATATTTCTTTTGTTTATGTGCCTGCGGCAATTGTTGTTGCTGTCTCTGTCACCATTGGTGTGTGTGTGTGTGTGTGTTATTGTTGTTGGTTTCTTGTTTTTGTTTATCACATTAATTGGTTGACTTATTTTATTTTTGCACTGCATTTCTTTGTTTACGTCCATATTTCGTCGTCCAGCTGGCGATTATACGCTTGAGCTCACACACACATTAGAGGGGGTAAAATAGGCATAGTTGTTTAAATTTCCCAAACGAAAATTTTAAAATTAACACTTTTTTACCAAAAAACAAAGCTACAAAATATACCTAAACATAAGTTCATCCAACCCAACAATATATAAAAATATTTACTTTATGTTTTATCCACTAAATTACCCGTCTTTATTATACGATCGCCTTAATGTGTATATGTATGTGTGTTGGAGGAAAAACAAACGTATATATGTATGTTGTACTTACGTATTAATGTTCCCATTTCTTTGGTACGTTGTTCTTTTTCTCTAATAATTTCATAAACTATTTCAAATAGACTTTGTGTCTTCTTGCCGCTGTCACTGCGATTGTATTTGACAATATTGCCATTGCCTTTGCCATTTTCCTTGCAGTAGTTCGCCGAATGGTTGTTGGTCAATTCTTTGTCTGCCTTTTCATTTTTGTAAACTTCAGCAACATCATCATCATCCTCATAATATTCTGCTTCTGTTGTTGTATTTGTTGTAGGTGGCTGATCTACCGATGCGTCAGCCGCAAATGTTGTGTCGTACTTATTATCATTGCTTTGGTTTTCTTCCGTTTTGTGAGCCATCGCCAAGGATTTACATCAAAATAATACCAACAAGTTTACTACAACAAAGCAGGAGGCCACAAAGCAAACAACAATTGAAGAGTAGCGCACAGACACTGGATAAGATTATCACAAACAGCAGCAGCCGCCAAGCAAGCAATCAGCAGTCTCGTTCAGGCACTGAAGCCACAGACAATAATTATGGCTCACACTTGCACTCACACTCTATAAAAACAAATAAGAGAGAGAGAAAGAGAACAGAAAAAAATGTCAATTCAATTCATATACTCAACGGTAAATATATTAGAGATTCGATTACTATCGAAGAGAGTAATTAGATAGTCAGGTTGCATGGAGTATCTAAGAGAGCAAGCACACTACTGCCTAGAACGGAAGTGTTGATTATTATCAAACATCTTTTTTAATTGTTAAGTTCAGCTTTTCTGTTTTTGTTTTTTTTTTATTTCGTTTTTCTGGTCTTGCTGATTGCTCATTATTTGTTGTTCCAAATGTGTGAAAACAAGCAGACATTGTTGGCAGATTTTGATAAGTATGTATTCTTCGACAAGGAAAGAATATCGTCATGTGGGATTTTTCGGTTCAACGACATGGTATGCAATCTATTTCATAGGCTCTTTATGATTATGGCTACACGTGCATCTCAATGAATAATTGGCATGTTGCTAACTCTTGCAAAATCCGAACTAATAACTCTATCCAAAAATATAATGTTAGCACGAGGCATCGTAGTATAGGTAGATACCTATCTAGGTTTCAAATCCTAATGAGACCATCAAACTATCTTTCACCGAAGGTCAGAATAGATGTGTATCATTTTTATACCCGTCACCATAGCATGGGAGTATACTAGGCTAGTCATTATCGATTTTTAGAAGTCATACCAAAACGACATATGCAAAATTCCAACCATATTGGATAAGAATTGCGCCCTCTAGAAGCCCTAGAAATCTAATTGGAAGATCGGCTACATCAGGATATTGACTGATTTAGACCATACCTGCTACAGTTGTTGGAAGTGAAGATAGAACACATCATGCAAAATGTCGGCCAAATCGGATAAGAATTGAGCCCTCTAGAAGCTCCAGAAGTCAATACCCAAGATCGGTTTATATGGCAACTATATCAGGTTATCGACCGATTTAAACCATTAAAGAGCAGTGTAAACGGGGTTTATGTGTCAAGTCATAACACAACTAAAGTGTCGGGCAAAACAAAAGCAACGCTTTTTCATATTGATGAAAATAATCCTGAAATTCGATTAATACATTATGCGCATGTAAAGTTTTAGTGATGTTATGACTTCCGATATCCATGGTAAGTGTATAACCATCCGGTCTATAACATGATATACATATTAACATGTTGAGCCTTTAGCCGGCAATATTTCCATTTGATTGCACTGAAACAAGTAAAATGACATGGCCTCATCGCGATTTAAAAATGGATGGATGCAAGTGATGACGCCATGACATTTTACTTGTTTCAGTGCAATCAAATGGAAATATTGCCCTCTAATGGGCAATATTGTGAGACTACATGAAGAAAATCCTCATGAGACATGGGATTGGTCTGACTGCAATCTAATGGACCTCCGTATGAGACGAGGGATTGGTCTCACATGGCAAATATGCATCCCATGACCAATACTAATGAAGAGGAATCTATAGAAAAAGTGACTTTTTTTAAATGTATTTTTTTTAAACTACTAAAAACTTTAATTTGCACCACATATCCGAAATTTTCGTTCTATAAATTGGCTTTTGTCTTTTTAAATATAATTTCATGTCCATATTGCCCGCGTAAGGTAAAGTTAAATTTTGCACCACTTTTTCAAGCTCTTCTGCTCATATTCCACGAATAATACGCACTTAAACCACACCAAACTATTGTTTTTTCGGAATCCATCTGTAATTCTAGGACGACATGTTACAGATTTTTAACCTAGATTCGACAATTTTGTTTGTTTACTTATCCATTTACCAGAATTAAAGTTGGGGATACAAATAAAGTGGGCGCACGTGCTGTGATGCGTTCAGGGCACAAATACATGATTACTATTTGTTTACTGTTCAAAAAAAATTTTGCAGTCTGTAAAATCGGGAAATTCTTTTTAAACAACGTTATTGACGTTTTCCATTGAAAATTACATATATATATGCAGATTTTTAGAAATGCAATGCAGCATAAGGCGCATGGAATATACTTAACCCAAAGAACACATATGGGTGCATTTACTGCAAAAGTACGAATAAGTGCTGCGCGGGGTATGGAACTCCACCTTGAGCCTCACAATTTTTCGTTAAATTAGTGAATTTCTATATACACTTGTCAAAGAGCACAACTTTTGATAAAAAAAATTTTAACAAATTGAAATCGTTGCCTGTTTGTCAGTTTATCCATGATGAAATGACAGAGTATACTGTAAACTTTTCACTTTCACAGATGACGTTTGGGCACAAGTGCTGCCACCTCAAAAACCTAAAAGGTAGAGTTACATACTGAGCGCGCACATTAAAATGCAACCCTGCAAACAAATACCACAAAAGCGATGCGCAAAAGTTAAAAAATTTTTAACTTCGAAGCCTTTTGGATCGACGCAGCCCGAATTAAGGGCGTTTTCGATGAACGCTGATGTAGCATTGTGGAACGACAAAACGATAGGTAGAACGACTAAAATCCTATGAGGAGATACGAATATTGAGAAGACGAAGCTATTACTGAAAGGAAGTCAGTAGGCGGTCAGAATAGCTTTCGGTATCATAACGGGACACATTGAACTACAAGCTCATTTATGCAAGTGAGAGCATGTGTGGAAGATGAGATTTTGGAGCATTTCCTTTGTCATTGGCCGGCTTTCGTGGCTAACACTTTCGTGGGACACAATACCAGACATGAACCAACATATTGGCGTAGTATGAATTACAATTAGGGATTCTGTAAGTAGCACGGAATTCCTGATTTAGATTTTCTTTTTTGAGGTTATTATTAATATTAAGAGCGCACAAAAAAACTTTATGCTAGCTTAGGTGTAAGACCATAGTGGCATGGAGCGAATTAATATTCTATACTGGCATACTTGCAAGCTTTAATTAATCAGCATATTTCCAATCACATGTACTTTTAATGAGGGATGCGAAAGGCAAGAATTCGTCGCTAGCCAAAGACAGCAAAACGATCGAACGGTTAAGTTCATGTTGAACCTCAGACAGACGCTAAATAAATAGATGAACTTTCGTTCTGTGCATCAATTGCATCTTTGTGCAACGATTGGCAACCTGACGTTTGTATACCCTCCACCATAGGATGGGGGTATACTAATTTTGTCATTCTGTTTATAACACCTCGAAATATGCTTCTGAGACCCCATAAAGTATAAATATTCTTGATCGTCGTGTCATTTAAAGTCGATCTAGCCATGTCCGTCCGTCTGTCTGTCGAAAGCACGCTAACTTTCGAAGGAATAAAGCTAGCAGCTAGCGCAGTTCTCATCCGATTTGGCAGAAATTATGTACAACGGCTTCTCTCATGAACTTCAACATACGTGTCTAATATGGTCTGAATCGATCAATAGCTTGATACAGCTCCCTTATAAACCAATCTCGCGATTTTGTTTCTTGAGCCCTTACAAGGCGCAATTCTTATCCGAATGAACTGAAATATTACACAATGACTTCTACAATGTTCAGCATTCATTAATGGTCCGAATCGGACAATAACTTGATATAGCTCCAATAGCATAACAGTTCTTATTCAATATTCTTTGTTTGTGTCCGTCTGTACATATTAATGTGTGTACAAACTCCAGGTCGCAATTTTCATCCGATTTTCTTCAAATTTATTACAGGCATGTTTTTTGGCATAGAGACAAAGCCTTTTGAAATTGGAAAAAACGGTTCAGATTTGTAAATGGTTTCCATAAATATGTTCGCCCCATTTGGAGTAATATTGCAATAATGCGGTCATTTGTTAACTGATTCTATCGAAATTTGTCAGGAATGATTTTCTCTTGACTCTCGATATTACTAGTGAATGGTCATTCAAAATGTTTTGCACATATTCTTTTGATATTCTGATCCAAAAAGTTAACGGACGATTTTTGAGCACTCATTCCTTCACTTCATTGACATGTTGGTCATCTGTTGACGTCGATGGTTCTCCGAAGCGCTCCAAGTCATTAACACATTGTCGTTTATGAACATTTTACATGGTAGATTCACCAAAGGCCTTTCCCAAACGAGATTTGATAGCACTTCTCCGTTCAATTAAATTAGACATTATAAAAGTCGAAAAATACAATCTTAGTCGTTTGGTAAACACAAGCATAAATATATTACTGTTAATGACATTGACATGAAATTTGGTCCAGCTGTCATTAACAGTCCTGTCAACTCAAAAAAAAAGAACTGTTCCTAAATGTTAAGCCCGAGAAGTTTAAATTGAAAATTCCTCACTTTGGCCCACAGTACAACGAATTTCGTGAAGAATTTCCCCCGGTGAAAGCTATTGGTAGAACAACTAGAAAAGCTTATGTAATACCTATGTTTTTATTCCTTTCAAAAACTTCCTCAATTAAAATTTAATATTAATAAGCTTCATTGTATTCCAAAAATAGGAGACATTTACGATTTCCGGTTGGATATGGTTCAAAAATTTATGGATTATTGCTAAGTATCATCTTGTAAATACATATAAATTCTCGAATGCAACACGAACAAAGGTTTTGTATGGGTCAGTTTCATTATTGGCTTTTGTTCATTATATTTTTAATTCAATAAAAAATTTCATTGGATTTTAGTCATAAATTTACAAAACCCATGCAAGTGATAACGAAGTATCGGAGCTGCAACTGTCTGGCAATTGATAGTTGCCATAGAGATAATATTTTTTTGCATAGAATAATAATAATATTAAGGGAAAACAAGTAAGAGCGTGCTAAGTTAGGCCGGGCCGAATCTTATATACCCTCCACCATGGATCGCATTTGTCAAGTTCTTTGCGCGGTAACTCTTTTTAGGCAAACAAAGAATAATGGATAAGAATTGTTATGCTATTGGAAATATATCAAGTTTTAGTCCGATTCGGGCCATAAGTGAATTGAATGTTGAAGACCATAGTAGAAGTCATTGTGTAATATTTCAGCCCAAGCAAAATCGGGAGAACAGTTTATATAGGAGCCGCATCAAGCTATAGATCGATTCAGACCATATTGAACACGTATATTGAAGGTCATGGGAGAAGCCGTGGTACAAAATTTCTGCCAAATTGGATGAGAATTGCGCGCTCCAGAGGCTCAAGAAGTCAAGATCCCAGATCGGTTTTTATGGCAACTATACAAGGTTATGTACCGATTTGCGCCATATTAAGCACAGTTGTTAAAAGTCATTACAAGAGACTGCGTGCAAATCGGATAAGAATTACGCCCTCTTGCGGCTCAAGAATTAAGATCCAAGATCGGTTTATATGGCAGCTATACCAGGTTGTAAACCGAATTCAACCATACTTCACACAGTTTTGGGAGTGATACCAAAACACCACGTGCAAAATTACAGCCAAATCGGACGAGAATTGCGCCCTCTAGGGGCTCAAGAAGTCAAGACCCAAGATCGGTTTATATGGGTTATAAACCGATTTAAACCATACATAGCACAATTGTTGGAAGTCATTCCAAAACACCACCTGCAAAATTTCAGCTAATTCGGATAAGAATTGCGCCCTCTAGAGGCTCAAGAAGTCAAGTCTCAAGATCGGTTTATATGGCAGCTATACCAGGTTATAAACCAATTTAAACCATACATAGCACAGTTATTGGAAATCATACCAAAACACCCCGTTCAAAATTTCAACCAAATCGGACAAGAATTGCGCCCCATAAAAGCTCAAGAAGTCAAGGCCCAAGATCGGTTTATATGGCAGCTATATGAGGTTAATGAACGATTTGAACCGTTTTTAGCATAGTTGTTGGAAGTGATACCAAAACACTACGTGCAAAATTTCAGTCAAATCGGACGATAATAGCGCCCTCGAGGGAATCAAGAAGTCAAGACCCAAGATCGGTTACAATGGCAGCTATATCAAAACATGGACCAATTTGACCCATATACAATCCCAACCGACCTACACTAAAAAAAGTATTTGTGCAAAATTTCAAGTGCCTAGCTTTACTCATCCGGACGGACATGGCTAGTTCAACTTAAAATCTAATGAAGATCAAGAATATATGCCCTTTATGGGGTCTTAGACGCATATATCGAGCTGTTACAAACAGAATGACGAAATTAGTATACCCGCATCCTATTGTAGAGAGTATAAAAACAAAAGAACGTGTATGGTTACGAAGGGCCGAATTTTATGTACACTTTACAATGGGTAATGCAAATTTTCCATGAACATTCCACTAAGGATCAGGGGCAAAATTTATTAAGTCTTTCGATTTTTTATAGGTAGAAAAAAGTGTACTAAAGTCCACCGTAGCGGCAAGGTTAGCGTGTCCGCCTACGACGCTGAACGCCTGGGTTCGAATCGTGGCGAGAACATCTGTAAAAATTTTCAGCGGTGGTTATCCCCTCCTAATGCTGGCGACATTTGTGAGGTACTGTACCATTTGTAATTGCCAACCATGATGTTTTCATTTACAGGTAGAAGCAGTTGCCCAACAACAAAAAATTGAGTGCACTATCTTTCAAAATAATAAGTGATTAGCGATTAGTAACATACTTTATCTTCATTTTTCTTTGTTTGTGTGTGCTATGGTTCTTAGCTATAATGCACACACATAACCAAAACTCGTAGATTGATAATGCATTTCGCGAGAAAAAAATTTACTGAGCTGTTTGCTGTACACTACCTGGGTTAATATGCCTTGAAGGCAGCCATGTAAAAACTTCTCCCCAGAGAGGTATCGCTCTGTGGCACGCCGTTCGGATTCGGCTATAAAAAGGAGGCGCCTTATCATTGAGCTTAAACTTGAATCGGGCAGCACCCAATGATATGTAAGAAGTTTGTCCCTTTTTCTTAATGGAATGTTCGTGGGCAAAATTTGCACATTTTGAAAAATGTGTACTAGGGAGTTATAATGATATCCTTAAGCAATTTCGCACTTTAGGATGTCAAATCTGGGAATCCGTTTATATGGAAGGTATATCAGCATTGTTTGTCAAATCGATAAAAAAAAACAAGTAAGAGTGTGCTAAGTTCGGCCGGGCCGAAACCTATATACCCTCCACCATGGATCGCATTTGTCGAGTTCTATGCGCGGTATCTCTTTTTAGACAAACAAAGAATATTGAATAAGAACTGTTATGCTATTGGAGCTATATCAAGTTATAGTCCGATTTGGACCAAAAATGAATGCTGCACATTGTAGAAGTCATAGTGTAATATTTCAGTTCATTCGGATAAGAATTGCGCCTTGTAGGGGCTCAAGAAGCAAAATCGGGAGATAAGTTTATATGGGAGCTGTATCAAGCTATTGATCGATTCAGACCATATTCAACACGTATGTTGAAGGTCATGTGAGAAGCTATTGTACAAAATTTCTGCCAAATCGGATGACAATTGCGCCCTCTAGAGGCTCAAGAAGTCAAGATTCCAGATCGGTTTATATGGCAGCTATATCAGGTTCTATACCCATTTACGCCATGATTAGCACAGTTATTGGAAGTCATAACAAAACTCCTCATGCCAAATTTCTGCCAAATCGGGTGAGAATTGCGCGCCCTAATGGCTCAAGAAATCAAGATCCAAGATCGGTTTATATGACAGCTATACCAGATTATGAACCGATTTGAATCATACTTAGCACAGTTGTTGTAAGTGATACCAAAACACTACCTGTAAAATTTCAGTTAAATCAGACGAGAATTGCGCCTTCTAGAGGCTCAAGAGGTCAAGATCCAAAATCGGTTTATATGGCAGCTATATCAAAAAATTGGAACGATTTGAACCATACTTAGCGCAGTTGTTGGAAGTGATACCAAAACACCACGTGCAAAATGTCTGTCAAATCGGTCGAGAATTGCGCACTCTCGAGGCTCAGGAAATCAAGACCCATGATCGGTTTATATGGCAGCTATATCAAAACATGAACCGATTTGGCTCATTTACAAGAACAACCTACCTACACTGATAAAAAGTATTTTTGCAAAATTTCAAGCGGCTAGCTTTACTCCTTCGAAAGTTAGCGTGCTTTCGACAAACAGGCGGACGGACATGGCTAGATCGACTTAAAATGGCATGATGATCAAGAATATACATACTTTAAGGGGTCTCAGACGCATATTTGAGGTGTTACAAGCAGAATGACGAAATTAGTATACCCACATCCTATGGTGGAGGGTAAAATAGACTAAATGATGACTATTTAATAGGTAGTCATATAGTAATTTATAGACATCTACCACTGATGATCAATGTTATAGGCGTTAGGCCACTCCAAGCGGGTAGTAGCACTAACATTTAATTTAGCGCCATCTACTGGCTGTTTTCAAATGGATTTAGTTGATCCAATTGAAAACAGTCAGTAAATGAACAGAAAGAGGGCACCCCGCAAATTGGACATATTGAGCGGCCATGGCAATATGAATCTTAAATGAAAGGTCTTTGGGAGTAGAGCACAAAATTGACTTTCGTTTTTGGGCCCAAGTCTTTTTGGTTCCACCACACCCCAAGAAGATCTTTTGCTGACCATTGAAATGTGGGGTTTAAATAAGAGGTATTTGAGTGCAAAAAAAAATCCACAGGAAATTGGAATACATTTTCAACTGAAATTAGGCAGAAATTTCCAAATTTAGAGTACTCCTCTCTAATATAGCATAATAGGGCGCAATAAAGCGGGCCGGGCTCACCTAGTAACTACGATATAAAAGTGCATATCTGGTATTAATTTTTCTTGTATTTTCTTGGAAGTTGGATTTTATTGTTCACCTACTCAGAAACTTTATTTTTGAACACACATTTAATCATATTTGAAACTCGTTAATCACATTTCATCTCGAATAATCCATGTGCGATTATTATGCTCTAATCCAATCAAGCCTCTAAAACACTTTAAAATTTCATTGAAGTGGGTTATCGTTGAATAATTGCAATCGCTTAAGTTAAAAACTTTCATACGCGTGTTTTCCCCCCTACTCGATTCATTCCTGATATGTGGGCCATACAGAGTGATAAGAAAAACTAAAGCAAAAATTCATTTCATTGATATACAATTTTGGAATTTTCAAAGATTAAATAAAATCTTCAACAAAACAAACAAAAAAAACACACATGGCAGACAATTTTAAAAATATTTTGTAAATGGAATTTAAAGCAAATAATGTGCGCCTCCTTTTGCTTCTAGATAAGATGTAGATGGCGTTTTGACAGAGAATGAAAAGGTCATCATGCATCGTCACCACAATCATCATCAAGACACACACTGACGTTGAAAATCCCACGAATGACGTTGTTTTGACACATTTTTTTTTTTGGAATATAATCAAAATGATTTGAAATAATTGCGTTTTTCTTTTAAATAAATAAAAATATTTTTTTTCTTCAATTGATGTATTTTTTTTGGAAAATTTTTAAAAACACCTTCTGTTACATACTTTTCACATAAAATTTCGCAACTTCGGTTGTTTTGTTTTCTTCAATTTCAAAATGTTGATAAACTCCACAAACTTGCACTGGAAATGAATTACAGAATTGTGTTTTTTTTATGGACTTTGGCACCAGTTCTTTGTTTTATTCAATAGATTGCTGGGCTTTGTCTAGTGTTATATTTTCTTTTTGCTATTTATTTTGTAATACAAAAAATTAATCCTTTTTTCTTATTTTTTGCAACGCGCGCCTCGTTCTCTTTAAGTAGAAAAATTTAAACACACATTTTTTTTTATTTTTTCCAAACGGGGTACCGTACGGAAGGTACAAACTCTCTGACAAGTTATCGGTAACTGACGCGCTAATTAAATTCAGTTGGATGGTATTGTCGTAGAACGCGATGGGGCAGTGCTTTTTGCCACTTAGTCTTGGGTCGAATAAAATACCGAGTGCTCTGGCAAAATGGGTGCAGAAGAATCTACAGCAGATCATCATCATCATCATCACAATCGCAAGAATATTGAAATGGAATCAAAACACACAACAATAACAACAAAAAATACACACATTAAAAAAACACAACAACAATTAATGATGTATATATTTAAATAAATTTCGAAAAAACACAACTCAAACAAAAGCAATAGCAAGTAAATACTAACAACTACATTGTTGGCGATTTATTTAAGTGAAATGAAAAATATATAATACCTCATCCCGCCCTTCAAGCGACCGTCTGTCCATGCCACATACACTCCATCATGACATTTTCACAAATCTCTGTGATGCCTTTTTACAACAACAATAAAAAAAACACAAACAAAAACCAACAATGTCCAGAACAAGAAAACCCGTACGAAGCCTTCTTATCTCATACACTGAAAGAAAATCATATATGTACACACAGCCAGTCGCTGCATATGCCTTAAGTCCCATGAAAAGTTTGTGGGGCAAAAATTCTGACAGAGGCCATGACAACAATGGAAATGCTTCCATTTGTGTGATTAAGGCAAAATAAGGAAAAAAACGCATAATGAATTTTCATGTTTTCCCTGCTGTGAAGTCTTCCGGAATCCGCATATTTGATTGATGATTATCTATTATATAAAAATAAAATTGTTGCGCATAGATAAATCTTATATATATCAAGAAGTCATATATCAGGTTATGGACTGATTTGAACTATTCTTAGCACAGTTGTTTAAAGTCATAACAAAAGACCTCAGGCAAAATTTCAGCCAAATCGTATAATAATTGCGTCCTCTAGAGGCTCAAGAAGTCAAGACCCCAGATCGGTTTATATGACAGCTATATCAAAACGTGGACCGATTTGAACTATTCTTAGCACAGTTGTTGGAAGTCATAACAAAACACGTCATGCAAAATTTCAGCCAAATCGGATAAGAATTGTGCCCTCTAGAGGCTCAAGAAGTCAATATCCCAGATCGGTTTATATAGCACCTATACCAAAACATGGACCGATATAGCCCATTTGCACTAATAAGAAGTATTTGTGCAAACTTTCAAGCGGCTAACTTTACTCCTTCGAAAGTTTGCGTGCTTTCGACAGACAGACAGACGGACAGACGGACGGACATGGCTAGTTCTATTTTAAATGTCATGACGATCAAGAATATATATACATTATGGGGTCTTAGACGAATATTTCGAGGTGTTATAAACAGAATGACGAAATTAGTATACCCCCATCCTATGGTGGAGGGTATAAAAATCAATTTGTGTTTGCTTGTCCATTTGTTTGTGTGTTCCTATAGATTCAGAAACTGTTGAACCGATTTTCTTAAAATTTTCACAGATGGTGAATAATGGTCCCGTGGTGAAAAAAGGGTACTACATGTTTTGATATCTGAGGCTCAAATAAGATGTTTTTTAGAGTAGAACACGAATCTGATATATATTTCAAAGCCAAGTCACTGAGTGGCCGGTCATGTTTGCCGACTATGGAAAAATGGGGCTCAAATAAAAGGTATTTGGGAGTAGACCATGAATCTGATATCAACATTTGGAACCAATATCTATGACGATCTAGCCATGTCCGTCCGTCTATCTGTTGAAATCACGCTACAATCTTTAAAAATAGAGATATTGAGCTGAAACTTTGCACAGATCCTTTTTTTGTCCATAAGCAGGTTAAGTTCGAAGATGGGCTATATCTGACTATATTTTGATATAGCCCACATATAGACCGATCCGCCGATTTAGGGTCTTAGGCCCATAAAAGCCACATTTAATAACCGATTTTGCTGAAATTTTGCACAGTGAGTTGTGTTAGCCCAGTCGACATCCTTCTTCAATTTAGCCCAGATCGGTTCAGATTTGGATATAGCTGCCATATAGACCGATCTCTCGATTTAATGTAATGGGTCCATAAAAGCCGCATTTATTGTTCGATGTCGCCAAAATTTGGGACAGTGTGTTGTGTTAGGTTCTTCAACAATTTTCTGGGATTTGGTCCAGATCGGTCCAGATTTGGATAAAGCTGCCATAGAGACCGATCTCTCGATTTAAGATTTTGGGCCCATAAAAGGCGCACATTTATTGTCCGATGTCGCCGAAATTTGGTACAGTGAGTTGTGTTAGGCCCATTGTCAGCCCTCTTCAATTTGGCCCAGAACGGTTCAGATTTGGATAAAGCTGTCATATAATCCGATCTCTCGATTTAAGGCCTTGCACCCGTAGAAGCCACATTTATTATCCGATTTCGCTGAAATTTGTGACAGTGAGTTGTGTTAGGTCACTCCACATCCTTCTTCAATTTGGCCGAGTTCAGTCCAGATTTGGATATAGCTGCCATATAGACCAATCTCTCGATTTCAGGTCTTGGGCCCATAAAAAACACATTTATTTTCCGATTTCGCCGAAATTTGAGAGTTTTGTTGGCTCTTTGACAACTTTTTTTAAATTTGGTTGAAATCAGTCCAGATTTGGATATAGCTGCGATATATATCGATCTGCCGATACAGAGCCTTAAGCCCATAAAAGCTTTATTTTTTATCAGATTTCGCTGAAATTTAAAACAGTGGGTAGTTTTAGGTCTTCCGACATCCGTCCTAAATATGGTTCGGATCGGACTGTATTTAGATATAGCTGTCATATGGACCGATATGCCTATTAGGGGTCTAAAGCACATAAAAGCTTTATTTATTGCCCGATTTTTTTGAAAATTGAAATTCAAAAATTCAACAGTGACTTATATTTAATAGACTACTCAATGTCCGTGCCGAATTTGGGTGCATAAGTTAACCAATTTTCACCGGATTGCTACGAAAGGGGGTTTACTTATATACCCGAGGTGGTGGGTATCCAAAGTTCGGCTCGGCCGAACTTAATACCTTTTTAGTTGTTATATCCTCCACCATAGAATGGGGGTATACTAATTTCGTCGTTCTGTTTGTAACTCCTCGAAATATTCGACTAAGACCCCATAAAGTATATTTGTATTCTTGTTCGCCGTGACATTTTAAGTCGATTTAGCCATGTCCGTCCGTCTGTCCGTCGGTCCATTCGTCTGTCTGTCGAAAGCACGCTAACTTTCGAAGGAATAAAGCCAGCCGCTTGAAATTTTGCACAAATACTTCTTATTGTAGGTTGCTTGGGATTGTAAATGGGCCATATCGTTCCATGTTCCGTTCCTTATAAATCGATCTCGGGTCTTGACTTCTTGAGCCACTAGAGAGCACAATTTTCATCCGATTTGGCTGATATTTTGCATGAGGTGTTCTGTTATTACTTCTAATAACTGTGCAGATTGAGGTTGAAATCGGTCCATAATCTGATATAGCTGCAATATAAACCGATCTCGGCTGACATTTTGTACAACGGCTTCTTCCCTGATCTCCAACATACGTTTCAAATATGGTCTGAATCGGTCTTTAGCCTGATACAGCTCCCATATAAACCGATCTCCCTGTTCTACTTCTTGAGGCAAAATTATTATTCGATTTGGCTGAAATTTTACACATAGACTTCTACTGTGGTCTCCGATATTCAATTAGCACAATTCTTTTCTTTTATCCTTTGTTTGTCTAAAAAGAGATACCGAGGAAGAACTCGACAAATGCGATCCCTGGTGGTGGGTATATAAGATTCGGCCCGACCGAGCTTAGCACACTTTTACTTGTTTTTTTTTTTTTTTTGCTTTTTATGTTCCGCATATAAACATCGCTTGTAAATAGGTTACAACACTTTAAAAGGATTGGGACGACATTTTCAAAATGTTGTTCCGTATAAGTGTAACATTTTTTTCTAGATTAAAAATCACCATAAGCAACCATCATCAAGCTCATTTCCCTTAAACACAATTTTATATTCGCTAGATTTTCAATAAAAAAAACCGTTCGAAATCAGTGTGTTTTTTTTCAGTGTATAAATAGTTTGTTCCTCAATTCATTGGCTTATAATATTTATTATTTATGAAGTACTTTTGTTTAATGATTGTATAGTTCATAAAATTTATTTGCAGATCCGGGTAAACAGTAAAGGGGGTAAAGACTGCTTACTTGCTGCGTGTTTCCAAGAGGGAGTGTGTGGTTGTGTGGTAAAAAAAAGTGTGCTATTGAGTCGCTTACTTTCTACTGACAGATTATGGCTTCTGATCGCGTTTTGTTCTCACCACATACGTTTGCAAGCTTTTTCAAATTGATTTGCTGGCCACCGTTCTACGAGCATTCCTTATCGCACGAATTTCAATAATCAACTACTGGGTGTTGGTAATTTTTTGCACAATTTCCAATAGTTTCGGTCTCGTTAATCTAGTGGGGCTACCGACAATCGACTGTGTATGAGCTAGTATTCTGGACGTCTGTTAGCAATCGGAAGTTATTGAACCCGAATGGGTACATATAACCGAAGACGACCAAGATGATGATAGTCACAGTCAATGGGTTTGTGTTATCAGTTTGCTGGTATTATTTTCATTAAGACAAAAACTGATGAAACCAGTATCGGTTACTATCAATCTGGAACGAGAGTGTAGGGATTATATTTATGTAAATGATGATGGTCTGGTCTATAAGCTTATTATACCAGATAGGAATTTTATATAAGGTAAGCAAAAATGCTTTAAGTTCCGTCGCACCGGATCTTATACATATAGCCATCATCCTGGAATGCCGAGCGACAAGTTTCTCTGGATGGATTATTTCCATGTGAACTCATTAATAGGTGGAGAACAAGATGGATGAACTTCAATTACTTACTTTGATTAGCTATGACAGAACTAGCCGAACATAGTATAGCGTTCCAAGCGCCTCGATCTTCTGCGCTAATTCTAAAATCTTTGACACCATGTTAGGAGGTGTCTCCCACCACTTGATCTTTCCATCGGGCTTTTGGTCTGCCCGGTTTGCGTGTACCACCGTGTTTACCTTCAAAAGACTTTTTTGCTGGAGCTTCTTCATCCATTTTGACAACATGACCTAGCCAACGCAGCCGTTGTATTCTGATGTGTGCAACTATGCTATCGTCGTCATACAGCTCGTGGTTCATACATCGCCTATATTCTTCATTAACGTAAACTGGGCCATATATTTTGCGAAGAGACTTTATCTCAAACACTCCAACATACGGTGTTGTGGTCTGGTGGACGGCGCTTCAAAAGTCCACCTACTGCTCAATATTTAACCAAAGGATGGCTTGTTTCTGCATCACAGCCGCACTGAGGACGACACCATCTGATTCACTCAATTTAATGCTACATCTTATGCCTCTGGACATTGTGGCTACCCAAATGGACATTGTGGCTACCCAAATTGCAGCGACCACTGCCGTGAGGATAAGGGAGCTTTCTCATTGGTCATGTGGCAGCTACGGACACTGTGTTATCCTTGATACAATGTCCAATGTTCCAGGCAGTGTGGATTACACCCTACCTGAGCCGCTTTTTGATTAAAATTACTGTACCACTATTTCTGATAGAACCGATTGGAACTACCATATCCCTGGTAACAGAAGTTACATAGACTTCTATACGGATGATTTCATACTAATGATACTAAACGACCAGGCTTTGGGGTGTACTCTAAAGATCTAGAACTGGTCATATCGGAAAGGTTACCCGACCACTGCAGTGTGTATAAAGCAGAGATCCTTGCAATTAAGGAAGTGGTGGAATGGCTAAAATATAATGTCATAACGACGAGTGGCATAAATATCTTCTCAGACAGCCATGCAGACATTAAATCCCTGGAGAACGTATTTCTGAACACAAAAACCGCCCTCGACTGTTCTGTGAATTGTAAATCGGATGAGCTTGCAAGACTAGGAACTACCCTACACATTCCAGGGATACTGGAATCTGTGGGTATGTCAGGACCAGGCCCGAAGGCAACGAATGATAGATGGTCACAAAGAGGGGCTGTGAGCATACCAAAACCATGTGGCCTACTCAAGACTTGAAGAGGTCTACCGCGTTGCTGTCATTGGCTAGAACAGACTTCTCAGTCATTGTGTCCGTCATGACAGGTCACTGTCTAATCCGAAAACATGCTGATCGACTGAAGATTACCAGTAACGAGTTTTGCAGAAGCAGTAAGGACATCGAAGCTTTTTTATTTTTATGTAACGGCTACTTTTAATGAAACAGCTGACCTTTACAAAACATGTGTTACAAGTTGCAAATTTCTGCTGGCAAAAAAAGTCCCAATAGAAATTTGCAGGCTCTCTATTTTCTAACTGTCAATATTTGCTCTCTCCTGCTGGCAAATAAAGTACGCGAACGACTTCCAGTAGAAATTTGTGCAAATTTGCACGAATTTTTGAGTTCCCGAACACAGCTTATGTTAAACTCCCCCTCTTGGTGACCTCCAGGGGGCCTTTCCACTTGTTGTTTTCCGCAAATGACGTAACGTGACGTGACGTACATACAACTAAAGAGTCATTTTTATACTCTCCACCATAGGATGGGGGTATACTAACTTCGTCATACTGTTTGTAGCACATCGGAATATTGGTCTAAAACCCCATAAAGTCGATCCAGACAGACGGACACTGTCTGTGGAAAGCACGTTAACTTTGGGTAAAGCTAGGTGTTTGAAATTTTGCACAAATACTTCCTATTATGGTGTAGGTCGGTTGGGATTGTAAATGGGCCATACCGGTCCAAGTTTTGGCAAAGCTCCTATATAAACCAATCTCCAAAATATATTTCCATCTTGAGCCTCTAGAGGGCACAATCCTTATCCGGTCAAAGATCAGATATGCAAATGCAAATTTGCCCATGAACATTCCACTACGGAACTGGGGTAAACTTTGCACTAAAATCTGATTTAGCTCTCATATAAACCGATCTTCGGCTTATAAATCGTAAACTTCTAAAGGGCGCAATTTTTATCCAATTAGGCTGAAATTTTTCACAATGACTTCTCTTATGAGCTCTACGCGTCATGTATGACCTGAATCGGAAACCGACCTCCCAATAGCACTTCATGAGTCTCTAGAGGGCACAGTTCTTGTCTGATTTGTCTGAAATATTGCACAACGAATTTTTCCATGACGTTCAACATACGTGCCAAAAGACCATATTTGGAACGTATGTTGAAGATACATATCGGTCCATAACCTGATATAGCTCCCATATAAACCGATCTTCCGATTTTACTTCAAGAGTCCGTATGGGTGGCAAATCTTATCCGATTTGACTGAAATTTTAAATGTGATATTTTTTTCTGACTTCCTGCAATAACTTGTGTATGTCTTATATATTTGAAAAAAATCATTCAAAAACATGTCACATGGTGGAAGAGGAAGGTGTAAATACACTTTTACTTGTTTCAATTTTAGATTAGTATGCATGGCGAAACAATTAAGGGTGGTCTCATTTGTACAACAACCACAAATCACATGGTGCCATCAAGCTGATCGTGGTTTTGTCAGCACACGCAAACAAATCCGCCTTGGTTGGTATGCAAGACGGCTTTAAAAAGGTGGTCTCACGCAAACAGCTGTTAACAGACGGCCGGATTTGACGGTATCAAGATGTTAGATTTTTGTTTACCTTCTCTTTGTTGTTATCTTCTTTCTCGCGTGTTCCCTGCGCACGTACGCATAGGAACACACACACGCGCACAAATTTCTTTATTTGCGTTGGCAAAATGTCAGCCAGCTTGTTGTACAAATGAGACAATCTTTAAAATAATTCGCATCTGAGCAATTCTCTCGATATCCCTATCACAGTGTTTTATCAACCTTAGCAGATACCAAGAAAACCCCAAAACCCACTAAACAAACCCTCAAACCCTTGTTTTATAGCCCGACACCAGCATAAAAAATTAAAAATTTTTCAGACAAATCCATAAATCACTCAAAACAAAACCTTTTTAATCTTTCTTCTCATTTTCATATTAAAAACAAAAATTCCCACCGCAAGTAGGTACATGGCCTAAAAATTCGTTCGTCTATACCCTTCTCTGATTATATAAAATTAGAGGCACTATTCCATGTGCTCTACTAATTTTTACTTCTGACGAAAATCACTTTGTTCGAAACTGATTTGTTTCCTCGGAAGCATCATACGTACAAAGATAACCTTTGTCAACTCGAAAAATAAAAAAAAAATATATATGTATTATATTAATGTGCGCAAATATTAACTGATAAAGAAAAAGATTTTTCTTATTTCGCATAGGTACATACGTAGCAAGAACATTGTTCTCTTGTGTTGTCGAAGACAAGGTTGGTTAACTTTCTGCGAACATTTTTATACAAAATGTCAACATGATGGTTAATAACGGCATACAGATCAACTGAATTAGTTCAAAATGGAAATAAACGAGGTAATCAAAAGTCACTTTCAGACTAAAAAACACAACAAACATATTCTAATGGTCTACAATTTTGACAGAAATGTATTAAAAATTCAAAATAAAGCAAAGCGTTTTAGAATACGTGAAACTTTTTATGTTTTTTTTAAGAATGTCGTTAAACTGGCTTATGTCGTTGAGATTTAGGTAGTCATGTGTTTGCTTAGCAAAAACTTGAGATGCGTTAGTCTTATTTAACGTATCATTGGAAACCCAAAATAATTCTCCCCTCAATTTTTTTTTTGTTTTGAAAATGTGAAACACCATGTGTTAAAAAAACTAAATCCCTGTTCCAAACGGCTATTTTTTATGAGATAAGTTTTTCATGGTGGTAACACCAGTTTATAATTATATCCAAACGTCATCTGTGAAAGTGAACAGTATTCAGTATACTCTGCCATTTTATCATGGAGACACTCGCAAACAAGTCACGAGTTCAAATCGTTGAAATTTACTATCAAATTTCGTGCTCTGTGAGAACAGCTCTATGTAAATCATCCAAGATATATTAATTTACAGGTAGTGGCAGTTGCCCAACAACAAAATATTGTGTGCACTATCTGCCAAAATCAGTGATTAGTGCAAATATAATTTTGAGTATGTTACTAGTTCACATCATTTTTCGTTGTTTGTTTGTTATGGTTCTTAACTAGAATACACACTCACACACAACCAAAACTCGTTGACAGATAGTGCACTTCGAGAGAAAAGAAGTTTACTCACCTGCTTACAGTACACTACCTGGTAATTATGTGCATTTTTCAACGCAAAGTTCAACACTCTCATTCTGTTTTGAGCTTTACTGGTACATCCCAAAAAACGACAGTTTGGTGTGGTTTATGGGCTGGTGGCATCCAAGACATATTAACCCAGGTAGTGTACGACAAACAGCTGCACTATGTCTCTACGAGTTTTGATTGTGTGTGTGGTCATTATAGTTAAGAACCATAATACACACAAACAACGAAAAATGGCAGATAGTGCACTTGATTTTTTGTTGTGGGCCAACTGCTCCTACCTGTTAAATTTGTCTTGGTGCCATCATTGGCCTATATTTCTTCAGACGACCGTGGAAGAAACTTTGTCGTCAATGGCAAACGACATCTACGATATCTTTTGCTCCAATTACTTGAGTTATTTGTGATTTGTTCGGCTTCATTCAATGAGGACTAATGCTTTATCGTTTTTTGTCATCGTGTTTTGCTAATGAAAATGGCTCTAGAGCTGCGTACCGATCGTTAATGACCTTTAAGGGCAGTATGCATCTCTGGCGAAAATTTCTTTTCTATAAAGCTGAGTATTCTGTTCAGCCCTTCAGGCAGAATGCTGTCAACCGAACATTTCGTTTGAGGTGCGTACTCCACTTTAAATGCAAACGACCCAAGCACGCCTTACATTTTCCCGCCAATTTAATCATTTTTTTATTTTGTGAAACACCCAGCTATGGGGAAAATATTGGAACATCTCTGTTACAAAAATGGCATGATTTTGACACCATGCGATCGGCGTTGCCAAATTCATACACAGCAGCGCCACCTACCACAATGAAAAAGAAACATGATTAAAACTGCATCGTTAAAATGGTTAGAAATTATTTTTTAACAAATATTCATAGCACTCTAGACGTTATAATGATTTGTAAGAAGTAGTTATAAATATAATTCTGTGCTGTTTTTTTTCTTATTTTTAATTTGACTTTGGCAACGGTATTTTCTTCCACATCCCCATTCTCACCATTAAGTACCCATCAGCCACTAACCAACATTCAGTAACTAGTAACCAATCAACCTGCATCGATTACTACCATCGATAACTGAAATTATGGTGGTAATACAGGGTGAAACAAATTAAAAAAAAATTAAAATAGTATTTTCGACCACCGCCAGAAAATTAAAGTGTGAGGGATCAATACCTATAATTTGGTATATAACACATACCAAAAATTGGTTTTCTTTGAACAATCCTTACAGATTATTGTTCCGAAGCCCATGCCAAATGAAAGGTATTTATCTCCCCTCTCATATTTGCGTACACTCCTGTTTGAACGAAGTTCGCTTCTGGCCTACAAACTGAAAATATGTAGTTAATTAGAGCTTAAATTTCTGCAAACTGTAGTTAAAAACGTACTTATTGAAATTTTAAGGTTGGAAGAGGATGACGCCAAGATTTATGTCTTCAGATGCTATTACACGTTAAGACTTGTCATACGTAATTTGCAAAATAAAGGCCAAAACAGAATGAGCACTTTGAAGTGCTACGAGTTTAAAAATGTAACTCTGCAAACAAATGCAAAAAATTACCACTCAAAAATTAAATTAAAAATTAATTTTTAACTTTGACCACTTAAAACACTATCTCCCAATCCCATGACAGCCGGTTGTACGTACCGGATTAACCCGATGGAGTCCTTCATCTGGAAGGGCTGCTGCCTCAGTGTACAACACACTGCCGCATCCATTTGACAAGTCTTACCGTGTAATAGCAGCTTTAGCAGCAGCGTATAGGTTTTAGTTAGTTTGTGTCACCCTTTATCAAAGCCATCATTTCAGTTATCGATGGTAACTTCAAGCAGGTTAGGTACCCAATCACAAGTAACCATATACGATAACAGAACGAACGAGAAACCAACCAACGAAATCGAATTCATTACCACATGAAAAATCATCAGAAAAGTATTGAAGTGAAATAAATTTCCGTGAAATAAGTGAATCATCATTTGAAGTAATAGACATTAAAATACCAAAATAAAAGAATATGAATTAGCAAAGAAATCGTAAGAAAAAAAGAAAGAAAGATTTTACAATTTTGTGCCCTTGAACAATCGAATTTGCAAGCAACAATACAAAGATCACGTCGTCAACGACGTTGTATTATTAGACAACCAGAAAATCACCTTTCACGCATACTACTCTACTCGAAAGTGTAGCAGAGGTACCCAACACGCACACACAAACGTTGATACATCTACATTTACAACAGTTGTTAATTGTAGACAAAGTGCTGAAGCGGGTAAGCAGCTAGGAAAACCCCAAACCCCGAACCAAGTGAAAAAAAGACAAATAATTGAACAATAACAAAAAGCAACAACAAAAACGAAGAACTAAACTCACGCGTGTATGTGTTTTTTTCATATTGTTGATAACAAATACAATTAAACCATAAAGCCGTAAAACGACGACTACGAAGAAAGAAAATTAAATTGCAAGTTCTGTGAGGTTGCTTTCATCATCAAAAAGTTAATTCCATTTGAGGTTTTCATACGGGGCACTCTTTTTCCCTTTTGAACTTTGATTGAACCAATGTTATTTGCTTCCAATAAATACGATGTTCAAGCTAACGTCTTCGGAATGAAAATCATGGGGCATCCCTGCCGTCATCAAGTCCACACCCGCTTAACATGTGGGACTTCTTTTACTACTATTGCTGCTGAGAAAACAAAAAACAATAACATCAACAACTACAACAATATCGAGGCCAACACTTCATCCTCTTCTATTAAAGCCAACATTCGTAATGCAACCTGGCAACAATATTTGGATAGAAACGTTGTTCCAGTTCCATTGAAGCGCATAGATAGAGACGTTATAGACAAAGATAACTTGAGAGCCGTCATTCGCTCCCACATAAAGAAGAGATCATTGAATTACACATCCGTCTCTGTATCCGGTGTGTTCCAATTGCGACAAGGCTCTTTGTTCAAGAAAAAAGCCCTTAGGCGTATTATCAATCGACAAAGAGAAGGCTACAATTGTAAACACAACGTTTTGAATTGGCATCTGAACGCTGCTGGTGGTCCTGCCATATGATTGGAATCAGCAACGACAATCAAATTTCTCAACAACAGTACAAAACTAGCTGCCTTGGCCAAAACAAAATGTCTACAACAGCAGCATTGAAAGCCCACCATCAGCACCATAACCATAGTGCTGTGGCGGCGGCATCCTTTCAGCCGAATAAATCCCAAAATAATACAACCGCTATGAAAATGTCATCGCTGGCAGCTGATCTATGCAAAGCGGCCGCAAAGCCCCTGGAGACAGCGGTGGTCGTCAATAGTATAATATATTCAAAACCCTCCTTTTGCAGTATTGTTGTGGATATTGGAGGTTCTGCGACAGCAACGACGGCAGCATCTGCAACTTCAACGTCGAAAGCAACGACAACAACAGTTCCCACGGCTGCTGCAGCTGGCGGCAAGGTTGAGGTTACCAAAGACAAAATGGCCGAAAAAGAGAAAAATCGTACACCACAGAGCACATGGAGCGATAAAAACTCATTTGTGCCACCATTTGCCAATGAAGGGTTTTTCCCTATGGCTGCATTGGCTGCCCCCATAACAGCTCAAGATGCCCATGTGTATATGATGTGTACCACCATGAATGGTTCCATAAATCATCATATATCCGAATTTTGTGATAATCTCATATCTATGGGTCTATTTGATAAAATGACAGACAACCATGAACATGATGATGATAGTCTGATTGAATTTGCCTACGACGATGAGGACGAAGGACCATTTAACCAGAATGAAATTGAGGAAGAGGAGGATGACGAAGACGATGAAGATGACAATGATATCGATGTCGATGAGACTGATGATGACGATGCGGAGTGTGAAGATGATGATGATTTTTGTCTATTTACTGGTGAAGACGTTGTTGATTTCATAAAGCCCTGCCCAATTGCAAAAGCAACAAACGAATATTGTGATAAAAAGAAAAAGGTAATCGCATATTTCCATTAAAATTATTTATATATACTAACCATTAATTATTTATACACATTTATTTCCAAGTTATATTTCAAACAAATTTTCGTGGTTTCGTTATGCTTTTTGGGGCACTTACTTTTATTTGTGTAGAGTTATGAATCAATGAGAATTCCCATAAAATATGGTACATTTCCCGAAACTCGCCATATATTTGGGTAACTCGGAATGTCAAAACAAAAATAACATCAAATACAGTTGCTTATTGGTTTTAAATTTGCCAAGTAATTCATAAAACCTTTAACACGTAATCATTCATTTTGCCATAAAATGATAAAAAAAAAAATAATTTTGATTAATTCAAATTTATAAAAAAAATATTGGCATTAATATTTTCTGCGTGTTCACCTATTCACTAAACATTTGAGGCAATTGTGAAATTACGTCGCTGTTTTGGGTACTTACCTGACATCTTGAGCGCCGTTCATCGGCCGTTATCTGCATTTCCTGTGTGAATTTCATGAATTGTTTATGACGCTGCTATTTACTTCCAATCTGAAGCTGAGCTGTATCGCATAATACATTTATATAGCCCCGCATAAATATATCGATCTCCCTTTTCGAGTATTAGGAACAAAGAGTTTTTTCTCCAAATTTTGGTAAAATAAAAGAAAAACCAATTGTAGACCGACACCAAAGCTTTAAATTGAATTTTAAACCATATCGTACAGACACAATTGGAGATAAAAACAATTTTGACCAATATGATGGTTTTTCCTGGTTGTACACACACTTCCATGTAAGATTAGCCAGCTTCTTGATATGATAAGGGTTATTCCCCTTGGGCTTGTCTTATTTAGTGCGTCACTTGCCGAGTTGGTATCGTACTCAGATAACCATTGCAGGAGTAGTGTTTTCGGTTCCCACAACATGAAGTGTTTTTTTAGTGCTATAAAGAGCAACTCATGATTAATTGGTTATTATTATATGTTACCCCTTGATATCGATAACTGTCCAGGACAACTTTGCACTACAATTCTTTTCAGAACTTCTGACTTGCACTGGATAGAACTAAAATAAAACGTAGCAAGGAGCAACTATGTAATGGCAATGTACTAAAATTTTTATGGATGATTCTTTTCAAAAGACTGCCACTATAAACTAACAACAATCATTTATGTTTTCGTCCGTTAGTTGTAGTAGTCACCCTGTTACGCAAAGAAAATTTCATTTGGGCTGCGTACTTGCAGTGAAATGTTTGGTAACGGTATCGGTAAGGAAAATTTCGCTTAGGATATGTCAATGTATTTCTTATGGTAACAAAAGTGCATACTGCCCTTTAGTTTTAAGTTGAATAGAATTGACCGTATATATAAACAAGACACTGGTTTCCAGCGGAACAGAAATCTGAAACGTTGTCATCAATCCCAGGTGAGTGGGAATTGAGGGCATCCATCTACCAAAACGTAGTTGCTCCAAAACGTTGATTGTTTTAACAATGTGCTGTGCACTGAGGCGGCAGCCCTTGCCAA
Source organism: Stomoxys calcitrans (assembly GCF_963082655.1). Taxonomy (NCBI): domain Eukaryota; kingdom Metazoa; phylum Arthropoda; class Insecta; order Diptera; family Muscidae; genus Stomoxys; species Stomoxys calcitrans. The sequence continues at coordinate 143,775,134 of NC_081556.1, read as the reverse complement.
TGAAGGAGTCCATGGGGTATCTTTCTGTTCGACATTTTGAGACACAGGAGTAAAAGAATTCTGAACGATGTGTGACCGTCTTTTTAATTTTTCTTCCGACAGTTCTAAAACAATTTTGAACGATGTCTGAACGTCCTGTCGTAGTTTTTTTATTTTTCTTGCGATAGTTTAGCCCGAAAGGACTTATGAACGATGTCTTTGCTCCTTGTACTCCTTTTATGCTTGTTTTTTTACATATTGTTTGAACCGTTTGGAATTTTTGTTTCGACATTTTTGTGGAAATTCAGAACAAATTCTGCGCTCTGTGTCTGACTTATTTTGTTATCTGTTTGGTTTTTTGTGTAACATTTTTTTACTGGTAGACATTTTTCCCCCACAGTTTAAAAGGAATTCTGAACGATGTCTGAACTCGTTGTCGTATGTTTTTGTGGTTGTTGTAGCCACACGTTGCAAGTATATCGATCCTTCTTCTGTCTTCCTAGTCTACTCAGGTGATTGGTCACCTGTTTAGGTGCGAGCTAATTCCGGTCCATCAGACCAAACGCCGCGAGGACGTTATGGTCATTGATTATTTGAAGGCGTCGTATCGAGTGTCATAGGCTTTCAGTATTTGAGCCAGAGCCGGTGCTCTGGGCTCTCACTGCTATTCCGTATATGGAGCATACCACTGTCCGCAACCTGTGGCCGGTAGCTTTCGGTTCGCCATTGGTAATTTAAAGGCGCCAATAACTAAATAATTACTTGGGGGCCACCGTAGCGCAGAGGTTAGCATGTCCGCCTTTGACGCTGAACGCCTGGGTTCGAATCCTGGCAGGAACATCAGAAAATTTTTCACCGGTGGTTGTCCCCTCCTAATGCTGGCGACATTCGTGAGGTACCTTGCCATATACAAAACTTCTCCTCAAAGAGGTGTCGTTCTGCGGCACGGCTTTCGTGCAAGAGTCGGTGCTGCTCGATACTTCTATTTGTCCGCGACTGCCGTTGCAGCTACTCCGTATAGAGCATTCCACTATCCGCAACCTGTGGACTCGCCCGTTAGCTCACATATAAGCTTCTCGTGACAGCAATGAACACCACATAAATTGGAGCTCACTGTTCCAGCCTGGATGGTGCTCATAACTTTCCCGTGCCGGGCTGACATGTTTGTAGGTTTCGCCTGTGTGTTTCACACTCTCGCGGTGCATACCGGTGTCGCATAATTTAGTAACGATCGCCTTATAGGTCGTCAACAGGGTTTCCTTGACTCTGTTCTTGTTCTTTGCCGTTTCGCAGATCGTAGCAGTGTGGACTGACAATAAGAGGCAGTTGTCGAGAATAACTTCCAAGATTTTGAGTGCCTTACCATTGGAATTGCTTGCCGTAACGTTGCTGATGTGGGAGATTTTTAGGTTACGGCTCCTGAAAAGTTCTGTCAAGTCCCGGAGATAAATATATATTTGCTCACACAGTCTATTGATGTTATTTCCCTCCGCCAGGACAGAGTAGTCATCTGCATAAGATAATATCTCCACGCCAGAGAGAGTGGGAGGGACTTTGAAAATGTAGAGGTTAAACAGTGCCACAACATGGTCAAATTTTGCATTTGCCTCGACTGTTTCAGTATTGACATCAAAATAGGGATTTTTTCCGATCGCCTAGAACATCTTTATTTTTATTATTATATTAAATTGGATATGAAAGAACATTTGTCCCATTAGCCGGAAGTAGAATAGCGTTCTAAGCGCCTCGATCTTCTGAGCTCTTTCTAAAATCTCTTACACCCAGTTTCAAGGTGTCTCCCACCACTTGATCATTCATCGAGGCAATAGTTACCATGGATGTGGGAATTCATAACTAAACACTACGTTAAAAAGCCGGATAATTGCTGCTTCGAGGGACTCAAGACAACAATTCGGGAGATCGATTTCTAAGGGGGCAATATCAGGTAACACACCGATTTGAACCATACTTATCACGCTAACTTGGAGCCATAACAAAATATTTCGTTGAAAATTTCGATCGGATAATAATTGCAGCTTCTAGCGACTACCAAAGTCAATTCGAATGACCATTTTATATGAGAGTCTAATCAACCGACTTGGGTCATTTTATTCCCTAGAGACAATCAGAAGTATCTGTGCAAAATATCAGACAGATATATTAATACATTCAATAGTAATCGTGATTTCCGCAAAAGGACAGACGGACATGGCTAGATCGAAGTGGGGAAGATCATATATATTAATAGTTTTTATAGACCGCAAAACTATATTTCGGGTTGTTACTAACGGAATGACTAGATTAGTATATCCCCATCCTGTGGTGGTGGGTATAAAAAAGCAGATAAAGTCAATAATTATTTAAAAAAAAGTTTGTTTAACTATTTTAGTCGTTTTATTTAGTTTTCATTTATTTGCATTTTCTGCAATCGTTTTTGTTGTTTGTTTTTTTTTATAAAATTTGAGGCAAACACATAAACAAGAAAAGTCTGTAATGTTAGCTTGTAGTATGGTCATTGACCAAAAACCCGTACTTTTTTATATTTAATAAAAGGTTTCTTGCTGAAATTATAATAAAACATTAGGGAGATGTGATATGGATATAGAGATGGGTTTCAATTCAGAAATTATACTCTAGTTCAAGGCGTTTTCATAAGGTGGCCGCATTAACACAGCTGATAGAACTTGATATGTCATAATTTTTGAATTCGCCCTACAAAAATGTTTTCTGCTGCTATGGTTCTAAAACCGAGGCATGCGTCTAACAACCTCAATCGCTGTAAGCTTCACTCAGGGAACTTAGGTCCATTGTGTCGCCCCCAAAAGATTCAAAAACCTCAAAAGAACATCGATAAAATTTACGTCAATACAATGGCAGACATTAGAATGAAGATGGAGCCGAAATGCATGATAAAACGGCGGACAAGCGGGCTGGATAATTCCTTCCAATCTGCCATTTTAAGCTGTAGTAGTCACGAATAGCGCAAGGACTATGTACATGATAATAATTAAGACATAATTGGAGGCCACCGTAGCGCAGAGGTTAGCATGTTCGCCTATGTCGCTGAACGTCTGGGTTCGAATCCTGGCGAGATCATCAGAAAACATTTTCAGCGGTGGTTTTCCCCTCCTAATGCTTCAAAAACTTCTCTCCAAATATGTGTCGCACTGCGGCAAGCCGTTCGGAGTCGGCTATAAAAACGGAGCCCTTATCATTGAGCTTTAAACTTTAATCGGACTGCACTCATTGATAAGTTTGCCCCTGTTCCTTAGTGGAATGTTCATGTGCAAAATTTGCAATAATTTAGACATAGAACACCTTGTTCGTTTATCCATAATCCTGCAAATAACCCCGCAATTCCGTGGCAGTACCACAATAGGTGCTAAACCGGCTATAACTCCTCCTCATCCCAACAAATCAAACATTGCCATGAGAGCGATAGCTTCGCACTATCTAGGAGAGATCCCCTGTGAACAAACTAAGTTATCTCATATTGGTGAATAGCACAAACTTTATCTTTCGAGGGATACATCATGCGCATTGGCGCACGACCACACACCATAATGACAACATCATCCTTGTAGCCAAGAAACTTTAACTGTTCTCTTCAAATGACCTGATTAAGCTCTAGTTACAATCTTCCTATTTGAGCCTTTTGATAGTACAACGCGTATTATTCCGCACCATTTAAAATCATCTTCAATTGGTAGCTATCTACCTCTACAATAACCTAGTAAAAACAATTTAAACCTGTCATCCTGGTGATTTTGTGGGTTAAGCCATCGGAGCTAATGGGTATGGGAAATTTGTCCAAAATTTGAAAAGTCACGGTAAAAAGAATTTAATTCGCCTCGCTTAGAAATTTTGACATATCAAGTTCCCAAAAAATATGCTTTGTTGTAGCAATTCGCCAATGCGGCCACCTTATTAAATGCGTCTTGTTCTACATTTTAAAATGTAATCGATTTGTATTATCGATGGAATCTGTATATACATTTTGTCTTTCTCTCAGAAATACTTAAAAAACTATTTTTTTCGTCATACAGAAACATCAGCAAACATTTTTCAAGTTTTTTTTTTTTTGCCTGTTAAGTTTCCATTTTGTGTGGCAACTATTCACAAAAAGGCTTTGGGCTATTATTTTAGTTGTTGTTGTAGCAGCGTGTTGTACACCAAGTAATTGGAGAAGACCTTATACCTTACCTATCTATCTATCCTCGAGCAATTTTGTTATTCATATCACAAATAACGCAACAGACGTTTTGCTTTGTTTTGCTTGAATAACATCACAGTGCCAATTGACGTTGCCAGTGTGAGGGACAAGCATACAAAGAATTTTTGACGTGAAAAAGTATTGATGTTTGAAAAAAAAATCCATTAGTCTCATTAAGTTAAACATAATGAATATCATGACTATGCCTGTTTTGTCTTGTACAAGTTTTCACTTTCAAAATATGTATACAAGGAGTTGGTTCAAACGTTATGTGAAACTCTTAAAAAATTCTAAACTTCTTCCGCATTGCATTTATTTCTATGTGGAATGCTTGGTAATTCTCTTTAAAGAATTTGGGAAGAACATGCATATTTTAGCTTCATTAGTCTTCGCATATATTTATAAAGCTGTTGATTCAGAGATTTTTATTTTTTCCCGTTTTCTTTGTCAAGTGATTCGTCAGCAGTTTTATACATGTGTATTGATGACGTCATTTGTTAATACTTTGTACTCGTTTCGAAAAACCCCTAATACATTCATATGTACATACATATGTATGTGGGAATATCGAGAATATAAACGGTATTTCTGATCTTGCTTTCAACTCGTATGACTATGAATTCTTATCCATTGTAACAACAACGGGGCAACGACATTGTAACAACAATGAATTTATTTCGAATTACTCCATATTTATTGCATGTTATAGATATTTTTCAGTAAATAATTTTTTATACGAGTTTGTCAAAGAGAGGGAGAGAGAGATAAGGAGAGAAATTATCGATAACGAGTATTAGAGATACCTATAGGCTGTCAGATGTTTAGAGCAAAATTGAGTTTTTATCCGTGAATGTTATCAAATCAAATTTAGATTTATTTATTTATTCAAACATGTAATCTTATATATAAAATTAAATTTGTGTTTGTATGTTCGTTTATTTGTTTGTCGCCCCGGTAGCCGAGTTGGTAGCGTGCTTGGATTACCAGTGCAGGGGTCGTGGGTTCGATTCCCGCCAGAAGCCTTGGTCTGTCGCTACTGTGGTATCACAATGGACTTAAAATTGTCTAAGTGAGTCTGTTAAAGACTGCCACTCTAACCTAACCCCCCAACCTAACCTTGTTTGTTTGTCGGTTTGTTTGTTTGTTCCGTATAGACTCAAAAATGGCTGGAAGGAAACATAGGCTATATAATTTTTTGAATCGGAAGGGGGGCGGACCCTCCCCCTTACCCCAAAAGTACTACCCAAAAATAAAATTGGACCGATTGGGACAATATCGGATTCAAATGAAAAATATTCAAGAGTAGAGTACGAATTTCATAATAAATGTTGGGTCCAAGTACCTGGGGGGCCGCCCCAGTCTCAAAACCCCTTAAAATAGGTTTATCTGACGATCATGACAATTTGGGACTCAAATGAAAGGTATTCGGGAGTAGATTACGAATATGGTCAGGAAGTAGAATTAGGCTTTATAATTTATTGATAACGGAAGGGAGCGGACCCCCCACCGTTACCCCAAAAACACCACCCAAAATCAAAAGTGGACCGATAAGACCAATATGAGTATCAAATGAAAAGTATGCGGGAATAAATAACGAATCTGGCATACAAATTCATGTCGAAGTATAGGGGGTCACCCCACCTCCACAAAAACGCCCAAAATGGGCATATTAGCCAATCACAGATATATGGGACTCGGTTTGTTTGTTCCATATAGACTGAAAAACGGCAGAACCGATTTTCTTGAAATTTTCGCTGCTTATCTAAGTTGGTCTGAAAGGAAACATAGGCTATATAAGTTTTCGGTGTCGGGGTACGGACCGTCCCCCTTCTGCCAAAAACATAACCCAAAATCAAAAGTGGACCGTCCGGGATAATATAGGAATCAAATGAAAGGTATTGTAGAGTAGAATACGAATATGGTTTAAAATTTGAATCTAAGTACCCATCGGGCGCCCCAACCCCAAAACTCTCCCAAACAGTCATATTGGACGTCAATTCCAATATGGAGCTCAAATGAAAGGTATTCGGGAGTAGATTTCGAATCTGGCAAAATCAGATCGAAGTATAGGGGGTCAAGCCATCACCCAAAAATGCCATTACACCCATTATGGCCATATATGATATTGTATATATTGTATTTTTATATATGTAACTATGCTATCGTCGTTATACAGCTCATACAGTTCGTAATTCATACGACGCCTATATAATCCATTAACGCAAACAGGTCCATATATTTTACGAAGAATCATTCTTTCAAACACTCCAAGCACTGTCTCGTCTGCTTTCACAAGTACCCATGCCTTGGGACCATATAACAACACTGGTAGTATCACTGTCTTGTATAGTGTTATCTTCGTCTGTCGGGAGGTGGCCTTGTTTCTAAACTGCCTACTCAATCCAAAGTAGCATCTGTTTGGGAGAATGAGTGTTTTCATCAAGCAGTTGGGCCAGTCGAGTGGAGTATTGCATTGCCATCTTTTGTGTTTGCAGCTTTTCCATGTCCATCTTCCGTACTTTGTCTCTAAGTTTACTCCGGTGGATGAGAGACTAGCCTTATTTGCACCCAAGCCCAGATGGAAGACAAGCACGAACAGACCAAGGGTATTTTCTGAGAGCACCTGAAAAGATAATACGACCGCTGTCCCGCCAATGACATTAAAATCATTCTGGCAAATTTTATTGCGTTTTGTCTGCAAGTAGTAACGAACTTGTGCCCAATGAACAACTCTCATGCATTATTTTGCCACTCTTATCTATGGAATTCTGGAAATTTTCCTGCCTCGCGTGGCTGGCAAATAATTTTGCAAACTATTTAATACTTCATTTCGATAGATAATGGTTAACAAGTTTATTTTTTTTTTCATCCATCCATAAAAAAAATGTTTCATGCACAGGGCCTGTTTACGGTTTTTATTCTAATATTTGTATAGTCATGTGCACACTCCTTTAAATATTTACGTTTAGCAATGGCATTATTGATGATAGCACATGTTATCAGCTGCTGAAATGGGTGGGAGAGGGTGATTGGGGGGAAATAACCCTTGCCGTGTGGCATAACAATCACTAATACCGGTATTTTTGTTTTTGTATTGCTGTACTCACGTAGTCCATTCAGTCTTTTTTTTTTTTTTTGAAATACAGAAAGAAGTTATTTCCCTGTATTCAGCCCATGGCTTCTTAATTGCTTTTGTTTATGGATAAACCTATTTTAATTCGTGTTGTTTTTTCTTTTTCTTTGTTTGGTCTTCTTTTTTTCAGGTGCGTTTTAATACCAAACCCGAGGTCCATGTTATGCACGCTTGGAATTATGCCTATCGTGCAGCGCGCAAAGGTCATTGGGAAATGTACGCTCGAGATCGTGAACGTTTCAAAATGCGCATAAACCGAGTAGCAAACGTTTTGAATCCCATCTTGGAGCCTGAGCATCGTCTTAAAGTCTACGAGAATCGATTTGCCAATTTGCACGTAGTTAAAAAAGAAACGCCACTAGTGCTGGCAGAAGTAGAAGAACCAAAAGGAAAGCCCAAACCTCAAATCCCACACCCAATACCCAGAAAAACAAAGCGACAAAAAAGGGAGCGCAAAGAGAAAAGAAGACGTCGAATGCGAATGTTCAGATTTTAACTTAAGACCATATAAAAACTAAATAAAAAATAAAACTGTTGCGTTTCTTTGGTAGCAGACGATTTTATTGCAATATCTGCCAATATTGTCATTGGTGATTTTGGTTGAGAATATTCATGTTCATTGTTGTAAATATATCTCATCGTTTAGAAAAACACACACGCCTAAACTTAAACGAAATTTAAAATATTTTCTAGAATTACTCTATATTTTCGCTCTAATTTTATTCACATTGTACTCTTTAGAAATACTAGTTTATATTGAAGAAAATTAAAATACTGTCTTAAAATAAAAACGGAATATGTATTATTTAAGAATTTATCTAAACAAAATTTTGTTTTAGTTTTTTATATTTTTTTAAGGGGGAAAATAAAAAAAAATGCATTTTACATCCTGTTCCTAAAAAATTGCATTTGTTAAAGATTGAAACATGTCAGCCAAAGCGAATCAATACTAAATTTAGCCAGTTGATATAATTTTATGACTTCCCTTCAAGTCAGGACCTTGACAGATTCAGATGACAGACTCTTGCAAGATTGCAAGTACGGAAATTTAAACTAGTTGAGTTGTTGAGCTGAAGTGAATCATGGCACACACTCAATTGAATCTTGGTTGTCCTCAAACAGTGAATACGAGGCCTAATCTTCCATTTTGCAAAATGTATCTTGAACATACTATCAAACAATTTTCTCGGTTTCTGGTAGTGTGAGATCTTCCCCAGACTTTCCAGAGCATCCGTCCAAAATGGAACTGTCCTTTTTCATACCGAATTTCACCAGTCTAAGCGTAACCTTGGGATTCCGGGTTTGATTACAATATCAATAGGCTTTATATTACTTGCAATACCAGCCTATGGTGTAAACCTCAGCAATCATCCCTGCACATTTGGTAAATTATCATTGGTCTAACTTCTTATATATGTATATGTAAAAAAGCTTTAGACAGTCAGGACCATGAACACACCCTTGACAGACGCGTTTCTATTACAATAAAATTTCTAAGATAGGTACAAGCAATCGGATACAAAAATTTGCCTCAGCCTATATAGTTCGCATGTAAAATTAATTGTTTCACTTCGAGATCCATGAAGAATTAAATTGTCAATAGGTTTCAGAGAAGACCAAAACACGTCTGTGGCCAAGGCGTATTTAATAGTGGGCTTTGGAAACAACTCTGGAGTTGATTCTTAATTCAACCAAAGGCCAAGGCGTATTTATAAGGTGGCCGCATCGGCGAATTGCTACAACAAAGCGTCTTTTTTGGGAACTTGATATGTCAAAATTTGTAAACAGGGCGAACAAAAATTCGATTCGCCTTGACATTTAGAATTTTCGGCAAATTTGCTTCGACCAATGAGAGCAAGAAGTTTATTAACTTTTGAGTGTCAAACAAGAAAACACATATTAAAAAATATTTAAAATTCCAATTAGCTCCAGAGGTTTTACCCACAAAACCTGCAATATGCCAGATTTTAATAGCTTTTCATTAGGTTATTGTAGCCGTAGATAGCTGCCAAGTGAAAGCTGATGTTGATAGGTGGGATAACTAGCGTATGGCTCAAATAGGAAGATTTTGGTAAAAGCTCAATCACTACAAGGTGGGGTTGTGTAGACCTTTTTGGATCTTAGATATACGTGGGATTTTCAGGTCATTTGAAGAGGACGGTTAAAGTTTGTTGGCTATGAGGATGACGTTCTCATCAAGGTGTGTGGCCGTTCAGAGTGCATATAGTATGCTGCCGAAATTGGCGTAAACCCCCGAAAGATCAAGTTGGTACTACTCACCTATCCTGGGTAACTTGGTATGTGCAGGGGACCTCTCCTAGATGTGATGGAGCTGCCGCTTTCACTACTGAAAGTCCTGAAAAGTCATTGCAATGTCAAGACTTTGACCTTGTGCTGGACACATCACGGACTTAAGCTTGATTTGTGGGGATAAAGAGGAGTCGTAGACGGCTGAGCACCTCTTATGGGATTGCCCTGAAATTGATTATGGCTGATTGTGGCTGCACATACACCTATTTCCCTGTCTAAATTATTTTCGTGCAATAGTCCTTTCGTCATTCTTGACTACTATAGCTTTAAATGGCATATTGGAGGAAACTTTATCAGACCGTCTGGCCGTTTTGTCATGCATGTTGGCTCCTAATCTTCATTATTATGTCTGGCATTGTACTGACGTACATTTTATCAGTGTTCTTCTGCGCTTTTTGAATCTTTCGGGGGCGACACAATGGACCTAAGTTCCATGAGTAAAGCCGATAGTGATAAAGTTGTTAGACGCGTGCCATTATATAACCTACGTTTTAAAACCATAACAGCAGCAAACACAATTTATAAAATATTTTTTTTTATAATTCAAAAATGAATTTTATAATTCAAAAATGAATTCACCCAACAAATTTTCTCTGCTGGGTTGATGCGGCCACCTGATAAATACGCCTTGCCTGTGGCATACTTTTTTTTCAACCTCTTTTAACTTGACTTTTTTGTTGCTATGTCAAAAAAAGTTTGTTTTTAACAAGGTAGTGTTACTTATGTCTGTTCTTGATTTAATATGTCATGAAATGGGATTAACGGGTTTTAAATATACATATATACAAATGTATGTATGTACATAAATACATATAATATACCGTCAGGCTGTTCATGTGCTTCTCTGTTCAAAGCCTACATCATGTGTCTCGCAGATACCGTTTTTAGAATAGGTATACAATTTCTTGTGTTTGAAACAAGAACTTATAAATTTGCAAAATAAAATCAGTTCAGATCGATTCGGAGTCGCAGAAAATCAGTAAGTTATTATTGTTAAATCTTTCTTACCTAACATATTATCCATTAATGTGTTAGCTCAACCATGAATATGCTTGTGATCGTGGTCATGTCATGACAAAAGGGTTGTTTACAAAAAAGAAGTGATTATTTCATCACATGACGCATTCGAATTTCATAACAAAAGAATAAAACATAAGATTCAACATACTTATTTTTTGAAAGTTGGTTTTATTCATACTTTCAATTGAATGATGGCGTTTTTAAATAGACAGGTTTTTAAATCTCTGTATTTTTCGAAAATTGACCCGTTTTACATTATAACATAAATGAATTAAAAATATCGTTATATGAGCATGGTTGATTTATATGGCATTTTTAATAGATTTGGCGGCATCAATGTAACCCTGTTGTTAAACGGGTACTAAGTAGTCGATAATTATACAGAACTTTAAAAGCTGTTGGCAACGATTCATGGTAACGTCGTCTTGAATAAATAAAAGAGTTTCAAATATGGTAATAGTTGGTGTATTATATTTTCTATCTAGTGCAAGTCATATGCCATATGTGCTGCAAAACAAAACGCAGAAATTGTAGTGCAGCATATCTAACAAACAACTTTTGTGTGCATTTAATCGTTCAAACATAAGCGGGCGTTTATCCAGTTTACTCTGTTTTTTGGACACAGATTTGCTAAGAGAGCCCTAAATAAGGTTTATTCACTTATTAAGCTGAGTATGCAATCTAGCGAAATTTTAGGTTGCAGCCAAAACAAGGTAGTGTTACTTATGTCTGTTCTTGATTTAATATGTCATGAAATGGGATTAACGGGTTTTAAATATACATATATACAAATGTATGTATGTACATAAATACATATAATATACCGTCAGGCTGTTCATGTGCTTCTCTGTTCAAAGCCTACATCATGTGTCTCGCAGATACCGTTTTTAGAATAGGTATACAATTTCTTGTGTTTGAAACAAGAACTTATAAATTTGCAAAATAAAATCAGTTCAGATCGATTCGGAGTCGCAGAAAATCAGTAAGTTATTATTGTTAAATCTTTCTTACCTAACATATTATCCATTAATGTGTTAGCTCAACCATGAATATGCTTGTGATCGTGGTCATGTCATGACAAAAGGGTTGTTTACAAAAAAGAAGTGATTATTTCATCACATGACGCATTCGAATTTCATAACAAAAGAATAAAACATAAGATTCAACATACTTATTTTTTGAAAGTTGGTTTTATTCATACTTTCAATTGAATGATGGCGTTTTTAAATAGACAGGTTTTTAAATCTCTGTATTTTTCGAAAATTGACCCGTTTTACATTATAACATAATTTTTTTTTTTTTTTTTTTTGGACTTTAATTGAAATGGCAGAGTACGACTCTATATGCCAGGTTGTACTTCCGAAGTTGGTGTCCCCACCAACTGTATATAAAAACACGTGTAATAAAATTACAGAATTAAAAACAATGTACAGTTATAACTGTACTGAGTATAACGATGACTATGCACCGAATCCCGAAGCGTCCACTTCAGACGAATTCTAAATGCAAAGTGTGATTATAACATAAATGAATTAAAAATATCGTTATATGAGCATGGTTGATTTATATGGCATTTTTAATAGATTTGGCGGCATCAATGTAACCCTGTTGTTAAACGGGTACTAAGTAGTCGATAATTATACAGAACTTTAAAAGCTGTTGGCAACGATTCATGGTAACGTCGTCTTGAATAAATAAAAGAGTTTCAAATATGGTAATAGTTGGTGTATTATATTTTCTATCTAGTGCAAGTCATATGCCATATGTGCTGCAAAACAAAACGCAGAAATTGTAGTGCAGCATATCTAACAAACAACTTTTGTGTGCATTTAATCGTTCAAACATAAGCGGGCGTTTATCCAGTTTACTCTGTTTTTTGGACACAGATTTGCTAAGAGAGCCCTAAATAAGGTTTATTCACTTATTAAGCTGAGTATGCAATCTAGCGAAATTTTAGGTTGCAGCCAAAACACTTATGTCGCCCCTGAAAAATAGTTGTGTAGGATACAAGATGGCGACAAACATCGATTTATAATTTTGGCTGTATTTTAATAATTTTTTTGTCAAATAATGTACATATCGGCTGTAATTAATTGTTTTTATTTGCGAAAAACTTTATTTCATGTTGCATGGTGCTATTACAAATACATTTTTATTCGTAGTTGCAAGAAAAATTCACCAATGCCTAATATGTCACCCTGTTACGCAAAGAAAATTTCATTTGAGCTGCGTACCTGCAAACGAATTTTTCGATAAAGCCCATGGCGAAACAATTAAAGGTGGTCTCATAAACGCGATCGCCAAGCTCCTAATTGCAACTAAGTGTTTGTTAGTGTTAACGATCTTGCTCACATGTACTTTCTTGGAGTGGAAAAAAATAAAATTTGTGGAAGCATAAATAAGAAACTATTTGTATATAAATATATAAATAAATATACTTCTAAAATAAATAAAAAAAATGTTTCTTTCATAACAAGCTATAAATCTGTACGCAGTAATTACGACTGTGAAAGAAAGTGTTTCGCTTTTGATCTTACAACAACATTATTTTTATACAAGTGGAAGATGCTGGCAATACCTTTGGAAAATTGTGTTTATTTAACTTATGCCAACGAAAATACTACAAAATCAAATTATTTGTACAAATAAAAGCTGAGTTCGTTTTTTAAATAGTTTTGTGTTTAATTATTTATTAATTTCGAAGGGGTGGATTTTTGTTGAAATTGCAACGATATATGTAGTTGCGCAAAGTCCCACTTGGCTGTCAAATTTCTGAACACTTCCTAATTGACATTCTAGTTTATATTCGTATTATCATGTAGTAGCAGCCACAGGATCAAAAGATTTATAATTATAAACGTGTAAAATAAAAATTAAGCCTATTAAAATGCAAAAAAGGGAACAAAATGTGAAAAAAAAACCATGAAACCACTTTTAATTGTTTCGCCATGAATCCAAACAAAGTATTTGACGTTCTATTGGGATTTCCAAATAATTTTGGAATTGGAAAATTGTATCAGCTGGGCTAGTGTCTTTACCTCGTATAATTTTGCCTAGTTATCACTATCGGCAGTAAATAATCGAAATCGATAACAATGAAATCCGGCAAACTGGGAAAACGTAAACAAATTAAGAAATAAGTTTCCAAAATGGAAATAGTTTGGTCTGATTTTAGCGAAACCTGTCTAATAATAAAGAGTGTGTAAGTAATTTTTCATCATGAACGTCAAAAAGAAGACACCGCGGAAATGAATCAATTTATTTTATGATAACGTCTCACTAGTCGAAAATCCTATTCCTAGCACAGATTTGGTCTTATATTTTCTATGGCAAAGTCTTGTTTATATGTCCATGCTACATTATCTTAACATTTTTGCAATTAGATCGTATCGGCAAATCTGCCTTTTCAACGGGATACATTTGATAGATAACGATTTTATTCACAAAACTTAATGAAGGCTTAAAATAGTTTTATTTGACAGTTCTATAAAGGAAATATGTCAAATAAACCTATTTCAAATCTAATAAGGCCGTGAGCATCTGCATATTTTACAAAAATTACAAAAATATCTGGAGCAGAGTAATGTCACACTTAAAATGTAAGCCTTAAAATCCCATCCAATAAGGGACTTGCACGGAGAAGATTTTACCGACCGTGTGAGTTGGATGTGTCCCATTGGTGATCCATTCCTAAGTAGTTTATCAGTAATTTCGTTATGTGTCACTTCTCAACGGTCCGTTACTCCGCAAAGTCAGATGTTTAGATATGCTCCTTAGACATTCTGGCATGTGTCGTGTAGTTGAAGCACATAAGCTTAACTACTGCGCGACTCCGCATGTAAACCGTGATTGTTTGGCTAGGCAATTGCTCCTGCTTTGTGAATGTCAAGAAAATATTGAAATTAGAAATTTATCATTTATAATTTTCTTTTTCCCAATTTCATTTTTAGTTGGAGACACCCGACTTATGCAGCGAAAGTGAAGAACCCTGGGAGTATGTTTACGAAGTGTTATGGTTTGAAATTGGCTCCTTTGTTCGCAACAAATTAACTCCCGCCTTTTGGTCTTGTTTTAAACACACACAAACTCTTTCAAAATTTGATTGCGAAAGCGAAACAGCGGATGACCTACAACTTCAGTATAAACTGTTTACAAATTTTGTAAATGCCGTCAAAGGTCTAGATCCCAATTATCAGGTCTTGAAAAATTGGACTCAATACGAGAGATAACAGATCACAGCCACTCGTTGGCAAAGCTAAATGAATTGTTGCGGTCTTCGTTGCTATCCCAACTGCACACAAATTTTAATAACGTGGTCTTTTCGTTTTATAGTGTGTTCTTTTGAGTCTTTTTTAAATTACATCAAACCGCTGATCAGGCTGGGCAAGGTAAGAATATGAAGGAAGTGATTTTTTTAAGTAGGAGTTCTCAAGTCCAAAAGTATGGAGAAAAAATTTCAAATCCATTTCTTTTTTAGTAGAAATCTATTTTTGCATTGTAAACTGCACGAAGTCTTTCTTGTTTTCCTTTTCAGACAACGAAGATTTGGAGGAATCCGGAATACCCTGCAGGAATCCGGAATACCCTGCAGTGTCTTTTTGCAGACCATTAATGAAGTTAATCAAAAGTGAGTTGATTTGGAACTGTTAGATCGTTTGGAAGGTCAATCAATGACACTTTTAGTACAGCTGCGCATAAAGCCACCATAGAAGCCATTTGAAGGCCTTGCTAACAGTATATTTTTCTTTTATTAAAAATTCAGTAACTAGAATACTAAAGACATTTTTTATTTTAGTGGCTCGACGATGTGGTCATTAGTTGGCTGAAGCAAGTTTTCCACAGCAAGTCCATGGCCTCGGATGCTATGCATGTCGATGATAGCTCTCGGACCTCGGATGCTATACAAAGTTTAAAGGTCAAGCTGACGTTTTATGTTTATGAAAATTATGCCATCAGTGTAATAAACCAATTTTCAAGTTTATTATAGGTAACTAGTGGAATTGATAATGTGTCGTAAAACCTCTAATTTTAGACATTTTGAAATTTTTTAGATTTTCCGGATTCCATACCAGCCGTTAAAGATCTCAGTATATGCATGGAAAAGATTAACATAAGGCGTCAGATTATCAACACTTTGAAAACCTCATTGGAGATAAGCATTTTACATCCGGGGGTAAATACCATGGATATTTTAATTGGCTATGTGGCTGCCATCAAGGCCATACGTTAACTGGACAGCAGTGGAGTTATTTTGGAAACAATAAGAAAACGTAGTGGTACTCTACGTTGTGTGGTTACAAGTCTAACTGAAACTGAATCAGGTCCCACCGATTTGTCGGAAGAACTGGCCAAAGGTGATGCGACCAAAGATGGTGGTACCGCAGGCAATGTCAACGATGAACTCAGTAATTGGGAAAATTGGCAACCCGATCCTTTTGTTCTGGAAAATTCCGTACAACCAAGAGCTGTAAATACCTCACGTTGTACCAATATCATCACCATGGTCGTGGATAGCTTTGGCAGTAAAGAATTATTTATGAGTGAATATCGAAATTTGCTGGCAGACCGTTTGCTTACACAACTGGCATTCAGCCCTGAGAAAGCGATAAGAAATTTGAAATTAAGGTTTGGAAAATCTCTACTGCACAATTGTGAAGTTATGCCTAAGGATATAACGGATTCGAAACGCATCAACAGCCACATACACAGTGATCCTAAATATGTCGAACGTGAGTTGAGTTAATTTGATAACATACTTCTAAACTTTATTTAAAATACTCCGCTTTTATAAAAAAAAAAACAATTTGATATTTTCTCCTTGATAATATCGGCCCAAATTTGGCCATCATTTAACAAGGAGAGGGTAGAATTACGCGAACCTTTAGCCAATGAGTTTCAGAAATACACCAAGTCCTATGAGGAATATAAAGGCAATCGCACATTGAATTGGCGCACTGTAATAGGTAAAGTTTGTATAAGCATTGAACTGGGCGAGAGAGTTGTAACATGACCGTTGGCCCCACACAGTTTTAAAAAATAAAGTATTTACAATAATTTGAAACACGATACCTACGGTATGAGTACACCAGCAAAAATAAGGGGCGCTGGATACTTGGAGCCAACTTTTAATATCATATTTGCTTTCTGGTCTCGAATACCTTTCTTTTGATACCCTTGTTGTGACTCCACCCGATATCTAAAACTTATATAGACTGTTACCTTCCAGACAAACGTACACAATCTATAAAAATTTTAAGAAAATCCGTTCAGCCAAGTATCATATAGTCATAATGGGTCTAATGGCGTTTTTGAGGAGTGGCGTGACCCCCTATACTTCGAACTGATTTTGTATGTCAGATTCGAAATCTACTCCCGAATACCTTTCATTTGAGCTCCATATTGAAACGAACGTCAAATATGTCCGTTTGGGTTAGGTTTGGGGTTGGAGCGGCCCGATGGGTACTTAAACAAAAATTTCGAAACCATATTGATATTATTCTCTCCAATACCTTTCTTTTGATTTCTTTTGATACCTGTCTCGATCGGTACACTTTTGATTTTGAGTTATGTTTTTGGCATAAGGGGGAGGGTCCGTCCCCCGTCCGGTATCGAAAAATTATATAGCCTATGTTTCTTTCCAGACCAACCTACACAATATGCGAAAATTGGTTCTGCCGTTTTTCAGTCTATATGGAACAAACAAACCGAGTCCCATTTTGGCCGTTTTTGTGGGGGTGGGGTGACACCCTTTACTTCGACATGAGTTTGTATGCCAGACTCGTAATCTGCTCCCGCATACTTTTAATTTGATTCCCATATTGTCCTTATCGGTCCACTTTTGATTTTGGATGGTGTTTTTGAGGTAATGGGGGAGGGTCCGCCCCCTTCCGTTATCAACAAATTATAACGCCTATTCCTACTTCGTGACCACATTCGTAATCTGCTTCCGAATACCTTTCATTTGAGTCCGATATTGTCATGATCGTCAAATAATTCTATTTTAAGGGGTTTTGGGGCTGGGGCGGCCCCCAGGTACTTGGACCCAACTTTTATTATGAAATTCGTACTCTACTCTATAATGCTTTTCATATGAATACCATATTGTCCCGATCGGTCCACTTTTATTTTTTGGTAGGACTTTTGGGGTAAGGGGGAGGGTCCACCCCCTCCCGATATCAAAAAATTATATAGTCTATGTTTCCTTCCCGATCAACCTACATAATCTGTGAAAATATCAAGGTAATCGGTTCAGCCGTTTTGAGTGTATACGGAACAAACACACAAACCCAAATTGAATTTTCAATACAAGATTTAGTTTTTTAATGTTAAATTCAAGACAAAAAATTCTTGTAAAATTCTGGTTTAATGGAATTAGAAAAAAACAAATAATAAAAAAGAGAAACAAAGAAATTATTAATAAGAATTCAATAACAATTATATTCTACATATGTTTATAAGATTTCATTTCAATAAGCATTGTCCTCATCCGTTAGAGCAACACTTATCATAAGGTCAGCGATTGGATACAATATTGTCCCAAAGCAATCTTATGCGATCCTAATTTCTTCACTTAGATGACACAATTTTCTCCCCAATTTAATCCCTGGACTAAGAATTCTAAAATCGCCCATTTTATGTTTGAAATTCGCGATGCCCACACCTAAGAAACTTTTGAAGCTAAGATATAACTAAAATACATGAAATATCGATAACAAAATCACTAACTCCATTCCGTTTTTCTTAACCTACTTTGTAGTATACAAACTTCCTATTTAAAATGGCTAATTCAAAGCTATGTCAATTTTCTTCTTCAGATTATCAAATTTATTCCTACTCCTACGCCTTAGAATCTTTTCAAGCTAAAATATAATGATATTAAATTAAATTTTGATAATAGAATCACTAACTCCATTTCACTTATTTTAACCTACCTTGTAGTATACAAACTCCTAGTCAAAATGGCAAATTTAAACCTATGTCAATGCTCCAAATCACCACAATTGGTCCTACCCCTACATCTAAGTATATTGTTATGCTAAAATATAATTAAAATAAATGAAATATTGATAATGGAATTACCAACTCCATTCCATTTTTCTTAAACTACCTTGCAGTATACAAACTTCCTATTTAGAACGGCTAATTCAAACTTATGTCAATGTTCTTCTTCAGATCATCACAATTAGTCCTACGTCTACGCCTTAGCATCTTTACAGCTAAATTAGTCCTATGTCTGTTTCTAAGCGTCTTTACTGCTAAAATAAAATTAAATGAAATATTGGTAAAGGAATCACTAATTTCATTCCACTTATTTTAACCTACCTTGTAGTATACAAACTTTTAGTTAAAATGGCTAATTTAAACCTATGTCAATAATTTTCTTTAGTTAATCAAAATTGATCCTCATCACCATTGTCTTCTGCATCTCCATCATAGTCAAATTCGGATATGGTTTTGGAGTCATTGAAGGATTCATCCTCCTCCACACCGTAATCAAATTCGACTATTTCATTTGACCTATTTAACGATTCATACACCATGGCGTTATCAAGTCCATTTGTTGTTTGGTCTTCGAAATGAGACAGCCATCTTCTCAAGCTCTCTAATTTGTTAATAACATAATTTTCTATAGCTCCTTTCAAATCAATTACGGATTCACACTCAAGGGAGGAATCATCATTTTCATTCTCTGTACCTTTGATGAAGATTTTATCAACCATTTTTGACCACCATTCACGTATGCTCTCTAATTCGGCACGATGATCATAATCTTCTGAATTTATGTCATCATCATTCTTATGCTCCATGTCTCCATGAAAATCCCTCTCGCATTCAGACTCAAAGAAGGAATTCTGTTCATTCCCATAACCTTTGCCGCGGATTTTATCACTTAAATTTGACCGCCATCTTTTTAAGCTTTCTAATTCGGAACTAAGATCACGATCTTTAAGATGACCGTCATCATCGTTATGCCCTATGATTCCTACCTCCGATTCAGATGCTATGACGGCATCCTCATATCCAAACGAATAATCCTTGAATTCATATTGCATTAGTTTTTTATTTACAACATTTTCTTCAATATTATAATAACCATTTTCTTTATCCTCATAGAACTCATCCTCAGATTCTGCGTCTAGGAGAATGTCACCATCTTTTATTGCTGTTCTTACACTTTTCATCAGCATGTCGATATCGTAAAACTTTCCTCCTAATTGTTCCAATACGTCCAAAAGTTCTACATATTCAAAAGTAGGTGTATCCACATTTTCCTCTTTATCTAAATCATTCTCCGATTCTGTTTTCAAGACATCATTCCCAACTCCAGTTCCAGTTCGAACTTCATCATGAAGTTTGTCTAATACATTATAAAATCCCTTTAATTTGCTCCAACTCTGAATATTTCCAAAAATATCATCACCATTTTTCTCCAAATCCTCATCAGTTTTGTAATTCGATGGCATTTCAATTATGGAATTATTTTCGGATTCCGTTGTCCACCAATCTGGATTCAACCAGTTGATTACTTCATTTATGCAGCCCACATTGAGTATTTTCGATTTTCTTTTACAGATTTCATTATTTTCAATTTTTTTTTAATTTACAAAATTTTTCTGCTTACACTTTTAATCACAGTTTAACAACTGACATTTCATTTCATAGATAGACATTTCGATTTGAGGAAATTGTAAAAACAAAAAATCATAGCCTTCCTTTGCCCAGCAAATGAATAATGAATACCATCACAACGCTCTATTTCAACGGCTATAAATTGAAAATATCTTCATGTTTTTACCCCCATTCATGTCTTTTGAAGTTGGCGTAATAGTATACAATAAAATTTCTTTGCATCACTGGCCTTTGCAAATGCAAATTTACCCATGAACATTCCATTAAGAAACAGGGGCAAACTTCTCTCATTTTAATGAGTGTTGTCCGATTTTAGTTTCAAGCTAAATGGTAAGGGATCTCCTTTTTATAGCCAAGTCCGAACGGAGTACCGCAGTACGACCCCTCTTTGGGGAAAAGTTTTTACACAGCTGCAAAATTTTTCTGATGTTCTCGCCATTCGAACCCAGGCGTTCAGCTCATAGGCGGATATGCTATCTTTATCCTTATAAAAAAAAACTTACTTGTAATTCTTCTTCTCTCTGATCAGAGGCCCTGGCCATGGTAGATTCATTATCCTATCGCCGAAGGATAATCTCATTGATGGGCAGTTTTTGTGAATTGGGTATATCATCTTCTATCAACTTTTAGACTCCCGGCTGGGATTCTACAATTATGCCATGCGATTGCCAAAAGGCCATACGCCTTCTTAAAACCAAGGGGGGTATTGTTACCAAAGAGCTCAAGTCATCCAAAGACCATTCATCTTCATACACAGCAAAAGAAAACAAACCCAACTTAATTTTTTTTTTAAGTCATAGGTATTCAAATTTACTTTTTGTTTGAAAATGGTATATAATTACTGCCTGTGTGGGAGCAACGGTCATGTCCAAAACTCTCTCGCCCAGTTCAATGCTTATACAAGCTTTACCCGTTACACTGAGCCAATTCAATGTGCGTTTGCCTTTATGTTCCTCATAGGACTTGGTGTATTTTTGAAACTCATTGGCTATAGGTGCGGGTGATTCTATGCTTTCCTTGTTAAATGATGGCCAAAACTGGGCCGATATTATCAAGGAGGAAATATCAAACTGTTTTTCTATAAAAGCAGAGTATTTTAAACAAAAGGTTAGAAGTTTGTTATCAAATTAACTCAACTCACGATCCACATATTTAGGATCACTGTGTATATGGACGTTGATGCGTTTCGAATCCGCAATATCCTTAAGCATAACTTTATAATTATGCAGTAGAAATTCTCCAAATCTTAATTTCAATAATTCAAAATTTCTTATTTCTTTCTCAGGGCTGAATTTCAGTTGTGTAAGCAAAAGGTTTGCCAGGAGATTTCGATATTCACTCATCAGATAACTCAATACAAATTAAAGAGAATCTCACATCGATGAGTTTTAAAATATTACAAGCTGCTATAAACCTGAGAAAATAAAATATGATTGCATCAACAGATTCATACCGAGGTTTAATTTATGTCAAACCCACAACAAATGGAGAACCTTTATTAATCGAAAGCCTTTCTAACTTGGAGAATTTTTTAATCACAATCTTTTTCATGTACAATCTCTCAATCACTATCTGTTCATACTTTATACTGAAACAAATACTTTCATTATTATTTATAAAGACATTATTTTTTTGCCACATCAATGCGCAGAGACTACTCGAAAAATTGATGAATTTCGATATATATTTGAAACGTCAGGAGTCGACATTATCTATGTGTCCGAAATTTGGTTTAGCCCCGCTGTGACAGATTGAATGATTGGTACACATGGTTTTAAAGTTTTTCGAAACGACAGATGTTCCTTAGGAGTTGGAGTCGCTATCTATGTTAGGAACAACTTCCCGTGTAAGGTTGTTCGAAAATCAGACACGGATGAGAACCTAGAGTCAATATTTGTGGAAGCAATTGCAAATTCACACAAGTTGCTTCTTGGATGTATTTATAGACCAAACAAATCCATACCATATGACTCAATAATAGACACTTTACTTGATATGTCCATGAATTATGATGAAATTGTACTTGGTGGTGATCTGAATTCGAATCTTTTCCGAGAATTGGCACTTATAGACTCTTTTACCGAAATGGGTATGCAATCCGTGAATACAAGCACCCCAACGCATTTCACTGCAAACACTAATAGTCGTCTCCTGGACATTTTCTTATTTTCTTAACGTATAATGCTGAACCACCACAAGAAGAAGAACCAATAAAATCTTATAATTTTAACAATATGTGTTATGGGACTTTTACGAGAGAGTTTTGTAAAATAAATTGGAACGAAATGTTTGCCATGGTTTCAGCAAATGAACAACTCGAATTTTTTAATGATAAAGTTCGATATTTACAAAATTGTGCAGTTTCGCAGCAAATGCCTTGTGCAAGAAGTCGAAGAAATAATTCTTGGTGTAACCCAGCTATAAAAGAATTAATAAACAAAAGAGATATTGCATTCAAAAGATGGAAAATGTTTAAGATGCCTCTGTTGCATGAATAATTTCGATCACTGAGGTCTGAGGCCAACAAGCCAATAGAGAGAAGCAAAAAAATCTACTATGCCAACAAATTTTAAAATGCTACAAATACAAAAAAGAAGTGGAAAACTATACAAGAAATGGGAATCGGTGAAAAACACCACTAATAAAATTTAGGGAACCTGATAAAATTAATGAAGCTTTGATAAAAGCGCCACATAACTTAAATGCCCAAAGCTCATCATCTCCCATTGGTAGTCCACCAACATAGGTAGTCCAATTCTGCTCATATCGAATGTACTCTCCATTTGAATTATCATGCATATACACCAGTGATGTAGCAAAATGTTGCCAGTCTATAAAGTCTGATGATGTAGGATTAGACACCATAAATCCAAAATTTATCAAAATTATATTAAAGATTATACTGCCATTCGTAACACATATTTTTCATACAATTTTGAGCTGGAAATATGCTAAAGTCATGCCAATCCCCAAAACTGCAAACGAATATCGACCCATATCAATCCTACCATTACTGTCAGAAGCTTTTGAAAGAGTTGTTCATCAGCAGATATATGTGTATTTACATAAACAAAAACTTCTTTCAAATAGACATCAGACTGTCTATCGACCAAAGCACAGCTGTATAACTGCACTTATCGATGTCACCGAGGAAGTAAGATCAAGTTTGGATGATGGAATGCTTTCCTGTCTTGTATTGCTAGATCAGAATGTGTTGACCATAGCATACTATGCAGAAAGCTTAAACATGTTTTCCACTTTCCAAGCACTGCAACCAAGCCAATATCTAACTACTTACGGGATCGTGTCCAGTCTGTCGTGGTAGGACATCGCGTTTCCACACCATTGCATATAATGCAGGGAGTTCCTCAAGGGTCCATTTTGGGACCGATTCTATTTTGTATGTATATAAATGAACTGCCAACCAGACTGACACATTCAAATATCCAAATCTATGCGGACCATGTACAAATCTATCTGAATTGCTCAAAGACAGAACTATTTCATGGAATAGAGAAGCTAAACACCGACTTAAGAAATATCAACATGTGGGATATGGAAAACAAATTGCACATAAATCCAAACAAATCAAAATTCATTATTTTTTCAAACCCCTGCCAGGATGCGGTGTGCGAATACCCTGTGCAAATTGGAAACAGGTATATAAAGCAAAAAATCTTGGTGTAATTATTAATCAAACACTAACATGGAAGGATCATATTTATCAGCCACAGGCGAAATCTTCGAAATGTTAAGAACACTCTATAAAACACATTTATCCACACCCCAGAACATCAGCTCGCTTTCAGCGTCATAGGCTACAATGGCACTAATTCGATATCCGCATTCAGGGCGAAGTGTCCCCACCCTAAAAAGATATTAGAGAGTTAAAGAAGGCGCAGGGGAGGGGGCCCGGTTCGACTAGTCACAAATAAAATAAATCGTTATCATAATTGTAATCGTTGGAGGCCACCGTAAGTTAGCAGAGGTTAGCGTATCCGTCTATGACGCTGAACGCCTGGGTTCGAATCCTGGCGAGAACATCAGAAAAAAAAATTTTTTTTCAACGGTGGTTTTCCCCTATTTATACTGGCAACATTTGTGAGGTACTATGCCATGTAAAAACATCTCTCCAAAGAGGCACGCCGTTCGGACTCAGCTATAAAAGGGAGGCCCCTTATCATTGAGCTTAAACTTGAACCGGACTGCACTCATTGATATGTGAGAAGTTTGCGCCCTGTTCCTTAGTGGAATGCTCATGGGCAAAATTTGCAATTGTAATCGTTAATAATGTCGGAAGTACCAATTTTGTGACTGCAGCCAATATTTCCGCATAGAATTTGTTTCTACAAAAATATTGAATATACTTTTCAGCCCTCCCTCCTAATAATTATGATCTCTAAGTGAAGTAATTATCACCGCAAATTTCTGTGTGTATTTGCTCTATATATGTATTTTTAAAGAAAACAATATTGATATACTCTAATTATCACCTGTCTAGTTTATTTTTCCCCGCTTTTTTTTTCTTTACAGGTTTTCCGGTCTTATATTGTTGGTATGTTAACCATTGAACGCATACACCACATGATGCCTCCAATGGTTTGGGTGTTGTATACACCCAGGATGATTTGAGAGATTTTCTACAGCGTAAAGTACGTGATCACAAGTAAATCTATTCGGGCGGTGTATATCAGTTGGCAAAATGATAGCCTACCGCACCAAAACTCAACCACCCAATTAGGTATTGTTGCTAAACTTTTTTCTCAAACAAATTTTTTTTCGCCTTAAAGCAATATATTCAACAATAAACCAAATGAATTGGCAGAAATGCCATAGAAAACAAGTGTAAATAAACAAACAAAATATTCACGGCTATCACGACATTGTCAACAGTAAGGCTGGCACCTAATGAAAGTACGGGCGTTATTAGTGAGTAAGTTTTAATTCAAATTTTATTCTCATTGGCCGGCTACAACTGGGTGAGTGTATATTAACACCGTTTATTAATAATCTACTCACTCTATGGAGGAAAAGAATGATAACGACCTTAGTTGATAAACATCGTATAAGGAGTACAGTATGGTGTTTTTGTTCTTCTATTCTGGGAAGGAAGAAACTGTTTCAATAACATAAACAATTATGGTAATTTCAAAAGTTTTGTTAAATTCTATTTCGCAAAAAGTTGAACTATATCCAAAAAAAAAAAACAATAAAAGGCGGAAATACTACAACGGATGTCTTTTGAATTCTTAAAGTTTAACCGACAGTAATAGCATAACTCTAGTTTGTTGTTGTTTACAACAAGCCTTTGCAAGTGCTAATGTTCAATGTCATTACGTTAACAAATAATTAAAATATACGTGTATATGTATGTACGTGTGTACAATACATGTAAATATTTTCGCTGCCTACAATCGGTGCGTGTTTGTCATATTGCAAATGCCTATGACCAATTGGTCATTCATACAGTTGTGTTTGTTGATAAAAATAAAAGTATTTGCCATAAAGACAATGACTTTTATTTTACTTTTAACTACTGTCTAATAACAGTAAATAAAAGCAATAATGTATAGCCACATGTGAACGACTAATAAATAATTGAAGTGTTGTTGTTATATCAAAGGATTTGAAATGCCCAAAAGGGAATAAGTGCATGTGGGTGTGTGTATGTGCGTATGCTTGCGAACGTGAATGAGAACATTTACAGAAGATGATGTGGTAAGGTGGTTGTTGGTTGACCTATCCCAATTTAACCTAAATAAAATGTGTTGTCCATTTGAAAAGAGGTTATTTTCCACCCCAAAAAAGTTTTTGAAACATTGTAAGCAGGTGTGAAGTATAAAAACTTCCAAGGGTTGAGCGAATGTTATGGAATTTTATGTGGTTCAGCTTTCGTATTGTTTTGGCTTGTTTATACCCTCATCATAGGAGGGGGGTACACTAACTTCGTCATTCCGTCTGTAACATCGAAATATTGGTCTAAGAATCTATAAAGTATATATATTCTTGATCGCCATGATATTTTCTAGTCGATTGAGACTTGTTTCCCTGTTACTTAATGGAGTGTTCAAAGGCAAATGTTGCAATAGTCTTGTTCGTCCGTCTGTCGAAAGCATGCTAACTTTCGAAGGTTGTTTTTATTGTTGTTATAGCAGTGTGTTGCACACTGAGGCGGCAGCCCTTGCCAATGAAGGACTTTTGAAGGAGTAGAGCTGTGCGCTTGAAATTTTGAGACCATCAGAAACATATTTCAGCGGTGGTTTCCCCTCGAAATCCTGGCAACATTTGTGAGGTACTATGCCATCATAAAACTTCGCTCCATAGAGGTATCGCACTGCGGCACGCCGTTCGGACTCGGCTATGAAAAGGAGGACCCTTATCATTGAGCTTAAACTTGAATCGGACTGCACTCATTAATATGTGAGAAGTTTGATATAGCTTCCATATAAACCGATCTCTCTATTGTATTTCTTGAGCCGTTAGTGGTGGCAGTTCTTGTTTGATTTGTTTGCTATTTTGCACCACAACTTCTCCTGTGACATACCTATCAAATATGGTCTGAATCGATCCATAACCTAAAAAGGCTCCCATAGAAACCGATCTCCCGATTTTACTTCTTGAGCCCCTTTAGACCCCAATTCTTATGCGATTTGGCTGAAATTTTCACAATGACTTTTATTAGGGTTCCCAAAATCTATACAAAGTACGACCCGAATAGGTATATAACCCGATATAGTTCCAAAAAGCATAACAATTCTTATCCATTATCCTTTGTTTGCCTATAAAGAGATAACGGGCAAAGAATTTTGACAAAGGCGCTCCATTGCGGAAGGCATATAGTATTCGGCCCGGCCGAAATTAAAACGCTGTTACTTGTTTTTTCATTAGGGGCCAAGTTTAGGTATAACATAAATAGCTAGTTTTGTTCTGTCATTGGCACACTACTGGTAGCTACACTCCTGAGTGGTACACTACAGGTTGGTAAAATGCCACGGCAGCCGGTTGTACGCACGGGATTGACTCGAAGGAATTCTTCATC
The DNA here is from genome assembly GCF_963082655.1 of Stomoxys calcitrans. NCBI lineage: Eukaryota > Metazoa > Arthropoda > Insecta > Diptera > Muscidae > Stomoxys > Stomoxys calcitrans. Next base: position 143,747,810 of record NC_081556.1, on the reverse strand, counting down.
GGCAAGCGCTGCCGCCTCAGTGTACGTGTTCGTCTTTTTTCGTCATGAGAGAGGCACATCCCGGATTGAAAAGAACCCCGAACTCTGGTTCTGTTCGGTTAGCCTGAACGGCCTGCTCCATCGGTCGGTGTCGGTGAGGTGTAACCGGTGCATGGAATCTTCTGATTTTAGTTATATATAGCCGCTATATACACCGATCTCTAGACTTAAGGTCTTGGGGCAATAAATTGGTAATTTTTCATTACTATTACTAGTAATTACCGATATATAGACCGATCTCCAGACTTAATGTCTTGAGGCAATAAATTTTTCATTACCGTATTTTTTTTTGAAAATTGTGGTAGCTGTTAGGTGCATGAACTGACACATTTTGGGGAAGGGGTGGACCCCAGAAACTTGGTCCCACATTTGAATATCAGATTCGCATTTTACTCGCAAATACCTTTTATTTGAGTCGTATATTGCCATGGTCAGTAAATAATTCCTCTTTTTTGGGGGGTGTTTGGGGGAAGGTGTGGGTGGGGGATGGGTGTTTTGGGGAAGGGGTGGATCCCCAGAGACTTGGTCCCACATTTGAATATCATAGTCATATTCTACTCGCAAAGGTTTTCTATGAAAAGTATTTCATTTGAGTCCCATATTGCCATGGTCGGTAAATATGTTCGATTTAAGGTTGTTTTGGGGGATGGGGTGGTACCCCAAACACTTGGTCCGACGATTGGATATCAGATACGTTTTCAAATCTTAAATACCTTTTATTTGAGTCCCATATTGTCGTGATTGGTCTATATATATGGATATATTTTGTAGGTTTCGGGGGTGGGGCGGCCACCCTAAGTACCCCATCCGAAATTTGGATACCAAATTTTTGATTTAAGGTTACTATAAGAGCACAAAATTTCGCTTAAATCGCACCACCCATCTCCTTTAATGTGGCGTTTCTGAAAATTAGGGGAAGGGGGAGGGTCCGTGTAGTACTATTTTCACCACGGGATCTTTATGCACCATCTGTGAAAATTTCAAGTAAATCGGTTCAGCCGTTTCTGTGTCTATAAGGAACACACAAACAAACCTGCAAACAAACACAAATTGATTTTTATATATAAGATTTGTTTTATTTTTATTAATTTCTTTTGTAAATCTCTCCCATACATATATCCACCACATCAACATGTATGGGGCAATTTAATTTGGTAAGGTTTATCAATGAACTTTTGCCATAACGATTTCAGCGAATTTTGATTTTCAATGTCGTTATCGTATGGCCGCCCTTCCCTCTCTCTCAATCCCTCTTTCGCTTACTCTCTTTCTCTCTTGTAAGCGAATTTAGTTAAATCGTTTCATATGATTTTCACAAATTCTGTTTTTTTCTGAGGGGCCTTATCAAAAAATAAATAAAAAAAAGCGAGAACAGAAAGAAATAATTTTAGGTAGATAGACTAAATATGAATGACGTTAACCCTCTCTGCCAATCTGCACAACACATATTTTGGGGGAGAAGAGTAGTAGCAGCACACCAGTCGTAGACTTGGTTGGGTTCAGTTAATGGCTCAATTGTTGTGGAATTGTACGGCACGAGAACCATTCAATGACAAATTTGACACACAATTCAATGTTCGCGCGTGTATGTGTCCATGTGTGGATATAAACAAAGCTGAGAAATGAAAAACAGCCACTGCCGCCGTTAACTGCGCATAATCCGGAAAATGCACTCACCAACCCAATCTTGGGATGTGTGTGATGAAATGTGTGCTTGCCGTTTGTCTCTGGAGGTATTTGGCGATTGTCATACCCACGACACGACAAGGGTTGAGGTGAAATTTGTATTTCTGAGCATTGCGTTGTGCTGTGCTGTGTTGCCCACAGAGAACTCAGATCAAAGCTAGAGCCATATTCGCTCAGTGCTGCTACGACTATTGTGGACAATACTGACGGAGAGTAGTAAAACGTTGTTATAGAAAACCCAGTAGTAGAAGAAGCAGCAACAGAAGAAGAAGGAATCAATAATAATGTTTTTCATAAAAATTACTTTACATCATTTGTGAGAAAGGAGCATAGCCGAAAAAAAACGGAATAACGAGAAAGAAAAGGAATCGAACGGGAAACGGAAAACCCAACCATAGCAAGAAACTGGGGTTGTGCTCACTGGCTCTTCGCTCGCCCTTAGGTGTTTAAACATTTACAAAGAAAACATTTATTTGCATCACATTTTTATATACTGGTATTAAATTTCAAACATTAACCAACATAATTTTTAGTTCAGAATGGATTCTAGTCATCATGTTACGGTACCATTGCGTTATGGTATCAAGAAAATGAGAAAACGTCGAGATTTAGATGCCCTGTTATCACAGGGCCACAGTAAAAATGGTGGGGGTGGCAGTGCCAGTGGAGGCGGACCCTTGAGACGCGGCAACAACAATAGAGGCACATTGTATTCGCAAGACAAGCTGCTGAATAATGTGTCCACAGATGACCAGGAGGATTATAATTGGGTAAGAGAAAAACTTACAAGAAATTCCATACTCAATACAAATGCTAATGTTTTTCGTTTCGTTGCTACTCTACCCACCCCCCCTAACCCATGACTGTCGACGACATTCCACAGCAGCCCAAAGTCAAACAGCCGACTCATCATTGTGGCCACAATAAACAGTTGATTTTCCGTTTGTATGGCATTCTATTGTTTGTCATTACCTTGTCCATATTTGTTGGCTTTACCTATTGGTTAAATTTCAATTTACAACAACAAATCTATGAATATAGACAAAAAGTTGAACAAGGTAAGCGCTGCTGTTCCCCAAAAAGAATTTATGCCAAGAGTTTTGTTGTTGTCTTTTTGTCCTTTTAGTTTCTGCCGCCAGTCAAATTTTACCCGATACCTTACAGGCCTGGCATGAGACCTCCAAGAATTTGATTAATAATCAAACTTCGATCTCATCCAAATTGTCAGAGTTACAACAATCATTACAGGTGTTATGGAAGAATTTCAGTGAATATCGTACCTCGCAAGAAGCACAAAAGAGTTATAAGGAGGAGAAAATCGTAGCCGATTTTGGAGCTAAAATCGAAGCAATAGCAACGGATGTTGAAAGTATGAAGGACCATTACAATGCCGTGAAGGAGCAACAAACAGATTTGCAAAAAGTTTTTGAGAATTTGAAGGTAAGTTAGGATAAAGAAGTAAAATAGCGCTGAGATTGGCTGAGCTAAATCAGAATGTAGCACACCATGTTTATGTTGTTGTAGCAGCTTGATTATGTTGAGTGTCAAGACCCAAGAACTCTGCGCCTAAGATGGGGTGCGTCCACAGGGATCTGGGTCTGAGTCGAGTGGGTCTGGCTGGGCAGTTAAACAGCAGACGTGTATCGTACGGGCCCTGGTTACAATCAGGACATACATCTTGCACGTCGGCATCAATCCTTGCTCTGTAGGAGTTGAGGCGGCTGCATCTGCCGGAACGTAATTGAGCCAGATCTTCTCTGGTTTGCCGGGGGAGGTCAATTTACCGCATCCGCTCCCGTGTCTGCATGAATGTTGTCTAGATCTGCTTGATATGCCGCTTGATATAGATTTTCTCTCTTGTAGCGCTGAACCTCACGCTCTAGATCATGTAGATCTACCTTAAGGCTTCTGGGCGGTGGATATCTATCCACAAGATGATGATTTGGATGGTCTCTGCGATAAAAGCCCAAAAGGTAGTGCTAAGACTGCATGTAGTTATGTCTTCGCACTGGTAGGATTTTTGTCTCCTGATGGAGGTGGTCCACATGAGAACTGAGGAGTTCGGCGACGGGCCGAATTGCGTGTCACAAAGTTGACGAGAACACACTGGCGCTGCATAACTTACCACAGACCGGCCAATTGCTTTGGTCAACAAGGTTTTTTTTTTGACTGTACTCCAAGTGATGGAAGCACGTGACTTGAGGACCTTGTTTCTACTTTTGACTTGTGACGCCAAGTATTTTGGGATACTTGATGGTCGCAATCATTTCTCCATCGACCATCACATTCAGCTCAGTTTTCACCTCACGCATATTTGTAGTGAACAATGTGGCTGAAGATTTGTTGGCAGATATCTTCAGATTTCTTGCAGCGAAATATAAAGCAAGTTCGTTGAGGTAGACATTCAACCTATCGCAGGTGTCAACAATGGGTGGGGGGCCCGATGCCATGATCGTACAATCGTCCGCATATGATACGATCTCTATGTCGTCTGGAGGGAGTGGAATGGAGGATAGGTAGAGGTTAAACAGTGCCAGAGAAATCACCCCACCTTGGGGAACTCCCTGTTTCACTCTACGGTGCTTCGACTTCTTTTGTTGTTGTAGCAGTGTGTTGTACACTGAGGCGGCAGCCCTTGCCGATGAATTACTCCATCGGGTCAATCCGGTACGTACAACCGGCTGCCGTGGATTGTATTTGTGAAGTTTTATGCACGATTTCTATTTATAAGTAGAAATTAACTGGACCAAGGACCACTAATATTTTGTCACTCGTTTCGTATAGAGGGAAGCAGTAGATTTTAACGAATTGCCTAACGAATCGAGTGACAAAATGTTAGTAGTCCTATACAACTGCAATCCTTATCCGATATGGAGAGGTAAACAAAAAACTATAGCGGAAGATCGAAATATATGGCTGCCATATCAAGTCAGGAACCGATTTGGCATGGATGTTGAAAGACATAATTGAAGTCATTGTACCTCATCGGCTGAGAAAAGTGTCTTCCAGGAACTCTAGAAGTCAAATCGGAAGATCAGTTCATATGGGGACTATATCAGGTTATGGTTTGCTTCACATCATATTTGGCATGGATGTTGGAAGTCATAATAGATGACCAGTGTTAAATCGAATAGGATTTAAGGCCTATATTTCAAAGTTTTAGAAACGGAATATTAAAATTGGTATATCCCAATCATCCGGAGGTCATCGTAGCGCAGAGGTTAGCATGTCCGTCTATGACGCTGAACGCCTGGGTTCGACTCCCGGCAAAAACATCAGAAAAAAATGTCAGCGGTGGTTTTCCCTTCCTAATGCTGGCAATATTTATGAGGTACTATGCCATCATAAAACTTCTCCCCAAAGAGGTGTCGCACTGCGGCACGCCGTTCGGACTCGGCTATAAAAAGGAGGCTCCATATCATTGAGGTTAAAACTTGAATCGGTCTGCACTCATTGATATGTGAGAAGTTTGCCCCTGTTCCTTAGTGGAATTTCATGCGCACCACACAAGCTGGAACTTTGAGATCCGATCTGTGTGGTGTTCTCTACTGTCACGAGAAGCTTAGCTGCGAGCTAAAGGGCGTGTCCAAGGTTGCGGATAGTGAAATGCTCCATATGGAGTAGTTGCAACGGCAGTCGCGGACAATCAGCGGTATCGAGCGGAGAGTCTCAGTGAGAGGTCGGGTGGCAACGCCTCTTGCACAAATACTGAGTGCCTATGATGCTCGATATGTCAAGGCGGGTTATTGGCGCCTTTAAATAAACAATGGCCATCTTTAAATAACGAATTCCCGCGGCGATAGGTCCTTTGTGACGAGTATAAGCTTGCTCACTTGCAGGAGCTTGACGAGAGTCGCCGCCTCCACATGAAAATGTGCTTACGAAATTTTTTTTATTATATTATTTAGTTTTCTAATGTTACATTCAAGACAAAAAAAAATCTTTGTAAAATGCTGGTTTAATGGAATTAGAAAAAAAAAACAAATAATAAAAAAGAGAAACAAAGAAATTATTAATAAGAATTCAATAACAATTATATTCTACATATGTTTATAAGATTTCATTTCAATAATCATTGTCTTCATCCGTTATGGCAACACTTATCATAAGGTCAGCGATCCTAATTTCTTCACTTAGATGAGACAATTTTCTCCCCAATTTAATCCCTGGACTAAAAATTTTAAAATCGTCCATTTGATTTATGTGGGAAATTCGCGATGCCTACGCCTAAGAATCTTCTCAAGCTAAAATATAACTAAAATACATGAAATATTGATAAAGAAATCACTAACTCCATTCCATTCTTCATAACCTACCTTGCAGCATATAAACTTCCTATTTAAAATGGCTAATTCAAAGCTATGTCAATGTTCTTCTTCAGATCATCAAAATTATTCCTACTCTTACACCTTAGAATCCGTTCAAGCTAAAATATAATAATGTTCAATGAAATTTTGATAATGAAATCACTAACTTCGTTCCACTTATTTCAACCTACCTTGTAGTATACAAACTCCTAGTTAAAACGGCTAATTTAAACCCATGCCAATGTTTTTCTTAAAATCACTACAATTAGTGCTACACCTACATCTAAGAAAATTTTTATGCTAAAATTTAATTAAAATAAATGAAATATTGATAATGGAATTACCAACTCCGTTCCGTTTATCTTAACCTTCATTGGAGTATACAAACTTCCTATTTAAAAAGGCTAATTCAAACCTATACCAATGTTCTTCTTCAGATCCTCACAATTAGTCCTACGTCTATGCCTAAGCATCTTTACAGCTAAATTAGTCCTACGTCTATGTCTAAGCATCTTTACAGCTAAAATAAAATTTAATGAAATATTGATAAAGGAATCACCAACTTCATTCCACTTATTTTAACCTACCTTGTCATATACAAACTTCTAGTTATTCTATTCTTCTAGTAATTTTCTTTAGTTAATCAAAATTAATCCTCATCACCATTGTCTTCTGCGTCTCCATCATAGTCAAATTCGGATATGGTTTTGGAGTCATTGAAGGATTCATCCTCCTCCACATTATCCTCTACGTCTGCATCGTAATCAAATTCGACTATTTCATTTGAGCTATTTAACGATTCATACTCAATGGCGTTATCAAGTCCATTTGTTGTTTGGTCTTCGAAATAAGACAGCCATCTTCTCAAGCTCTCTAATTTGTAAATAACATGATTTTCTATAGCTCCTTTCAAATCAATTACGGATTCACACTCAAGGGAGGAATCATCATTTTCCTTCTCTGTACCTTTGATGGAGATTTTATCAACCATTTTTGACCACCATTCACGTAAGCTCTCTAATTCGGCACGATGATCATAATCTTCTGAATTTACGACATCATCATTCTTATGCTCCATGTTTCTATGGAAATCCGTCTCGCATTCAGATTCAAAGCAGGAATAATGTTTATTCCCATATCCTTTGCCGCGGATTTTATCACTTAAATTTGACCGCCATCTTTTTAAGCTCTCTAATTCGGAACTTAGATCACGATCTTTAAGATGACCGTCATCATCGTTATGCCCTATGATTCCTACCTCCGATTCAGATGCCATAATGGCATCATCATATTCAAACGAATCATCCTTGAATTCATATTGCATTACTTTTTTATTTACAACATTTTCTTCAACATTATAGTCATTTTCTCTATCCTCATAGAACTCATCCTCAGATTCTGAATCTAGGAGAATATCACCATCTTTAATTGCTGTTCTTACACTTTTCATTAGCATGCCAATGTCGTAAATCTTTTCTCCTAATTGTTCCAATACGTCCAAAATTTCTACATATTCAAAAGTAGGTTTATACACATTTTCCTCTATATCTAAATCATTCTCCGAATCTGTTTTCAAGACGACATTCTCTACTCCCGTTCTTGGGAATTCATCATGAAGATTGTCTAATACATTATTAAATCCCTCTAATTTGTTGTAAACCTCAATATTCCCAAAAATATCATCACCATTTTTCTCCAAATCCTCATCAGTTTTGTAATTCGATGGCATTTCAATTAAGGAATCATTCTCGGATTCCGTTGTCCACCAATCTTGATTCAACCAGTTGATTACTTCATTTATGCAGCCTACCTTGAGTTTTTTCGATGTTTCTTTTGCAGATTTCATTATTTTCAATTTTTTTTTTATTTCACAAAATTTTTCTGCTAACACTTTTAATCACAGTTTGACAATTGACATTTCATTTCATAGATAGACCTTTCGATTTGTGGAAATTGTAAAAACAAAAAATCATAGCCTTCCTATGCCAAGCAAATGAATAATGAATACCATCACAACGCTCTATTTCAACAATGTTTTGAGGAAGAAGCGATATTCCAAATACATGGTCCTATATTAGGATATCGAATTCTCATTCTACTCCCAAATACATTTATTTGAGCCCCACATTGTCATGGTCGGTAAATATGTCCGATTTAGGGGTGATTTGGGGAGTGGGGGGTTCCCCAAACACTTTGCCCTGAAAATATATCAACATCGTGCTCTACTCTCAAATATAATTTTTTTAACTCCATATTGCATTTGGCCTCAAAATTCGATATCAAATTCGTTTTAGAATGTTAAATACCTTTAATTTAAACCCCAAATATATCCGGTTTGGAGTATGGGTACTAAAGTGTAATAGTGTAAAAACTATCAATATCGAGCTCCACTTTGTTTAAGACCCAAGATGTCATGGTGAGAAATACGTTCTATTTGGGGGTTTTTATGGTGGTGGGACTTCCCCTAGATAGTTGGTCCCGAATATTGATATCAGATTTGTGGTCTGCTCCCAAATGCCTTTCATTTAAGCCCCATATTTCCAGAATCGCCAAACATACCACTCAATGACTTGGCCCTGAAAATACATTTCAGATTCGTGTTCTATTCTAAAATAACTCTTATTACAGCCCCATATTGCAATGGTCAACAAATACGTCCTATTGGGGTGGGTAATGGGGACATGGACACTTTTTCCCGAATATTGATACCAGATTCATGCTTTACTCCCAAATACCATATTCTTATGGTCGTAAATTTGTCCTCTTTGGGAGGTGTTTTTGGGGAGGGACAGCCCCTGAAACACTTGGTCCCTCACTTAGATATCAGTTTTGTATTCTATACTCAAATACCTTTTATTTGAGCCCCATATTGCCACGGTCAGTAAATAAGTCCTGTTTGGGGGTGTTTTGGGGAAAGAATGGACCACCAGAAACTTGGTCCCACATTTGGATATCAGATTCGTATTCTACTCGCAAATCTCTTTCATTTGAGTTCCATTTTGCCATGGTCCGCATATATGTCCGATTTAGGGTTGTTTCGGGGGTTGGGCTAATCCCCCAAACACTTGGTCCGACAATTGGATATCAGATACTTTTTTATACCCTCCACCACAGGATGGGGGTATACTAATTTCGTCATTCTGTTTGTAACGACTCGAAATATTCGTCTGAGACCCCATAAAGTATATATATTCTGGATCATCGTGACATTTTATGTCGATCTAGCCATGTCCGTCTGTCTGTACGGCCGCACGCTAACTTTCGAAGGGGTAAAGCTAGCCGCTTTAAATTTTGCACAAATACTTCTTATTAGTGTAGGTCGGTTGGGATTGTAAATGGGCCATATCGGTCCATGTTTTGATATAGCTGCCATATAAACCGATCTTGGGTCTTGACTTCTTCAGCCTCTAGAGGGCTCAATTCTTATCCGATTGGAATAAAATTTTGCACAACGTGTTTCGTTATGATATCCAACAACTGTACTATGTATGGTTCAAATCGGTCCATAACCTGATATAGCTGCCATATAAACCCATCTTAGGTCTTGACTTCTTGAGCCTCTAGAGGCCTTCGTAGCCTTCTTATCCGATTGGAATGAAATTTTGCATGACGTGTTTCGCTATGACTTTCAACAATTATGCTAAGTTAGGTTTAAATCGGTCAATAACCTTATATAGCTGTCATATAAACCGATCTGGGGACTTGACTTCTTAAGCTTCTAGAGGGCGCAATTCCTATCCGATTTGGCTGAAATTTTGCATGACGTATTTAATTATGACTTTCAGCAACTGTGCCAAATAAGGCTAAAATCGTTTCATAACCTGATATAGCTGCCATATAAACCGATCTGGGATCTTGACTTCTTGAGCCTCTAGAGATCGCAATTATTATCCGATTTTCCTAAAATTTTGTACGACGGATTCTCTCATGACCATCAACATACGTGTTTATTATGGTCTGAATCGGTCGAAATGGGAAGAGATGCCGGGAAAAGAACTCGACAAATGCGATCCACGGTGGAGGGTATATAAGATTCGACCCGACCGAACTTGCACGCTTTTACTTGTTTAATCTTAAATATCTTTCATTTGAGTCCCATATTGTCGTGATTGGTCAATATATATTTTTGGTAGGTTTTAGGGGTGGGGCGTCCCCCCTAGGTGCCCCATCCGAAATTTTTTGTTTTTATGTTACTATAAGAGAGCACACAAAATTTCGCTGAAATCGCACCACCCATCTCCGAGATCTGGCATTTCTGAAAACTAGGGTAAGGTGGAGGGTCCGGCCCCCTTCGGACATCAATAAATGAAGTACCCTATTTTCACTACGGCTACATAATACACCATCTGCGAAAACTGACAAACAAACAAACACAAATTGATTTTTATACCCTACTACACCACCACTGTGATACAGGGTATTAAAAGTTTGTGCATTTGTTTGCAACGCAAAGAAGGAGAAGAGCTAGACCCATTGATTAGCATACCGATCGACTCAGAATCACTTTCTGATTCGATTTAGCCTAGTCCGTCCGTCCGTCCGTCCGTCTGTGAGTCCATGTATTCTTGTAATCAAAGTGCAGGTCGTATTTGTTGTCCAATCTTCACGAAATTTTGCACAAGGACGAACGGTATTGATTTTGTTAAAAATCGGTTCAGATTTAGATATAGCTCCCATATATATGTATCGCTCGACTTGCACTTAAATGGTCGTAGTAGCTACAATTTTCAACCGATCTGCACAAAATTTGGCATGTTCTGTTTTGTTATTGATTTTAACATATCTGCAAAATTTAATCAAAATCGGTTCAGATTTAGATATAGCACCCATATATATGTATCCCCCGATTTGCACTTAAATGGCCGTAGTAGCTACAATTTTCAACCGATCTGCACAAAATTTGGCATGTTCTGTTTTGTTACTGATCTCAACATATCTGCAAAACTTCGTTATAATCGTTTCAGATTTAGATATAGCTCCCATATATATGTATCGACCGATTTGCACTTAAATGGCTGTAGTAGCAACAATTTTCAACCGATCTGCACAAATCTGCATTTGGCACGGACAGCTTTGTTACTGTTTGCGAGATTTCATTAAAATCGATTCAAATTTGGTTGTAGCACCCATACATATTTATCGCCGGATTTGCACTTATATGGCCGTATTAAAAACAATTTTCAAACGATCTGTTTGAAAGTCGGTTCAGATTTAGCACTAATATACATATATATTTATATATTGCCCTAATTTATAATTGTAGGGTAGGTGTAGGGTATTATATAGTCGGCTCCGCCCGACTTTTGCCTTTCCTTACTGGTTATATATAAGAGAAGATTCGTACTAAACTTCATTTGATACCCATATTGTCCCAATCAGTAAGCATGTCCGTTTGGATGGGTTTGGGGTGGGGCGTTCCCCCAGGTTGCTTGACCCAATTTTTTCCCATATTGTCCCAATCGGTAAGCATGTCCGTTTGGATGGTTTTAAGGTGGCGTTCCTTCAGGTCAAGCACAATTTTTCCCTAACAAATTTGCGTTTGAGATTTATCATAAGATTGCAAACAACACTTGCTTAACCCATTTCCAAGATCTGGCGCATTCGAAAACTATGGTAAGGGGGAAAATATGGCAAGAGAAATTGAATTGAATAGCACTTACCCGTTGTTCCTAAGCTAGATGGGAAATTTTAGATGCCAGTTTCATACTCTCCTCCTAAATACCTTTCTTTGGTTAGCAAATTGTTTTGATCGGTATAGATTTTGAGATTGTGAGGCCGTGTTCGTTGACACTCAACTCCAAATTTGGATGTTGGATTCATAATCGGCTCTCAAGTACGTTTCCTTGAGGCCACCTGTGGTGTTCAACCGCTTCAGGGGTTTGGGAGGTAAATTGGTACAATTAGCTCGAATTCGAATACCAATTTCATATCCTACTCTCCAATACTTTTCATTTAGGAGATGGAGATGGAGCTGCCGCCGGCACATGACTCGAAATGCGAATCGAGATTTATAATAAACTGTTAGATGGATTTCCAATATGTTTATGTGACTGATCACACACCCGCTGGAAGGTTTTTGGGATTAGGAGTCCCCAGAAATTTTCCTCAAATTTAGATCTGACATTGTAAAGATCGGTTGTTATGTCCTTAAGTGTTTCTTGTTGCTTGATTTGTCCCAAAATAGGATATTCCATTTCCAAATACACTTATATGTCGATTATGGATTACAACCCAACTTCAGTTGAGTTGCCAACGAGAAAATTTGTCAAATAAATGTCCATTTCAGCATTGAATTGCATACTTTTTACAACTATATGCAACGCAACTATAGTTGAGTTGCCATCCATAATCTACCCCTTAAATTTAAGACCCATATTATCGCGATCGGGAGGTTCTCGCTGTTACTTGATCCCAAAAAATTTCGAAATTATTTTTCATACCAAATTTTATATTTTTTGCTTTTGTTGTCAGGCAGCATGGTACTTTTTCCTTCTGATAATTTTAAAATGTTCCTTCTCTTTACAGTCCAATTTCAGTGATGGCCTCAAGAATATGGCCCTTCCGGTTAATTACACAGAAGAACTAAAATCCCTGCGAACGGATTTACAAGCGAAAATTGATAAATTGGAAGCCAATGCCAGTTTCGTCAATGATACATTAACACAAAAGTCAATTATAATGCAAGAGGAGTTAGTTAAACACAAGGTAAGCTGCCACCAAATCGAAAATCAAAACTAAAAGTGATGAAAAATTCCCTTCTTTCCTTGCAGACCAAATTGGATGAATTATTTGATCGCAGTGCCAATATAACGTCACATGTAACATCATTGGAAAATTCTTGGCCCGACTATAAACAAAAAATTATCAATTTAGGCAATGATGTGCCACGTTTGGAAAAAGACGTAAGTGGTAAAAAATACATGGATTAAAAAAAATCCAACTAGAGTACATCTCAAATGCGTAGAATATTTCGGTGCCATAATAAGCCCATCGTAGCCGTAGAAGGTTAACATTTGATTCGAGTACTGGCGAGAACATCAGAAAAAATTTTCAGCGGTGGTTATTGCCTCCTAATGTTGGAGACATTTGTGAGGTACAATGCCATGTAAAAACTTCTCCCCAAAGAGGTGTCGCACTGCGGCACGCCGTTTGGAATCGGCTATAAAAAGTCACTCCTTATCATTGAGCTTAAACTTGAATCGGACAACATTCATTGATATGTGAGAAATTCGCTTCTGTTCCTTAATGAAATGTTTATGAGTAAATTTGCATTTGCATATTAAGTTGATTGAATGCTTCGTTGAACACTACTCCCTTACATTCATATGAGGGAAGCAATCCTAAGTCAGCTCCTTTTGGTGAACTAGATCGTTGCGGTACAGAAACAAGACCATTGGGTGAAATATTGGTTATCCAGCCATTTATGTTGGCGAATTTTGAGAGGCCATCAGCTTGTAAACTTTTTGATGGCAATAGCTTATCGATTCCGTAGTATGAACCCGCTCTATTGGCAATCCATTTATTACCAGCTCATTGGCAACATTATTTCCCATCCCACCCCGATGGCCCAGAACCCATTACCATGGTGCAGAGATGATCCCAGGGACAAATTTTCTTTTTAGACGACTTAAAACCTCAATCTTCAGCGCCGCCTAACTTTCAACCTAAATTGTAACTGTCTTAAGACCAAAATAGAATGACGGCATTAAGCTTTGTTTTTGAAACAATGCAACTCCGCAAACAAATCCCACAAAAAAGGCAAACAAGCGGCATATCAAGCAGGTCTAGACAACATTCATGCCGACACGGTAGCAGATGCGGTAAATGGCTACCGGGTGAATGTAGTCCTTGGAGAATGACCGCCTCCCATTACACCTGAAGAAATTGACCTCCCCCGGCAAACCAGAGTGGTTCTGGCTCAATTACGTTCCGGCAGATGCAGCCGCCTCAACTTTTACAGAGCAAAGATTGATGCCGACGTGCAAGATGTATGTCCCGATTGTAACCAGGGACCGCACGATACACGTCACCTGTTTAACTGCCCAGCCAGACCCACTCGACTCAGGCCCAGGTCCCTGTGGACGCACCCCATCTTAGTCGCAGAGTTCCTGGGTCTTGACACTCAACAGAATCGAGCGGACGAAAGATAGAACATAATAAACTGCTACAACAACAAGAAGAAAAAGACAAAAGTTTAAAAATTTTTAACTTTAACGCCTAAAAACACTACTTCACGTATGGCAACACAGAATGACGTCCGATTTTAGTCGTCAAATCTGAAAATTCTTTCAGCCTTATTCACAAAACGTTAGCCTTTGTCCATCTGGTTAATCTCAATGGCATAGTCTGACACCTCTTATCATGGGCAGGAGATACTTTTTGTACTCCATTACAAGTTTTAATTACACATGACTCGAACTGAGAAGCTTCAGCACCGCCTGACCCTCAACATAAGTTTTGAATGTCTGACAGAGCGACACTCTTGCCGCAAAATGGGTCAAAACCTCAGTTTTAACAAGCTTGCAAATTTGCCCATGAACATTTCATTAAGGAACTGGGGCAGTTTTAACAATTAGAAGCGCGTTAAGTTCGGCCGGGCGGACTCTTATATACGTTGTTGTTCTTGTTCTTGTAGCAGTGTGTTATGCACAAACCTACAGTAATAGAAAGTATTTGTGCAAAATTTCAAGCGCCTAGCTTTACCGCTCCGAAAGTTAGCATTATTTTAACAGACTTAGGGACATGGCTAAGGCGACTTAGAATTTCAAGGCTATCAAGAATGTCAAGTCATGTGTTACAATCCCAACCCAATGTTGGAGAGTATACATGTACTACAACCGTTGATTATCCTATACGACTCCCTAAGTCTTAAGAAATCAGTAATGACTCATGCTACAGTGCATTAGTTCATCGCATAAATCGTAGGTCTAACAAAGAGCACCTTGCCGCCAGCGTAACCCCTCAATACGGTAAGACGACTTTCAAGTCTGCACAGGAAGACGATTTCCAAATAACGGTCTCTTCGAAACGCAAATTGTCTTCTCACCAATATATATCCTAACTGGCCAATGCCCGCAATACTCGAGCAGTGTCCCAACGCATAGGATGCCAGTTTACTTGGACTAGCTTACCAAGACAGTTTGCAGTGATACCACAGTAGCGCCAGACCAATACTTTTGGTGGAAATTGATATCATGACCCCTCACTGATAAGACGAGCTCGCTATTAACTCAGCATCTCTCTGTGAAATCTTTAACAGCAAGTTGTATCTCAAACTTGCTGTTAAAGATTTCACAGTGGCGACGGAAGAAAGCTTTGGTGGAAATTAATATCATGACCTCTCACTGGTAGACGAGCTCGCTACCAACTCAGTCACCACCCTGATTCCTCAGTCTTAGCGCAATGACATCATAACGAATGTTGTATTAAGTGTTTATCTCTTCAGATACATCTTGTCGCCCCCAGAGATCAGTACTGCACTCCGTCTTTCCGACCATCCAAACCAAATATTCATACATAACCTAACCTAAATACCCATATCTAAGAATCGGCCAAACCGCAGGAGTAAACTTTCAGCGTATTGACCCCGGTCAGGAACTCCAACTGCTAATATCTTTCCTTGACCTTGAGCAGGTTAAGTTCCAAAATGGGATATCGGACTATATCTTGATATAGCCATATAAATACCGATCTCTCGATTTAAGGTCTTACGCCCATAAAAGGCGCATTTATTATCCGATTTTGCCAAAATTTGGGAAAGTGAGTTGTGTTAGGCCCTTCGACATCTTTCTTCAATTTGGCCCAGATCGGTCCAGATTTGGATATAGCTGCCATATAGACCGATCTCTCGGTTTAAGGTCTTACGCCCATAAAAGTCGCATTTATTGTCCGATGTCACCGAAATTTGGGACAGTGAATTAAGTTAGGCCCTTCGACATTCTTCTGCAACTTGGCCCAAATCGTTCCAGATTTGGGTATAGCTGACATATATACCGATATCTCGATTTAAAGTCTTGGCCCATAAAAGGCGCATTTACTGTCTGATTTTGCCAAAACTTGGGACAGTGAGTTGTGCTAGGCCCTTCGACATTCGTCTTCAATAGGCCCATATCGGTCTAGATTTGAATATAGCTGCTATATAGACCGATCTCTCGATTTAAGGTTTTGGGGCCATAAAAGGCGCATTTATGGTCCGATTTCGCCGAAATTTGGGACAGTGAGTTATGTTAGGTTCTTATTCGATTTTGCCGACATTTGGGGCAGTAAGTTGTGTTAGACCTGGCGACATCCTTTTCCAATTTGGCCCAAATCGTTCCAGAATTGGTTATAGCTGCCATATAGACCGATATCTGGATTTAAAGTCTTGACCCCATAAAAGGCGCATTTATAATCCGATATCACTGAAATTTGACACAGTGGCTTATTTTAGGCTTTTCGACACCCGTGTCGTGTATGGTTCAGATCGGTTTATTTTTAGATATAGCTACTAAAAAGACCAATATTTCGTTATACACAATTGAACAATGACTTGTACTTATAAGTATTTGGTCCAAATCGGATTTTATTTCGATATAGCTGCTATGGGGCAGAAGGTATGAATTTTTCCTCGGATTTCGACGAAACGTAGTTTTCATATATACCTGAGGTGCTGGGTATCCAAAGTTCGGCCCGGCCTAACTTAACGCCTTTTTACTTGTTTTCTGTTGTTGTAACGACATTTGTATGTGGAGGTGGCGATTCTCGTCAAGCTCCATATGTGAGCAAGCAGTCCATAAGACCGATCGCCGTGGGAGCTTTATGACCATCGGTTATTTAAAGGCGCCAATAACTCGCTTGGTCGTATAAAGTATCATAGGCAAGAGCCGGTGCCGGCCGGCTGCTCAATGAGACTCCGCACTCCTTACCGCTGATTGTCCGCGACTGCAGTTGCAGCTACGTTCCTTAATGGTAAGGAACACAAGCAGACATATTCCATCCTTGAAATAGGTAGTAGTGAAATAGGTAGCAGTGATAGAAGTGGTTGCTAAGAACCACAGTAGAGGGGATTTAACCGATGCAGTCCACCGGCTTGTAGAAGTGGAATTGTCATATATTTTTTTATTATTTTGCCAAATCTAAATATCTATCTATTACCTCTAATTTTATTTCAGATATCTCTATTAACCCTGAATAGCCAAAAAATGGAGATGTCTTTCAAGAATATTTGCAAAGAATGCCAGAATTCATACATTGAAGCCTTACAACAGCACAATATTGTGGAGAAGAAGGAGAAGCAGCCGCCTGTAGAAAATATCAAACCGTCTGAAACGAAAACTGTAGGTGTTTGAATTTTATTACAGTGAACCAGTTTGTTAAGCTTGACCATTTCTGTTTACCCTTTCAGACAACGACCACTTTACGCCCATCTAATGTGTAGTGTGTGTGTGTGTTATTAAAAAACAACAACAAAAACCAAAAACAACAAATTTAATTAATTTTTAAATTAATCTTAGAAGATAAAAAAAAAATATATTTCAAATTAATTTTAATTCAAAACCTTCTTCAAACACAAACCGAAAGAAGAAACAAAAAATAAGTGAACGAAATCAAAGAAACATAATTACGATTTTAAAAACAACAAACAATAAACAACAAAAATGTATGACTAAACGAATTGGCCGCCATAGTTGATAATTTTTATTGCAAATGTTTTAATTATAAATTGAATTTTGAATTGTCCATAACCAAAAAAAAAAAACAAACAAATAACATCAAAACCAAAAACAAAAATGAAAATCACCCAATTTTTATTTAAATAAAATGAGTGTATGTTTTCAAATGTAATAAATTTAAAATCTAAATTTTCAGAAAAAAAATTTAATGAAATTTTCTTGAAATTGTGGAGAAAATTTCTTCAAATGAAGAAAATGAATTTTATTTAGAATATATAGTCCAATGTAGGCTGAGTTTACTTGTAGATCCTTAATTGTCCTTTTTGGGTGTGAGCGATCTGCCTAATTCTAACATAAATAACCATGTCAGATTCTTGCTCTAGTCTTATTTATATTTTATTTCAGTGTTATATTGTCCTGTTACTCTCCATGTGAAATGCCTGGAGCGGGGTTCTTTATTATATATTTTAATTAATGATAGAGTGTCATCTAAAGGTATACTGTACAATATTAATAGTTACTAGGCTGGAAATACCAAATAACACATTCGACATTCGATCTTGGAATCGACCCACTGTAGAAGTCAGCAAGATTTGAAAAACTGACCAAGTATTAATGCCAGCATGTTAGATGTTTATCCCGATTGTAACCTAGGTCACACGCCACCTGTTTAACGTCCAGCCAATCCTACTCGACTTAGGACCGGATCCCTCTGGCCGCACCATAACTTGCCGCAGAGTTTCTAGATTTAGATTTTAAACAAAAATCAGCAGACTGGTTGCGGATATTGGAATCGCGTACAGTCAGCGGTATCGGGCGGAGAGTCTCAGTGAGAGGCCGCACGGCACCGGTTCTAGCACAAATACTGAGTGCCTATGATGCTCGATATGACAAGGCGAGTTATTGCCGCCTCTAAATACCCAATGACTACCATGTTGCCGCCGTGATCGGTCCTTTGGACCCGAACGACCTACAGGAGATGGACGAGGATAGCCACCTTCACATGAAAATGTGGCTACAACAACAACAACGCGCAAAGTGGATGCCAAGCGTGGGCCGAAGTTTGAGTTATGTTGTGGGAATTTTCTAACACTTAAAGGGCAGTTTTTGGATAATAAAAATTATTGAGTTTTAATCATCCATATTATCAACTTGAATCAGACGGAGGACCAGGAAAGTGTCTCTTTGATATTTGCATAATTTCTTGCTCCCCGCTTAAACGTTCCTCACTGTCTTCAATTAACAACGGTATGTGTAAAGCACTGGAAGGTGGATCGTTTATTACCTTGAACAATTCATTCGTACTCAATTTGTAAGGTTCCATATCATATAAAAAACACCTAATGCTTTCACGACTCTGGTATTTACATTTCTTCTTTTTTGTATCCTCAATACCACTCAGCCATAAAATGACTTCAAGGGCTAAGGCTGGAACAAAATATTTACAACAATCTTATTTCCACCAACAACAAAAAGTTCTTAGACAAGTGCCGTACACTTCCATCTTCCAATTATTTTTTTTGGACTTTAATCGAAATGGCAGAGTACGACTCTATATGCCAGGTTGTACTTCCGAAGTTGGTGTCCCCACCAACTGTAAATTAAAACACGTGTATTAAAAATACAGAATTAAAACCAATGTACAGTTATAACTGTACTGTGTATAACGATGACTAAGCATCGAATCCCGAAGCGTCCGCTTCAGACGAATTCTAAATGCAAAGTGTCTTCCAATTATTTGTTTACAATTTCTGTTTTGTTGATATGACTAAAAAGGTATGAACAAGGTGTATTTAATAAGGTAGCCGCATCAGCACAGCAGATGGAATTTGATATGTCAAATCATTTTTGCATTCGCCCAAAAAAAAATAAAAATTTCAAAATTAATATTTTATAAGTGATAAATCCACCACATCTAGGAGAGGTCCCCTGAATACACCAAATTACTTTATATTGGTGAAAAGCACCAACTTTGTCTTTCGGGCGTTTATGTCAAGCCCCATGGCCAAACTTGACAGCATACTATATGCTCTCTGAACGGCCACACACCACGATGAAAACGTCATCCTCGTATCCAACAAACTTTAGCACTTTGACACTCAAAAACCAAAAAAAAAATTCTTTCTTCTTGCTTTGATTGGTCGAAGCAAATATGCCGAAAATTTATAATGTCACAGCGAACTGAATTTTCTTCCCCCTGTTTACAAATTTTGACATTTCAAGTTCCCAAAAAAATGCTTTGTTGTAGCAATTCGCCGATGCGGCCACCTAATAAAAACGCCTTGAGACCACCTTTAATTGTTTCGCCATGATCAAGATGTTAAATTTTGTCAAGGCGGATTTATATCCCGCGTCATTAGCACAACAATAAAAACTACCTTGAATGGCAAATATCGCAAATTGCAATGTCAAAGAGGTTTTAGAAATAAACTTTGTTTTACAACTTATCTTCTTTAAATGTGTTTTATATTTATATTTTCATCCGTATATCACTGTTTTGTTGCTTATGTGTGGAATATCGGATCAAAGAGAACATCTTTTTATAATTTTAGAGAAAATCCCAGCTTTGACATTTAGATTTACAGGAAAATCAAAACAAAAATAAAATAATGTACTCAGCTGTTCGCATAATTTCACCTTATAAGTGCATCCTGGCATTTGCCACTCGAGGTGGTTTGGTTGGGGGTAGATATTTGATGTTATGATAATAACGCTATCTCTTAATTGCTTTTCACCGTTAAAAACCCATGTTTTTCGCGATTATTTTTTTGAAACACTACACAAATATCATCAGCTACCGGGCTTAATTAAAACTTTTGAATTTTAATAATTTAAAAATACCGGTTGTGTAATTGATATCTTTGCAATTGTATAATCGTACAATCGACAAAAGTCGATGACGGTTTTGTTTAATCGATTTTCTAATGATTGTACAATCGTTCAATCGATGTGCCTTCATTTAGGTTGTTTTTCTCAATCCACGTTTCGTTTACGGGAGGGAGCACCGAACTGAAAATTTTGAATTTTCCTAAGTGAAAATGGCACCGAACGCAGCTAAAGCCGTACCACAATCGCGTTATGAACCTGAAGTTGGTATCAATGCCATTTTATTGGGTCCCCCCGGTTCCGGCAAAGGAACTCAAGTAAGTACCACTAATCGCAAATTGTCCACATAATCAATGAACCCTCACAGTGTAGTATGTAGTTTTCCCCCCTTTGGCCGAACGTCTTGTCTTAACCTATGTAACAATGTTTTGACGGTCAAAGGTGGTAAAGAAATCGAAAGAATTAAACGGGAGAAAATGAAAGCTAGAAGAAAATTATTGTAGTGAATGAAGTTACATAACTTCCGAGATTATGGAATAAAACTGTTGGCGTCAATAAGGATGGTGGAGAGGGTGGTTATATACATGGGCTGGAATAATTGGAGCTTTGATAATGGGCTTTATATACATAATGGCACGATTTTGGCTGGCGGTCAGCTCAAGGTCGTTTTAGGTATTTGCCGCCTTCTATATGGACGTACCGAAAGAAATTCCAAACACCCGAAAGTCCATTATGTAGGTATCTTCAATACGATTTGATAAAATATGTTTGGCTTTTATCAAAAGTTGATTCATTAAACCGCCTCCCTTTTAGTAATGACATGAGATGCATTGGCCTTGTAAAAGTGAAATGAACATCAGTACATATTAGGCAAATGTAAAAAAAAAACAAACATACAAGGATGGTATTTTGGTTAATTTACCGATTCAAAGGCAACAATGAAAACAGTATTCCATAGACACGTCAAAGGGACCACTACTATAATATTGTGTAATAATTACAGATCAAAGGCAATTGTGGTTTTTTGTACATTGTAAAACCATCATAGGTATATACTTTGAGTGGGTAACCCGAGCCAAGGAATGAACAATCGTAAACAGCTGAGGTCGTTGGAGCCGAACCTTCTAAAATGTACTTAAGGGGGAAAAGAAGGGGAAAAATAGCTATGCATGTGATAATATGGCGGACTTTCTTTTTGACTCCCAAAAGCATCTAACCATGCCAAAAATCTAAAATGTAAAAGGAGGATTAAAACAAGTTGGACTTAAGAGAAGAGCATGACGATGGAAGCAAAGTTTACAATGCCAATTTGAAGCACCTGCCAATATTTACACTAGACAGTAACGACATTTTCGAGGTTTGTCATATGTTTATTGGCGAACACGACTTTAGAACTGCAAAATAAGTCTGAACATTTTTTGGTAAAGTGAATGTAGGTAGATGACACCCAAAATTGTGGTTTATGGTTGAAGACGAATTTAAAGAAAAGTTTAAACTTTTTTGTAGCTCCTCGAAAGGCTCCTTAATGATTCAGACAATGAGGAAATCGTTTTATTTTGATTACTTTGGCTTTGGAAGTCATGCAATTATTTTTATTTTACCTTTGGCTTGCATGGAGCATTCTTCAATTGTTTCGAATTAAAGATTATACAAATTTAGAAAGTTTTGTTAATTTTTTTCTTCAATTTTGTGTAGCGATAAAATTTGTTATTTAATTTCGCTCGTTCTCTGATAACAGTGGCATATGATTTTCATTTTTTTACTTACTTATTTTTTATTATATAAATATTGCGTGCATTGGCCAAAGGTTAGACAGAATTGATTAAACTGGAAGCCAATACTTATTACTGCCGCATGAGTTGTTAACTTTTGTCATTTATTTTTAACTCACCACATAAGTAGATGGTCAATGTTATGACCAAGATCACTTGAAAAATTGCAACGTTAGGACTGCAATTGGTCAATGGTCAAGTCATGCTCAAACACCGATCCTTGAATTGGTAGGGCCAGACACCTGGCAGTGATTGAACCGCCATGTTATTCTATCGTCAATGTATTGAGCATCCCTAGATCGAAGTCACAGCCATTGTATAGGATATGGGCCCCGATGAAATGTTGACGTTTTTTATGTACTAGGAATCTGACCACAATCTTTATCCTGTCTATAGGCACACGTATTGTTCCCGAAAATGATCTAGAAAATGACAAGAGTGATCCTGCTATTGAAGCAAGAAAAGAATTCGAATAAGGGAGAATCGTATAGACTGAGGTCCCTCGCCAATAGCCATTAGCTAAGTCGAGTACCTGAACAAAGGTTTTTAGTCAATTAATAGACAAATTGCCTAGACACACTAAATGTTCTAGAAAATTTGCAGAGTAATCCCACAACTTAAGCCGGAAAAGCATTCGAATTAGAAAGAGTCATGCTGAGGCGCTCGTTGAAGAATTTCCAAGTGCTGAGCACCAACATGGATTTCGTACCCGTTACGGAATAGCTGTGAGCACCACACATGTTGAAAACTTTGAATTCCGATCTGTGTGGTGTTCATCACTGTCCCGAGAAGCTTAGCTGCGAGCTACCGTGGGCTTCAACAGGTTGCGGAGGCTGGAATGCTCTCTACATACGCAGTAGCTGCAACTGCAGTCGCGGACAATCAACGGTATCGAGCGGAGAGTTTCAGTGAAAGGCCAACTGGCACCAGCTCTTGCATAAATACAGAGTGCCTCGATACGACAAGGCGGATTATTGGCGTCTTTAAATAGCCAATGGCCATCATGTTCCCGCGGCAATAGGTTCTTTAGAGCGGAACGAGCATACTCACCTACAGGAGCTAGACGAGGATTGCCAACTCTACATGCAAATTTGGCTACAACAACAAGATGGATTTCGTAACTTGCATGGCATGACAACTCTTTTGCCCGCTATCACCTCACCTATTCTGAAGGTCAAGAGAAGCTATGAAACCGATTCTGTTGGCTCTTTACATTACGCAGGCTCAACCATGCCACGATTTAAGCCGGGCACGGGATAGCTGTGAGCACCACACAAGCTGGAAAATTGAGGTCCGATCTGTGTGGTGATCATAGCTGTCATGAGAAGCTTAGCTGTGAGCTATCGGGCGCGTCCACAGGTTGCGGATAGTGGAATGCTTCATAAGGAGTTGCCACGATTTAAGCCCGGCACGGGATAGTTGTGAGCACCACACAAGCTGGAAAATTGAGGTCCGATCTGTGTGGTGTTCATAGCTGTCATGAGAAGCTTGGCTGTGAGCTATCGGGCCACAGGTTACGGATAGTGAAATGCTTCATCCGGAGTTGCTGTAACGGCAATCGCAGACAATCAGCAGTATCGAGCGGAGAGTCTCAGTGAGAGGTCAACCGGCACCGGCTCTTGTATAAATTCAGAGTGCCTCGATATGACAAGGCGAGTTATTGGTGCCTTTAAATAACCAATGGCCACCCTGTTCGCGTGGCGATAGGCCCCTTGGAGCGGAACGAGCTTGCTCACCTACAGGAACTAGACGAGGATTGCCACCGCCACATGTAAATGTGGTTACAACAACAACGATTTTTGAGAAAATCGTGAATACAGGTCCAGACCAAAAACGCTGAATGTGATCTCTAGTCGTATGTGGAATTTAGGAATAAGAAGTTGAAGTCTCGTTCACTGTGTTCGTTCAAAAAAAGAAATGAAATAAGATAGAGAGAGACGAAAGAAGGTACAAGAAGATAAACGAAAGGTGTCTCACCGACTAGGGGGCCGCTCTGTTAGCCATTCAAGGTCCTTACAGAATTTCAGAATTTATAGGGCTGAGCTGTACATAGCTCAGGGAAGAGAACATTTTTTCACTCATGATCCTAAGCCTTTTCTCCGCCATCGCGGGGCATTGACAAACAGTTGCTCGACCGTTTCCAACTCTTTTACATTCCCACATACCGTGCAAAAATTCTCATCGTCCCGAGCTCATCACTTGACATCAGCGACCGGACAATGCAGTGTCCGGTCAGTATTTTGATCCCCGGGATAGCTGTGTGCAACACAAAAGCTGGAACTTTGAGGTCCGATCTGTGTGGTGTTCTTTGCTGTCACGAGAAGCTTAGCCGCGAGCTACCGGGCGCGTCCACAGGTTGCGGATAGTGGAATGCTCCATACGGAGTAGCTGCAATGGCACTTGTGGACAATCAGCGGTATCGAGAGGAGAGTCTCAGTGAGTGGTCGGGTGGCACCGGCTCTTGCACAAATACTGAGTGCCCAGATGCTTGATATGACAAGACGAGTTATTGGCGCTTTTAAATAACCAATGGCTTGACGAGGATCGCCACTTACACATGAAAACGTGGTTACAACAACAACAATAATAACAAGAATTTCGATTAACAATCCAAGTTCGCGCTTCCCATGCTCAAGGACAATCGATTTTCTCGTTCCGAAAAAACTCGCCCACCCTGCAGTCTACAACGCTTGATATGCATACAACATTCCAAACAGCCAACATAGAGGGGGGTTGACCATTGGCGTCACACTCACAGAGTTCATCCCTGGTTCAAACCTGGCCAGCTCGTCACTTTGTTCCTCGATGGTCCAAACTTCCCCTTGATGGCCCAAACATCCAAGACGTTCATTTTATTATCCGAAAAGTCTGGATTCCACATCACCCTCAGAAAGGCCTTCCAGCGTCGCCTGACTGCCACATAAATTGTGACAGTCTGAAAGGGGCCACCACTCCTGGCGCTGCATCCGCCCAGAATTCTACGTTACTCCCTTATTCCCAGGAATTGAAGAAAACCCCAGTCCGGGTTCCCCCATCTTTGTAAACAGAGGGTCCCAAGAATCACGGGACGCCCCCAGTCCACAGCTTCCTCCCCGGAAGACAACCTTAAAACCACCATCGAAGAAACATTACGGAACACATAGGCGATTGCGCATGTGGGGAAGATTATGAGATGTTATAACATTTCCTATGTCATTGCCCGGCTTTTGCGTCTAACAGGATACTATACCAGACATAGCGGCGTGGTATGGAGAAAAATTAAGGCCTTCATGGAATTTGCATGAAATTTCAGACTTTGACTTTTTTTGAGGTTACTTTTTTTCAATATTTAGAGCGATCAACAAGTCGATTACTGGTTTAGGGGTATGTCCATTGTGGCATGGGGGGATTAATAACAACACCTATTTTTTCCAGGTTACTTTTTTTATTATTTAGAGGGAACAACAAGTCGATTACTGGCTTAGATGTATGTCCATAGTGGGAAGGGTCGGATTAATATCAGCAGCTCACTCCTTCTTTGACGCTGACGATAATCATTCATGTAAACTTCTCTACTAAATGGTGTCGATTTGCGGTAAGCCTTGTCATTGAGCTCAAACTTGTATCGTACAGCACTCCTTGATATGAGAGAAATATCCCCGCTATTCCTTAATTGAATATCCATGGGCAAATTTAACCTAACTTAAACTAAAAAACAATTGGCCGGGCAGATTCAGACCAGCCAGAATACTGCTAGGTATTTAAGATTCGGCCCGGCCTAACTAAACAGCCTTTAGCTTGTTTTAATTTGTTCTCAATAATTTTTTTTTTGTTTTCTTTTCTTTCAGGCTCCTTTGCTGAAGGAGAAGTACTGCGTTTGCCATCTGTCCACTGGCGATATGTTGCGTGCTGAAATTGGTTCAGGTTCCCAATTGGGTGCTACCTTAAAAAAGGTTATGGACGAAGGCAAACTGGTCTCCGATGAGTTGGTCGTGGATATGATTGATAAGAACCTGGATAAACCAGAATGTAAAAATGGTTTTCTTTTGGATGGTTTCCCACGCACAGTTGTACAAGCTCAGAAGGTAAAGAAACGAAAAGTAGAATTAGAGTTACAAAATAATAAAAAAATATATTTTTCAGTTGGATGATTTGTTGGCCAAGAGAAAAAGCGAATTGGATGCTGTTATAGAGTTTGCCATTGATGATAGTTTGTTGGTGAGGCGTATTACCGGTCGTTTGATACATGTCAGCAGTGGTCGTTCCTATCATGAAGAATTTGCTCCACCCAAAGTGCCAATGAAGGATGATGTAAGCAGAGTTTAATTTTGTTGTGGCTTTTTTTTCGCATTCTCATTCCTTCTTTTGTAGATCACCGGCGAACCTTTGATACGACGCAGCGATGACAATGCTGAAGCTTTGAAAAAACGTTTGGAGGCCTATCACAAACAAACCAAACCTTTGGTTGACTATTATGCTCTGCGTGGTTTGCATTTTGCCGTTGATGCTGCCAAAAAATCCAGTGATGTCTTCGCCAACATTGATTCCATCTTCATTCGTCAACGCAAACAAAAAATGCAATCTTGATTGGGGGCCTTTCTGAGTAGATTATTTAATAGCACTTTTACTTGATTTGAAACCGTTTGATTATCATAACTATAATTTTTATTTTTTCCCTTTTTTTTGACTGCCAGAAACTTTAAGTGAAAAAAAGTAAACAAAGTTTATAAATCTTATTTTATTATGTATATTAAAGTTTATTTTTTGTTCTTCAATCAAAATCCCACATATAGTATGAAAAACATTCTACTATTCCAGCAAATATATATACATATATAAATATAGAGCAAATGTACCATTTTGTGTATGTTATATAGCTATAAGATGAACAAATCTTCATATAATACTAATAAAGATTGTAAATGTGTAACAAATGATAACGGAAAAAACTAAAAAATTTACATATAAACCAACACAAATACCTTCTTAAGAGTTACTCAAAAGAAAAAATTTAAAAAATTTTAAAAGAATATGAAAAAAATTGCAGCACTTTAGAAAAAAGAAAACAAAATAATATCAAACATATCTTAAATGCCATCAGATTAAGAGAGCAACCAACCAACCACTTGAGATTTTATCTGCATTTATATTTTTGAGATCTTTGACTATCATATATCGCAAGAAAATTTTGTTATCTGAAAAATTTGTATAGCAATTAAACACAATTTTAAGTAAAGGAGTACATTTTCTAGTCTTTTTTCTTCCTAAACATCCTCAAATAGCTAATTTTTTTTTTAATTTTCCCTTTAAACGATTGGCATTACATTCCATCCATCCATCCTAGGGAGCTACGTTGAAAAACAGACAAATACTCCAAAATTTTAAACAAATCACATTTTTAACAATATATTCTTGTAATGAAATGTTTATGAACACAAATTGAGAAATTTAATGCAGCAGAAAAAAATCTAATACCATATAAAAAAAATAATTTCGTGACTTGAGGCCAGATATCAGATATCTCTCCATTGATTTTCTTTCCACCATCGTATGCCAATGATGATTATGATCAATGAGAATTGTACCTTAAGCAATGAGAAATTTAAACAATAAATATAAATAATCAATATACATACTATGTCAACGTAATAGTTTTTCTTAACAAGAAAGATAGGGAGCTGCTAATCACTTGGCGTATATGTTGAAGGTCATAGGGAATGTTGTGCAAAATTTCAGTCAAATCGGTTAAGAATTGCCCACTAAAGGGGCTTAATCATTATAATCGGGAGATCGGTTTATATGGGAGCTACATCAAAACATGGACCGACATGGCGCATTAACAATACCTCAAGATGTCAACATCCGAGATCGGTTTATATGGGAGCTATATCAGGTTATGAATTGATTTGAAATGTACATGGGCCAGTTGTTAGAAGCTAAAACAAAACACATAAGACACGTAAAATTTCAGCAAAATCAGATAATTATTGCGCCCTCTAGAGGCTCAAGAAGACAAGATCCGAAATCGGTTTATACGGGAGCTAATCAGGTTATGAACCGATTTGGACCATACTTGGCACAGTTGTTAAGAGTCAAAATAAAACACCTGGTGCAAAATTTCAGCCGAATCAGATAAGAATTGAGCTTAAGAATTTAAGATTCAGAATCGGTTTTTATGGCAGCTACTAGCCGCTGCGCCTTCTTTAACTCTCTAATATCTTTTTAGGTAGGAGACACTTCGCCGTCAATGCGGATATCGAATTCGTGCCGTTGTAGCCTATGACGCTGAACGCGTTCGAATCCTGGCAAGAACCTCGGACAAAGCGGTGTTTATCCCCTCTTAATGTTGGCGACATTTGCGAATTACAATGCCATGCATGGTAATTTAAAAAATTTTCCCCAAAGAGGGATATCCCTTATCTTTGAGTTTCAACTTGAATCGGAAAGCACTCATTGATGGAGAATTTGCCCCTTCTCGGTTCATGGTGGTAATGTTCTTCCTTAGGGTAATGTTCTCTTTAGGGGAGGCACCTCAGACATTTGGACTCAAATATGGATATGAAATTCGTTCTTTATTCCCACCAGAAATGAAGTTTAGTTTAGCGGGTGCTTTATGGCGTACCCCGAAACACTTGGCTCCAAAATTGGTTATCAAATTCGTTTTCTACTCTCAAATACCTTTCATTTGAGTCCCATATTGTCCTTTAGGAGAAAAAGCGCCACTTAGACTTGAACGCAAATTTTTATATTATATTCGTAATCTACTCCCAAATACCTTTCGTTTGAGTCCCATATAGCCTTAATCGGCAATATGCCCATTTGGGGGTATTTGGGGTTGGGCGACTTCCCATTACTTGAACCTAATATTTTATGCCATATTTGTAATCTACTGTCTAATACTTTTCACTTGAGTCCCATATTGACACGAACTTCGAACATATCTGCTTAGAGGAGTTTTTGGTTTGAGGGTCCGCCTCCACCCGATTAGACAAACGTACACAATCAATGAATATTTTAAGAAAATCGGTTCAGCCAAGTATCATATAGTCATATGGGTCTAATGGCGTTTTTGAAATCTACAACCGAATACCTTTTATTTGAGCCCCTTAATGAAATGAACCTCCAATATATCTGTTTGGGGGAGTTTTGGGGTTGGGGCGGCCCGGTGGGTACTGGGACACAAATTTTAATACCATATTCGTATTCTATTCTCCAATACCTTTAATTTAATATCTATATTGCCCCGATTGGTCTACTTTTGATTTTGGGTTGTGTTTTTGGCATAAGAGGGAGGATCCGCCCCCCTTCCGATACCGAAAAATTATATGGCCTATGTTTCCTTCCGTACCAACCTAGACAATAAGCGAAAATTTCGAGAAAATCGGTTCTTCCGGAACAAACAAACCGAGTCCCATATATCCGTGATTGGCTAATGTGGCCATTTTGGTCGTTATTGTGGGGGTGAGGTGACCCCCTATACTTCGACATGAATTTGTATGCCAGATTCGTTATCTACTCTCGCATACTTTTCATTTGATTCCCAAATTGTCCTTATCGGTCCACTTTAGATTTTGGGTGGTGTTTTTGAGGTACCTGTGGAGGGTCCCCCCTTTCGTTATTAATAAATTATAAAGCCTATTCCCGCTTCCTGACCATATTCGTAATCTACTCCCGAATACCTTTCATTTGAGTCCCATATTGTCATGATCGTCAAATAAACCTATATTAAGGGGTTTTGGGGCTGGGGCGGCCCCTGGTACTTGGACCTAACTTTTGAAATTCGTACTCTACTCTTGAATACCTTTCATTTCATTTGAATCCCATATTGTCCCGATCGATCCACTTTTATTTTTGGGTAAGGGGGAGGGTCCGCCCCTCTCCCGGGCCGCCCCTCAAAATTAAATCGGGCAGTACCAATGTATGGACCAATATAGCCCATTTAAAATCCCAACTGACTTAAACTAATATGAAGTATTCGTGCAAAATTTCAAGTGCTTGGTTTTATTCCCTCGAAAGATGGCGTGCTTCGACATACGGATGGACAGAGTTAAATCGACTTAGAATATCAAGACGATCAAGGACGATGGTGGAGGATGGGAGATCTACTATAAATCTGTAAGGAAAGGCAAAAGTCTGGCGGAGCCGACTTTATAATACTCTGCACCACCTAGTGTATGTAGTACTTTTAATATAAAGAACTTACCTCCAAATCTAGTCAGACTTTAATTTGGATACCTATTGAAAAATCATATAGAACCTTGTAAGAAAATGCCATATCGGATTAAAGATTATATCGGAGTTATATCTAAACCTGTGCCAATTTTGATGAAATTTTGCACACATACTGGGGCATCAAATAGAATATCTCACGCTTAATATTGTAGAGATGTGACCAAATTTTTGGCATTTACTGCCTTAAAAGACCACATTGGATAAATGACAATATGGAAGCTATATCAAAATCTGGACCGATTTTTATGAAATTTTGTAGTCGCATTGGGGCTTTAAATAAAACACCTTAAGCTACATTTTGAAGAAATCAGGCCGAAATTGTGCCTACTATGGCCTTAAGAGTCCAAATCAAGTGAAATATATATATGCAAGGTATATCTAAATCTGAACCGATTTTTATAAAATTTTGCAAACATATGAAGACTTCAAGTAGAGCACCACATGCCAATTTTTTTATTAAAAATCGTACAAATATTGGGACTTCTACAGCTTTAAAATGCCATAACGGATGAAAGATATATATGGGAGCTATATCTAAATCTGATCTTGCGGATATCGACGTTAATAAATCTCCGGGCCCGGGCGGTATATCAACACTTGTCCTTTGAAAGTGTTCTTCGACGCTTGCTCGTCCACTACGCAATCTTGTCAAACTTGCTTACCGTGCGGGAGTTTTCCCGGCGCGTTGGAAGGTTGCGAACGTTCAGCCAATCCCTAAAAAAGGTGGGGCGAACAACCCTACGAATTACCGGCCAATTGCGATATGCTCTGCGCTCTCCAGGGTTATGGAGAGTATGGTTAACCAGTCCAATGGACTTCTTAGCGACAGACAGTATGGATTCTGCAAAAATCGCTCTATGGGAGACCTAAAGGCATTATTGTCGGAACGATGGAGTCGCTCTATCCACCAGTTTGGTGAGAGAGTGAGGTCGTGGCTCTGGATATCTTCAAGGCATTTGATAGGGTCTGGCACGGTGCATTTTTATCAAAGCTTGTCGCTTTTGGAGTCGGCAATAACTCCATTCCATTTACATATATCAAGCTTTCTCAGAGATCGCACAATACGAGTTGTTGTAGATGGGTTCTCATCCGATGAGTATACATTGACCGCAGGTTTGCAACAAGGCTCTGTCCTTTCCCCTTCCCCTTCCCTTTTTCTTAATTCTCATTGACGATCTATTGGGTCAGACATCGAATCCGACTACTCATTTGCCGATGACAGTAGTCTGTGTCATTCATATTCATTCGACCATAGGCCCAGTCCTCAAGAAATTGTGGACAGGAGACGTATTATGGATGAGACGCTCTCCCAGGTTTTGTTGGCCATTTCCGAGTGGGGTTGAATGAACAGAGTAGACTTTAACGCATAGAAGACGCAGTGCTGTTTCTTGTCCCACAAGCGATTTACTGACCCACTTCAATCGTCGATACAATGCATTACCGATTGACGATATAGATATTGAGCATTCAGATGCTCTTGATGTTCTGGGCATGAAGATACAATGTGATGTCCGTTGGTCAAAACACCTGTTCAAAGTGTCGAAAGAAGCATTAAAGTGTTTGAGCTTTCTTAAGCGGTGCAAGAAATATTTCACCTCATCTGATCTGCTCAATATCTTTACTACCAACATCAGGCCGAGGATGGAATATAACTCTCATATATGGGCAGGAGCTCCAAAATCATCCTTGGAGCTACTTGACCGGGTTTAACGGAGAGCGATGGTGTTGATTGGGGACAGTAGGGTATCCAAATCTATTGCATCTCTTGAACATCGTCGGAATGTGGGTAGCGCTGTATAGCAAATGCAAATTTGCCCATAAAGGAACAGGGGCAAACTTCTCACATATCAATGAGTGCTGTCCGATTCAAGTTTAAGCTCGACGATAAGAAGTCTTCTTTTTTTAGCCAAGTCCGAACGGCATGCCGCAGTGCGACACCTCTTTGTGGAGAAGTTTTTACATGGCTGCCATTCCAAATAGTACAGTACCTCACAAATATCGCCAGCATTAGGAGGGGAAAACCACCGCTGAAAATTTTTAGATGTTCTCGTCATAGGCGGACATGGTAACCTCTGCCCTATGGTGGCGCTGTATTGCTCTATCGTTATTTTCATGACGTGTGTTCCAGGGATATTCGTCTTCTTATGCCTGACGTTAGGATGTACACCAGGAATACAAGACTTGCCAGAAACTCACACCCATTTGTATTTGATTGGCCAGTCGCCCGAACCATGCATTACCGAGAAAATTCATTTTTTGCCCGAACATTGACATTGACGTTCAGATATTTCAGGCGAATATCAATATACACTACTCCCTCTTCCCCCCTCCAACCCTTAACTTTCCTAATTGCCAACGCAATGCACTGCATATATAGGGGACATCCCTTGCGAGTTGGATACGTGAAAAAAACATGGACGGAAGTGATTCTAAGCCGATCGGTATACTTATCAATTAGTCTAGTTCTTCACCTTCTAAGCGTTGCAAACAAATGCACAAAGTTATAATACCCTGTACCACAGTGGTGGTGTAGGCTATACAAATAAAATAATGTGCAGTACAGTCTGTGTGCCCACAGAAGGCAAGTTCATTGGTGTCATCTACTGCCAGTTACATTTCAAGTGTGATTGATAATAATTCATAGGCATCGCCATTCACACGCACCAGTGAACATGATTACCTCTAAAATGATATGCAAGATATAAAAACTGAAATATTAACATGCATATGCATGCACATTTAAATGCAAATACATAAATGAAAAAATAAAATCCATGATCATGTAAAATTGATGCCTGTGTATGTTTGTGCATCATATCTGCCAATATGATTTAATAACTAATTAAAAATTTGTCTCCGTACTATTTCCGCCATTTGCTAGCTAAAGATTGATATCTGAAGGCCATTCATTTAATATCCAACAGCGGAATATATAAAATTTTGTTTCATTTTATTTTTGAATTCACAAATAAGCCAAAAACATATTAATGTATGTTGTTATATACCATGTGTGTGTGAGTGTATGTGTGTGTACATAAACCTGCCTAAACATCTTTGGCCTGAAGACAAAAACAAGCGAAGAAAAAGAATAAATCGCCTCTCACAGGTGTATTCTGCGATGTTTATTGTTGATGGTGGCGGCTTGTGTTTATTTTGGTGATTATTTTTGGTTTGGTGTGACTAAATCCAAAACTATGTTTGTTTACAAGTGCACACTCACCCATTCATTCAATGACGGGCTGGTGGGAAGGCCTGCCAGTTAGCACTCTGCCACCTTACCCCCACAACAGCTTTTTGTCTAATTATTATCGTCATAAATTCATTGAGCCGAATTGGTTCCGTTGTCTTTTAATTTTTTTGGCACCCACTTTTAATGTTGTTATCCTAAAGTCGTAGAGTGAGAGAGAAAGAGAGAAGGTATAAGTGTAGGCTGTGTTATACCAAAGGGAAATTTGAATGTGTCTCATTACAACAAAAATGATCATGTTTTGACATTAACGACAAATAGACTAGGGAAATTAGAAGATGTTGCCATACAATATTCACATACATTTATACATACATATGCATGTGTATATATGTGTTTGATTATATGTACATATGTATGTTTATTAAAGAAGGGAAATCTTATGTTTGCCCGTTAGTCGGCTCTCTTCTCCTCTCTTTCTCTACACATGCCTTAGTTGATGACAAGGGCATTTGTTTAGTAGGAAACTTAAAGATTTCACATAAATTTATAAGTGTGCAGCCTGTTATTGTACAAACATTTGATTATTTATTTAAAAAAGAAAATTACAATTTCTTAATTTGACATTTTTCATTATACCCACAGATTTGTTTGGTTTATTTTGATATTATTATTAAGATATATATGACAATTTTCGTGAAACCTATTATTTATAATATGGCTGCTGGCCCCAAACAAAATTCACAATAATTTATTTAGACATAAATATGTACAAACACTCATGTTGATTTGCAAAAAAACAAATGGCATATGTAATTTGCATGAACGTTTTGCAATAATCTCTTATTTAGACTATTGCATTTGAGTTATAGGTCTAACAAAACAATAGAATTGAAAAATATTAAAAGGGGTTTGTAATTAAAAAAGAATTCTTATTTGTAATATTAAATTTATACAAATATACAAAAACTACAAAACGTCTGTTTTATTCTTCTCCGTTTCTTCAAGTGGCCACAATTAATGGTGAAAACATATCATGGCAACTCTTAAACATTAAGTATAAATCTGGAGATAGATTTATAACATAAGCCTGCCCCGTATACTTCTCCAGTACTTCGTTGTTCTGGTAAGTGGCCATTTCCATATAATTTGCACAGCACTGTATGGTGGTAAAAAATAGACCTATTAACTTTACCTTAGACATAACTAGAGTCCGGATTTTAATGCAAAATCGAAATATTTTGATCTAATATTTTCCAAATATGGTAATATTTTGTAAAAATATTTAGCTCTTCGAAGTGTTAAATACCAACGCACTTTTACTAGTTCCCGTCATTTTTCGTTGTTTGTGTGTGACAAAACTCATTGACAGTTAGTGCACTTCGCGAGAAAAAATTGTACTCAGCTGTTAACGGTACACTATTTGGTAAATATGTCATGCTTACACGACGTAGACTCCAAGAGAGTTAAGGCATACAAGAAATGTTACTGTCTCAGGATGAGATAGAGCAAGTAACGACATAAAGGGCAAGTAACGACCTACTCCGGGCCGAATCTTGGGAACTCAACACCATGGGTTTAGAGCTGGCAAACTATCGATAATCGTAACATTCGATATTTTCGTTAGCAGAACCCATGCTAAAAATGCATACAAAATAAATTTAGTTAAGGGCCATAATTTTATTCTACATACCAAACAATGACAGCCAAATCGGACAACAATTTTGGCTTATAAGGGCTCAAGAAGTCTAATCGAGAGATCGGTTTATATGGGAGATATATCAGGTTATAGATCGATTTGGACCGTACTTGGCACAGTTGTTGAAAGTCATCCCAGAGCACTACATGTTAAAATCGGACAAAAATTGTAGCTTATAAGGGCTCAAGAAATCAAATCGGGAGATCGGTTTATATGGGAGCTATATCAGGTAATATACCGATTTGGACCGAACTTGGCACAGATGTTGTGAGTCATAACAGAACACCGCATGCAGTTTCAGCCGAATTGGACAAAAATTGCGGCTTTCAGCGGCTCAAGATGTCAAATCGGGAGATCGGTTTATATGGGAGCTATATCTAAATCTGAACCGATATGGCCCATTTACAAACCCCAACGACCTACATCAATATTAAGTATCTGTGCAAATTTTAAGCGGCTAGCTTCATGCATTCGACCTCTATCGTGATTTCGACAGACGGACGAAAGGACGGATATGGCTAGATCGACTCAGAATGTCGAGACAATCAAGAATATATTGGGTTGCCCAAAAAGTAATTGCGAATTTTTTAAAAGAAAGTAAATGCATTTTTAATAAAACTTAGAATGAACTTTAATCAAATATACTTTTTTTACACTTTTTTTCTAAAGCAAGCTAAAAGTAACAGCTGATAACTGACAGAAGAAAAAATGCAATTACAGAGTCACAAGCTGTGAAAAAATATGTCAACGCCGACTATATGAAAAATCCGCAATTACTTTTTGGGCAACCCAATACTTTATGGGGTCTTAGAGGAAGATTTCGTGGTTTTACAAACGGAATGACTAGATTTGTATACCCCATCCTATGGTGGTGGTCGATGATATCTTTCATTAAAAAAACAATGGAAAATGCAAGGCGGATTTAAAAAGGTGGCCGGCCAGGTTTGACAGTATTAAGATGGCAGATTTTTGTTGGCATTGCGCGTGTTGGCAAAACGAAGATCAGCTTGATGACAAGATGGCGGTTTGGTTGTTGTACACCTGTCCAGACTGGAGTTTAAACTCCGATAACTTATATCTCGAAGTGAAGAGGGCCAACTCTGTAGTACGACGTCATCCTCCGATGCGATCATTCTTACGCCATCTCTTGAGATCCAACAAAATTTGGTTTATCACTAGATTCCAGAGAATTGGGGAGAACACCCTTCCCTGAGGCGCCCCTCTTGTCATCCGTGTTCTGACCACACTATCTCCGCAGTCCGCGTGGATAATCCTGCCACGTAGCAAAGAAACTTTGTTGAACATCCAGCGACCCAAAGTGGTGACTATCGACTCTATCTCTACGTTGTAAAATGCTCCCTCATTATCCGGGAAGAGTGGCATCGTGTACTCCTCAAACTTGACTATGAGGTATGCATTTTGTTGATTCATTAAAGACTTCTGGAGTTAGTGCACCGTATTTATTGTTCCTAATATTCGTAATTTTAAACTTTGTTAATTTGAAATGTCAAATGCTAGGATTTGTTATAAGCATAATTGCCGTTTTACATTTACGATACATTTATTAAACTTTTACGGTGAGTTTACGAGGGCATGACCAGGCCTTAATGCTCACGCACGCTCATATGACAAAAAAAAAATTATTCACCTACGACTTTTTTATGTGGACTCACCTTCACGCACGCTCAGGAGACAAATGACAGATTTTGTAAATTTTTTTTTGATTCAATTCCATAGGAGATAACCACCGCAGAAAATTTTAATTTTCTATTTTCGTATAATCTTTGACCTACTCTTATAATCTCTTATATATGCATATGTATTTTGTAGCAATATAAAGCCTGTGGTTGTTAGTGATGGGGATGATTGAGTTGTCTACTATGATGATAATGGATTCACTGCTGGTGATTGTGCTTAAGATTATTTTTTTTTTGTGGAGGACGCTTTGCCTATAAGGATGATTTGATCAAATAACATATATACATACATATATACTGAGCTACATATATGCACACACAAATGTATATAGGTTCACAAATGTATGTACATATGTACATAAACATAAATATATTTGTATGTACAGATTATATACATGTGTGTAAGTTCATATATAACATTTCAAATGTATAGAAATTCTTGTTAAACGAAATGAATATTGGGAAATAAAATACAGAAATACAAAAAAAAATTAAAAAAAATAAAACAAAATACTACAGTGATTGTATAGGCTTTGTATGCCCTACATCATTCTAAATAAATGTTGTCTTACTTCCATACACAGCCACTCACTTTAATAGAACATACTAAATTAATACACAAATCTTGATTATGTTCCCAAAATTGAAGCATTACAAATCTGTATCATTTTATAGAAGTAGGGATAATACAACAAAACCAAAACAAAGTCACCCAGCAAAAACTAGGTAAGCACATGTCATTACACACTGACATACCAGTAAGCAAATTCTTGTTACTCATAGGCATACCTAATAATGGGTCCGTCCGTCCGTTCGTCTGTCTGTAGAAAGCATGCTAACTTTCGAAGGAGTTAAGCTAGCCGCTGGAAATTTGCACAAATACTTTTTATTAGTGTAGGTCAGTTGGGATTGTAAATGGGCCAAATCGGTTCATGTTTTGATATAGCTGCCATATAAACTGATCTTGGGTCTTGACTTCTTGAGAATCTAGAGGGCGCAATTTTTGCCCGACTTGACTGAAATTTAGTACGTAGTTTTTGGTATCTTTTCCAATAACCGTGTTTATTATGATTCAAATCGGTTCATAATCTGGTATAGCTGCCATATAAACCGATCTGCAATTTTGACTTCTTGAGCCAATAGAGCGCGCATTTCTCGTCCGATTTGGCTGAAATTTTGCATGAGGTATTTTGTTATGACTTCCAATAACTGTGCTAAGTATGGCGCAAATCGGTTCATAACCTGATATAGCTGCCATATAATCCGATCTTGGGTCTTGATTTCTTGAGCCTCTAGAGGGCGCAATTTTTGTCCGATTTGACTGAAATTTAGCACGTAGTGTTTTGGTATCTTTTCCAATAAAGGTGTTAAGTATGATTCAAATCGGTCCATGTTTTGATACAGCTGCCATAAAAACCGATCTTGGATCTTGACTTCTTGAGTCCATAGAGCGCGCATTTCTCATTCTCTCATTCTTGAGCCTCTGAAGGGCGCAATTCTCAAACGATTTGGATGACCTTACGTCTCTAATATGGTCTGAATCGATCAATAGCTTGATACAGCTCCCATATAAACCGATCTACCGATTTTGCTTCTTGAGCCCCTACAAGGCGCAATTCTTATCCAAATGAACTGAAATATTACACAATAGCATATTCTTATTCAATATTCTTTGTTTGCCTAAAAAGAGATACTGCGCATAGAAATCGACAAATGCGATCCATGGTGGAAGGTATATAAGATTCCGCCCGGCCGAACTTAGCACGCTCTTAATTGTTTTCATTATTTTTATGAAATTGGGATTTATTTTCGATATTTTTTATTTCATATTATTAATTTATTAATCTGTTCATATCAGCCACATATTTTAGAGTTTTGACATTAATTTTCCGTACTATTCTATAAAACCCCGCAAAAACTCTCATTACTAAATAACCAGAAAGGTAGGCTCATTCAAAAACTAATAACTACTTACTTTTAGGCATCGTTTCTAATTACTTTTACATGGCGATGTCCTAGGAGGACATCGATGTCCTAGGAGGACATGATTTTGGCATACAAAATCAACACGAAGTATAGGGGGTCACGCCAACCCTCAAAAACGCCATTAGACCCATTATGACTTTATGATACTTGGCTGCACCGATTATCTTAAAATTTTCATAGATTGTGGACGTTTGTCTGGAAGGAAACGTAGGCTATATAATTATTAGATATCGGGTGGAAGCGGATCCTCGCCCTTACCCCAAAAACTCCACCCATAACCGAAAGTGGTCCGATGGGCACAATAAGGGTATCAAAAGAAAAGAAAGGTATTGGAGACCAGAAAACGAATATGGTATTAAAATTTGGGTCCAAGTACCCAGCGGGCCCCACAACCCAAAAACTTCTCTAAACAGATATATTCGAAGTTCATGTCAATATGGGACTCAAATGAAAAATATTAGGCAGTAGATTACAAATATGGCATAAAACATTAGGTCCAAGTAATGGGAGGTCGCCCAACCCCAAATACCCCCAAATGGGCATATTAGCCGACCATGGCTATATGGGACTCAAATGAAAGGTATTAGGGAGTAGATTACGAATATGACATTAAAATTTGCATTCAAGTCCAGGTGGCGCTTTTCCTCCTAAAGATATGTCAAATGGGTTATTTGACTCATTATGACAATACGGGACTCAAATGAAAGGTATTTGAAAGTAGAAAACGAATTTGATATCCAATTTTGGAGCCAATACACCTTAAAGTATCCCCTGAACTGAACTTCATTTCCTTTGGGAATAAAGAATGAATTTTATATGTATTTTCAGTGCAAAGTGCTGGTGGCCGCCTCAGCCCCAAAACACCCTCCAAACGGTTAATATTTACCGGCCATGGTTATATGGAGCTCAAATTAAATGGATTTGGAAGTGCAGCACGAATTTGACATCCATATTTGAGTCGAAATGTCTGAGGTGCCATTTCTGCCCTAATGAGAACAAGGAAGAACATTGCCACCAGGAATCGGGAAGGGGCAAACTCTCCCACATGAGTGCTTTCCGATTCAAGTTTAAACTCAATGATAAGGGACATCCTTTTTATATCAGAGTCCAAACGGCGTCCCGCAGTGCGACACCTCTTTGGGGAACATTTTTAAATGACCACGCATGGCATTGTACCTTGCAAATGTCGCCAACATTAAGAGGGGACAAGTATCGCTTTGTCCGATGTTCTCGCCAGGATTCGAACGCGTTCAGCGTCATAGGCTACAATGGCACGAATTCGATATTCGCGGACCCGCGGATCCGAGCGGACACTCCCCCTTACCCTAATTTTCAAATGTGGGATCAAGTTTCTGGGGGTCCACCCCTTCCCCAAAACACCCACCAAAGAGGACTTATTTACTGACCATGGCAATATAGGGCTTAAATAAAAGGTATTTGCGAGTAAAATACGAATCTGATATTTAAATGTGGGGTCATGTTTCTGGGGGTCCACCCCTTCCCCAAAACACCTCCCCAAGAGGACTTATTTACTGACCATGGCAATATGGGGCTTAAATAAAAGGTATTTGAATGTAGAATACGAATCTGACATCCAGATGTGGGATCAAGTGTGTAGGGGCCTCCCATCGCCAAGAACATCCCCCAAAGAGGACAAATTTACGACCATAGCAATATGGGGCTCAAATGAAAGCTCTTTGGAAATAAAACACGAATCTGATATCAATATTCGGGAAAAGTGTCTATGGGGCCATCCCAAAGAGGACAAATTTACGACCATAGCAATATGGAGCTCAAATGAAAGCTCTTTGGAATTACTTCCACCAACCTGATATCAATGTTCAGGAAAAGTGTCTATGTGGCCACCCCACCCTCATAACACCACCCAATTATGAAGTATTTGCTGATATTGCAATGTGAGCCTCAAATAAGAGGTATTTTAGAGTACAACACGTATCTGATATATATTTTCATAGCCAAGTCACTGAGTGGCCGCCCCATCCCCCAAAAATACCCCCCAAACCGGTCATGTTTGCCGACTATGTAAAAATGGGCCTCAAATGAAAGGTATTTGGGAGTATACCATGAATCTGATATCAACATTCGGCACCAACGAATTTGATAACCAATGTTGAGGCCATGTGTTTGGGGGACGCCTCATCCTGCAAACTCCCCTCAAAACCAATTGTAAAATAAGTTTAAAGAAATGGTATTTGAGAGAAGAGCACGATGCTGACATTTTTCGGGGCCAAGTGTTTGGGGGACCACCTCACCCCCGAAAACACACCTAAATCAGACATCATGAGAATATCGGGCTGAAATGAAGTATTTTAAGAATGGAGTACACCTTACATCCTAACTAAAATTCGTATAAAGTAAAAGAAGGCGCAGCGGAGCGGGCCTGGTTCGGCTAGTTTGTAATAAAGATCACTCAAGTTTTGACAAGCTGAACTGTTGGCTGAAAAAAAAAAAAAATTTTCCACGATAAGCAAACATAGTACCAGCCTTTAGGGGTTTATGTTATTGTTGTAAAATTTGTGGATAAGGTTGATATATTGTATTTTTGGAGGTAAGGGCTCCATACCCGCCTTACCGCAGGTCCAACAATATGGCTTTCATAAATGTACAAACACTTTCAAAGTCGACCACTGGTCACCTTAGAGATAAAATTCATTTCTTCTTGCTGTATTTCCCTCAAAAGCCTAACCAATGAGAAATATTGTACTTAGAACAGAGTTTGTGCACATGTAGTACTACTCAGTCTGCAATGGCCAAAAGCAACCAAGAAGACAACAACAACAATTAGAAATTGAAAGAACAAAAAAAAAAAAGAAACAGCAAAAACAACAACAACAAGTTCTACATATATTTCGTCTATAAATATCAGCGAAATTTCGTAAAAAAATATCGACCGACTTTACTCAACAGGCACACACCGAATTGTTTATTGTA
Organism: Stomoxys calcitrans; assembly: GCF_963082655.1. Classification (NCBI taxonomy): domain Eukaryota; kingdom Metazoa; phylum Arthropoda; class Insecta; order Diptera; family Muscidae; genus Stomoxys; species Stomoxys calcitrans. Next base: position 143,705,797 of record NC_081556.1, on the reverse strand, counting down.
ACACGGGTCTGTGTCTCGTTCATGTCGTTGGGTGATTTACAATAGCACAACGAACGGGTTGACGGTACCGATTTTTCCCGTCGTCCATTTAAAAAAAGGCAAAACAAAAAGGAATCCAAGCAGCGATAGTCAAGCAAATCGAATCGGCAAGGAAGAATTGCAAATAAAAAAAGAAGAAAATTGCATTACAAAAAAAAAGAAAAATAGCATCTCGATTGTGACAAAAAATATCAATCAGTGTGTGACTCGAGTCGATCGATCGATCTATCGATCGCTGTACTCGGGGTGTTCGAGTGGCACACAATTCAATTGGGCATCATTTAACGTGGCCAGATTTCTATCGTTGTTTCTTTAAAATAAATAAATAAAAAAAATTGTTGTCGTTTCTTGAAACGTTGCTGCCGTCGTACGTACATCTCTCGTTGTCGTTGGTTGGTTGCTTCTTGAACGTTGCTCATTTCGATTTTCGGTTATAATTTGTCTATTCGCCGCCGTCGCCATATCGCCAAGTATCCGCACAAAAACGCATTGCCATCACACGTACCCTACCAGTGAAAATTTTCATTAAGCTTCTGAGAAAATTTTGCAACCAAAAAAATTTTATATACCTACATATATTTGCAATAATTCATAAAGCTTGACAAACAAATCGCATACACGGCCTGTTTGTATGCGCCGTAGACCCAAAGTGCCACAAGTTTATAAATTTGAAAAATTTTTCTAACCGAAATTTTAATGAAATTTAAAAGAAAATTTCCTAAGAAAAAATCTTTTCTAGTTAAAAAAGACGTTACATAATACGCTTGAGTGAATCTTGGTTAATACCTTTTGGAAAAATTAGCCAAAAAAGTGTCAATTAATCAGCGGATACAGAGGGCCATTGTTTTGGTGTTACCATATTGAATTTCAATAATTCAAAATTCCCTCGTTTCTTTTCTATTTTTAGTGAATTTATGAATCTGTAATTGAAAATATGAAATGTAAGAAATTCAAATAGAAGAAGGTGACCAACAACAAAAAAAAAAAAAGAAACAAAACGCGAACGAGAGAGAAAGTAACAACGAAATACGAAATATTTTGTGAAATTTGAAAATGGAAACGGTGAGTCAAAGGAGAAAACTTCGTTCGCTTCAGCGCCAACAACATCTCACTTAAGGTGTCAAAAACATATTTGACGGAATACCACACTACAGTGGACATACACTCAACGAAATAAAAGCCTGTCTAAAATGTTTGCAATGTTTAAAAGGAAATAATACAAAACAAATAATAACGAATCCTTTTTAAGGAATTTTACAAAATACGAGTTAAATTTGAAGTAAATAATAATAAAAAAAATTTAATGGATATTTGGAAATTTCTACAATTAGCCATTTTAAATGTTGTGTGGAGAATGGTGTATTTTGTTGTATATTTAAAACCACATACAATAAAACAAATTAAAATTTTAAATCAGCATTTAGTGTTAAAAAATTGTACGAAAAATAGAAATACGAATGGGATTTGAAGCAAATGAAAAAAGATTATAAAACAATTAACGAACGTGTTATGGAAAAAAATTTCAATATTAAACACTTTTATGCTTCTAAATAAATGATTAAAAATTTCAAGTTTTTAAATATTTTTTAAAAGAAAAAAAATTATATTGGTATAACAATTATAAATCTGTTTATCTCATTTACTGGTGAATCTTTTGGAAAATGTGAATTGAAATTTCGATAAACAACTGAGTGTGAGAAATTGAAAATGAAAAATGTTATATTAAAACAAGTAAAAAAGCGTTAAGTTCGGCCGGGCCGATCTTTGGATACCCATCACCTCTGGTATAAATGTAAACCACTTTTCGCCATAATCCGGTAAAAATGCATTATTTATGCCCCCATAGCAGCTTTATAAAAATATGGTCGTATATCGTATAAGTACAACTCATTGTTAAATTTTGCAGAACAAAATATTGGTTTTTTGGTAGCCATATCCAAATCTGTACCGATCTGGGCCAAATTTAAGAAGGATGTCGAGGAGCCTTACACAACTCACTGTACTTAATTTCGGCGAAATCGGACAATTAATGCGCCCTTTATGGGCCTAAAACCTTAAATCGAGAGATCGGTCTATATGGCAGCTATATGAAAATCTGGACCGATCTGGGCCAAATTCCAGAAATTTGTCTAAGAGCCTATCGCAACTCACTGTCCCAAATTTCGGCGAAAGCGGACAATAAATGCGTCTTTTATGGTCCCAAAATTTTAAATCGAGAGTCCGGTCTATATGACAGCTATATCCAAATCTTGACCGATCTGAGCCTAATTCAAGAAGAATATCGAAGGGCCTAACAAAACTCACTGTCCCAAATTTCGTCGACATCGGACAATAAATGCGCCTTTTATGGTCCCAAAATCTTAAATAGAGAGATCGGTCTATATGGCAGCTACATCCAAATTTGGACCTATCTGTGCCATATTCCAGGAAGATGTCGAAGGTCCTAATAAAACTCACTGTCCCAAATTTCGGTAATATCGGACAATAAATGCGCCTTTTATGGCCCCAAAACCTTAAAAAGAGAGATCGGTTTATACGGCAACCATATCCGAATCTGGGCCGATCTGTGCTGTATTGTAGAAGTATGTCGAGGGGCTTAATTTAACTTTCTGTCCCAAATTTCGGCGACATCGGACAATAAAGCGACTTTTATGGACCCAAAGCCTTAAATCGAGAGATTGGTCTATATTCTAATCTGAACCGCTACATCCAAATATGACCCAACCGGGGCAAACTCAGCTTAATATCTCTATTTTTAAAGACTGTAGCGTGATTTCAACTGACAGACGGAGAGACGTGCAGACGGACGGACATGGCTAGATCGTCTTAGATTTTTACGCTGATCAAGAATATATATATTGGCTTGCCCAAAAAGTAATTGCGAATTTTTTAAAAGAAAGTAAATGCATTTTTATTAAAGCTTAGAATGAACTTTAATCAAATATACTTTTTTTACACTTTTTTCTAAAGCAAGCTAAAAGTAACAGCTGATAACTGACAGAAGAAAGAATGCAATTACAGAGTCACAAGCTGTGAAAAAATTTGTCAACGCCGACTATATGAAAAATCCGCAATTACTTTTTGAGGTGTTACAAACGTAATGACGAAATTAGTATACCCCCTTCCTATGGTGGAGGGTATAAAAACAAGTAGAGCCATAAATCTTTGGAGAACTCTTTTAAAAAGTTTAATGAATTTAGGATCTGTATAAAACGATGTATAGAGTTTCAGCGGAGTTGGGAGAAAAATTAGCTTGAGAAGTCACGTTAGTCTATACCAAACTTGGATCAAACGTAAGAAGAACTAATATAATTCACTTATATAAGTTTTATATAATTCACTTGTATTTCTAAAAGTGGATCTCTATTTACCTTACTTAATACAGAAGTAGAAGGAGCTAATGGTATTACCATCCTAAACTTTATCGAAATTAGATGAAATTTACGACTTGTATGCACTCAACTCATGTAAAATTGGGAGATTGGTCTAATGGTACTCAAAGTTAAAGTTTTCAACATGTTTTTTTTTTGGCCGGGTGTACAGGACGTTCCGAGAGTAAATACCATCCAGTTTGTCTTGTCTTCATGTACTGCTGAAACCTTTTTCACTGTCTCCCTTTTAATCTTTTTAAAGACTGCAGTTACTGGTTCTGGTATCCGACCCATAATATCTATGACGCCTGCAATAGGCAAGTAGCATGAAGTCCCTTGCTACTTCTCCAGCATGATATTAAAGAATTCACACGAAAAGCTGGCTCCCTATCTGAAAACTCTCGCTTGTCATTGAACAGTTCGGAGGGATTCTTTCCAATTGTTACTGTGGAACGCGTCATCCTGCAGAGTATAATCAATTTTGCAGGGCTACCAAACTAAGATGTCGCTTGGCATACCTTTGAACGTATAGGGTAGTCGGGCTGTCGATGAGATCAATTGTTTTCATATTTGCATTTGCGCAATAAATACCTTAGTAATGTTAACACTGATCTTAGAAAATGGTTCAAATTTTAGCTTGAATACTTTATATTACAATTTTATACCCTCCACCATAGAATGGAGGTATACTATACAGGTACAGATGATTACTTTAGTTATGGACCGATTCTGACCATACTTTGTTTGGATGTTGGAGACCGCAGTAGAAGTCATTTCAGCCAAATCGGATAAGAATTGCCCCCTATAGGGGCTAAGGAAGTAAAATCGGGAGATCGGTTTATATGGGTCGCTCTTTGACCGATTCACAACATATTTGAAGATGATAAAAGAAATTGTTGCACAAAATGTCATCCAAATCGGATAAGAATTGCGCCCTCTAGAGGCTTAAGAAGTATATTTGAGAGATCGATTTGTGTGGCTTATGAACCGATTTAGGCCATGCTTGGCATAGTTGTTGGAATTTATACTCAAACACCATGTGCAAAATTTCTGCCAAATCAGATAATAGTTGCGCCCTCTAGCGGCGAAAGAGTTAAGATCCCAGATTGGCTTATATGGGAGCTATATCACGTTATGAACCGTTTGTGACTATATTTTGCACAGTAGAAGTCATAAAAAAACACCTCATACAATATTTCAGACAAATCGGACATGATTGCGCTATTTAGAGGCTCAAGAAGTGAAGATCCAATATCGGTTTATATTACAGCTATACCATCCCAACCGACCTACACTTAAAGGAAGTATTTGTGGAAAGTTTCAATTACTTCGAAAGTCAGCGTGCTTTTGACAGACGGACGGACATAGCTAAATCTACTTAGAATGTCAAGATGAATAAATATATATATATATATATATGTATTTTGTTGAGACTCAGATCAATTTTACATTACAAGCCGAATGACGAAATTAGTATGCCCCCATACTATGGTGGAGGATATAAAAATATACATCTTTGGCGTGTAAAGTTAGAGATTTAGCTGCCATACAGATCCATCTGTCAATTTAGAGTTTTAGGGTTGGTACTCTATTCGGCTTTTCACGTGAACAACTGTCAAACTCCATATCAAAATAATAATATTTTGATAAACCCATAAAATGCGCATTTTTATAAGCGATTTCTCTGCACTTGTATAACGTTTCTGGGCATCCAAACCAAATATCATCCAATCGAAGCATAATGGGATATAACTATATATATATATAGTGGAAACTATAGGATAATAAATTTTTCCATGGTGGTAGGCGCGGCCAAACTTGTTACCTTTTTACTTTCATGACACGGAGTGCGCAATTTTTAACCCAATTGTCAGTTTAGTTTAGGTTTAAGTGGTAGTCTGCCATTAGACTCACTTAGACGTTTTCATCCATTGTGATATCACAGTAAGAGGAGAAGGAAGATGCTTTCTAGTTTCTACCTTTGAAGCTTCCAGATGGCTTCAAAAAGCCCAACAATTTGTGAATGATCACATCCGCTTAATCAGACAAGTTCTCAAAGAAATGAGAGCCCAAAGTAGAATTTCTTCTGATTCCCAATGCGGAACACACACACAACTGATGTTCTTTACCCAGCAATTCAATCGGTACGAAATCGGAACGAAATCTGTACGAACTTGGGCAATTCTACCTTTTACCTTCGGAGCTTCGAGAAGAGAGTTTGAAAAATCAACAAGACAAGCAGCAAAGTAACATGAATAACAAAAATATCTCTTTTAATGTAGAGATATGGATGAAAATATCACTCAGATAAGTCGAACAGAAATCGGTACTAAGATTGTTCCGAAACGTGTCGGACATCCGACATTTGGTTTGCTGGGTAGTCTCTTCTTCCTCGACGTCCTCACAGTTCTGCAAAAGTCATTACTAGCAACCTTCAGTCTATGAACATGTTTTCCCTTCAGACAGTGAACTGTCTTTACGGACACAATGGCCAAGATGTCTGTTCTACCAAGCGACAGTTTTTACAATAGGCCGCATAATTTTGGAATGTTCACAATTCCCCCTTTGTGACTATTAGTTGACCTTCAGGCCTAATCCTGTTGTCTTAGCTTACATGAAGCTAGAAGCATACCCACTGATTCCAGTTCCTCTGAAGGACATTCTAAAAGTTTTCAGACATCCAACTGTTCTTTATGATATAGATTTCTAAGGTAAAACTTTGGCTACCAACTTTGAAATCCTTCTATAATATTTTTTTTCAGTGTATGATCATATGCCTGTCAGATGGTTTCTTGCACAAAATTGCTTCCAATTTAATTTAGCGGTTCGTTACTTTTTTCCGTTTTATTTTTCGTTTAACCAAAACTAATGCAAAATTATTTTTAATTCAAAAAAATTTTTTTTTTTCGTATTCCTCACAAAAGAAATTTCTTTAAATTTTTGTTGTAGTAGTTGTTGGTATTGTAAGTGGTGTTATTTCATTATGAACCAATGACACAGTGAGCAAATGCTGAAATAGATGCAGAAAAAATCATAAAAAAAAGCAAATAAAAATACTTCAACAAATTCTTGCATTCCTCAACGACCACAAAAGAGAGGAGATAAGAAAGCAAAAAAAGTGAAAATAAAAATCTTTTAAAAGAAAATACAACCGCAATGATGAAGCGAAAGATCAACAAAACACGAATGCAAACATCAGCAAATTCTGTGTGCATGTGTTGCATACGAAATGTTTCGCTTTGTTTATGGGCTAGGAAGAAAATGTTAATGCTGTTTAGCATCTTGCTGTCAATTTTAATCATGGCACCCGAAAACTGTTGACAGATGATAAGACAATTTTGCACTTTACGTCGTAACGCTTTGTTGACATTTTCATCCTTTGCCCCATACGCTGGCTGATGAGTGGGCAACACTTTTACTATGTTTAGGTTTTGTGTTTTCGTTTTTTTCTCTCCCTCTACATTTCTGTCATTCTTTGAGCAGTTTATTTTTAGTTTTCCTAACATTTCAAGATATCATTTAGAAGAGAAAGAACGAGGGATAGATGGTGATCAACCTTCAGCCTTAGTTTTTTTTTTAATTTGTTGTTGCTATTTTTTCTTCACTCTAAGATTAATGAATTTATAATTTTATGTTTTCTCAAGGTAACATCCAGTAATTGAACGTGAACAGATCAAAAGAGTCTCATTTTCTTTTTTTTTTTTTTGGTAAACAAGATTTTTTTGGCAACCAGACCACTGTGCCATATCCGTTACACATTTGGCTGTAATTCTTTGTGCATTCATTGTATTACAAGGCGTGCTCTGTTTATGTTGTGTTAGTAGCACTATGGCGCATAGGCTATTTAGTGACATCTGTTGTTTATTAGCACAAATCGATTGAGCATTTGTAATGTTATTGTTAATTAGAAACAATGTTAATTGGCAGAAAAGGTAATTATTGGAAAACAATGATGAGAATTCGGCATTTTTCAATTGAGTGACAGTTGCCAACATTTTGTGTTAAAAATTATGAAACATTCTAGGTTTCTTTTAGGGTGGATAGTATAATTAAATGAAATGAAAAAGTAGTAACATACTAAAGTTGGATATTAAGTTCAGATTTTGCAGTGAAACTCCATATAATTGTGAAAAATATGTGAAACATTTTCATTTGCAGTACTTAGTTCTTCACGGAGTAATTTGATATTCAATAATATCATGCAGTGATGCCAACAATTTACCATCAAAAAACCTAACCAAAATTGTAAAAAGCGTTAAAAAGAGTAACATTTTGTGTAAAAAAGCAAAAACCTAGCAAATCACAACAAGTGAACGAATTGGCGAAAAATTATGGGACAAGCTCATTAAATGTGTTAATTTTAACCGTCCTGCTGTTGATTTGGTTGACCCATCAGTTGAAATTTTCCCTTGTTATTGTTGGCGACTTTTGTGATGTATGCCATAGATTTGGTACGTATGCCATTTAACACTTGTCTTCGAAGAGGTGTCGTCAAGCTGCGCTTCGATCCGACTCAGCAAAAAATTTTCGCTGATCATTATGCTAAAACTTTAATCGGACTGCACTCATTTATATGAAAAATGTAAATGTTTCCTATTCTTTAATGTGGGAAATTGACGTTAAATAAAATATGCTAGTATAAAGATCCACGTGACATAAACCGAAAGGAAACAAGTAAGAGCGTGATAAGTTTGGCCGGGCCGAATCTTATATACTCTTCACCATGGATAGCATTTGTCGAGTTCTTTGTGCGGTATCTCTTTTTGGCAAACAAGGAATAATGGATAAGAACTGTTATGCCGATTCGGACCATAAGTAAATAGAATGTTGAAGACCATAGTAGAAGTCATTGGGTAACATTTCAGTCCATTCGGATAAGAATTGCGCCTTGTGGGGGCTCAAGAAGCATAATCGGGAGATCAGTTTATATGGGAGCTGTATCAGGCTATAGATCGATTAAGACCATATTTGGCATGTATGTTGAAGGTCATGGGAAAAGCCGTTGTACAAAATTTCAGCAAACCGGATAAGAATTGCGCCCTCTAGATGCTCAAGAAGTCAAGATCCAAGATCGGTTGGATCTTGACTTAGCGCTGTTGTTAAAGGTCATATCAAAAATCTTTATGCAAAATTTCAGTCAAATCGGATATGAATTGCGCCATCTAGATGCTCAAGAAGTCAAGATCCAAGATCGGTATATATGGCAGCTATATCAGGTTTTGAACCGACTTGAACCATACTTATCGCAGTTATTGGAAGTGATACCAAAACACCATGTGCAAATTTTCAACCAAATTGGATAAGAATGGCGTCCTCTAGATGCTCAAGACCAAAGATCGGTTTATATGGCAGCTGTATCAAAACATGGACCGATTTGGCCCATTTCCAATCCCAACCGACCTACACTAATAAGATATATTTATGCAAATTTTAAGCGCCTAGCTGTACTCCTTCGAAAGTTAGCGTGCTTTCGACAGACGGACGAACATGGCTAGAAAGACATAAAATGTCATGACGAAGAATATATATACTTTATGGGTTCCTAGACGCATATTTCGAGGTGTTACAAACGGAATGACGGAATCAGTATTCTGGGGCCTTATTCTCGCATTCGTTATTGATCGACTTCTTGTTCGAAGATTAATTCCGTTCCGTAAGTACAAATTGGATCATGACTTACGATTGTAATTTGTCAAAAAGTAATCGACAGTAAAATGGCCATAAAGGCGATAACAACCAGGACGGTAAGGTCACGAACGTCCTTGCAGTGTAAGAAGGAGATTAACGCATTCTCTGAGGGGGAATGAAAGGGCAGACGATTTGGCGATGAAGGCCAGAGGACTGCAGTCAATGAACTTGATTAACACGAAGCCTTTCAGGACGACGCAGTCTGAGTTAAGGGCGTGGGCGACTAACGTGTGTATAACACTGTGGAACACCAAAACAGTCGGTAGAACGGCGAAAATCCTATGGGGTGATCCGGATTGTGAGAGGGCGAATTTTTTTTTACAACTTTTGACGTGGATTAACTCAACAACAGTGCATCGATGAACTTAATTCAATTTTTAGCGATGAAACTTCATCAAGGACCAGTGTTTATCGATAGTATGATGAATTCAACCGAGGTCGTAGTTCACTCTAAGACGAATTTCGTGAGGATCGTCTAAAATCTGTTGTTGTTCCAAAAACCATTAATGCTCTGCGCTAACTGATATTGCAAGATATCATGAGATTGAAACAACCCTAGGTATTAGTGGGACCAGCATACATTCAATATCGCATGGTGCGCTTGTGTCCAACTTTGCAAAAAATTTAATTTTGCCTATAGTATCGATAGGAAAAATATCAATCGATATTCAGACAAAAAATAAAATATCCATTATATCGATAGTCTCATCGATATTTTGCCAGCTCTAATTTTGAGCACTCAAAATATCGATTTAATGAGTCATCCGCCTTATAGTCCTCACTTGGCACCGAATGACTTCTTTTTATTCCCATACGTAAAAAATAACATAAGAGGTCAAAGTTTTTCGACACCTGAAGAAGCGTTTGATGCGTTCAGAATGCATGTTTTGGATATACTTTAATCAGAGTGGCGAATGTGCTTCGACACTTGGTTCAAATGCATGCAAAAGTGTATAGATTTTAATGGGGACAATAAAGTGATTTTCAATGATTAATATTTGTGTTTTGTGTTCTCTAATCACGAAGTATCGTATAATGAAATTTATACGAGGTTCTGAATAAATTATCAGTGCGGGCTTATATAGAATATCTGTTGTCAGGATTGCCATGGCACTGCAAATAATTATCGATAAATACTAATTTGCAATGTTGGACTTTCAAATGAAGGCAATCTGTCACACATTGGTGAGGAATTTTTTTCATGTTTACAAATTCATCAGCTATAAAAAGGAAGCCACTTATCATTGGGCTTAAACTTGAAATGAGACCACCTTGAATTCTTTCTCCATGAATCGGACTGCACTCATAGATATGTGAGAAGTTATTTGCAATTTGCAATTTTACAAATTTATCAAAACGTTTGTATTTGAGTAGTTGGCCCAAAACGTGTTTTTCAATATCTTTCAATTAATGATTACACATTTCTTTGTAAACGGTAATCGATAGACGCCATTCATCGACAAAAATCTAATGATTTTGATTTTTCAGCTATGATTGATGGTTATGTGTACATGTGATGCATACACCTTTTTTTCACCAATACTATTACAATGACCATACATCAGATGTGCCATGTAAACTCTGCATTAGGTTAGCTTAGGTGCGTGAATTGTGATTAGTTTAATGAAATCGATAACTTGTACACGTTACTCATAATAAAATATAAAAACGATAGACTGAAGTGGTGAAAAAATATCTTTTGTAGATAGCTTCCAACCATATTGCATTCTGTTTAAAATGCAACCATTCAAGTTGATTTCTTCCGACATTGCAAACATTTTATGACAGTTGCCGCCATAGTCCACATCCATAATTTTGCAGGATTGTACTAATATGATTTATACTTGCAGGCATTTGACATATTAGTTGTTAATCAGGATTTCAAATCAGAGGCTACCGATTCCGTTACCCTACAACGCGGTGACATTGTTGAGGTTCTCAAGACTTCGACAGAGACCACAGAGAGTACCGTAAAAAAGTATGTAAATGCTATGCCTCTTTCTAGTTCACAATAATTTCTTAATTTCTCTCAAAATGAAATTTTAGAAGTGGCGCCGATTCGAATACCACAGCAAAATGGTTGGTACGTGTCTTCGGTGACAATGCCAAAGAGGGTTGGGTGCCTCGTAATATTTTAGAGGATAGTTCCACGGCGTCCATGTTGAATGGCAACGATAAGGAAAGTGTCGATTTCCAAAAAAAGTATGTACCTCACGCTCTCATATTCATGCATGCTTTCATATTTCACTCTCTCTCATTCTTTTCTATCTCTCTCTCACTGTTTCTCTCTTGATGTGAGCACTTACCTATTCTTCTTCTTTTTAGGGCTGTAATACGAGAGCTATTAGATACTGAGGAGGAATTTGGTAGAGATTTACAAAATGTAGTCGATCGTTATATTAAGGCCGTAGATGCGGCAAATGCTCCTCGAACTGTGCGTGATAGCAAGGACATTATATTTGGCAATTTCCAACAAATAGCCGAATTTCACACTAAGTAAGTGCTAAATATAATTAATCACGCATCTGTTTTCAATACATTACGCATGTTTTGCTGCTTTTTAATCACCCATCATTAAAATGATATGTATTCCTATTTGCAAACTTCACAATGGCAGAGTATGGCGATAAGTTATTTGAAAAAAATGTATATATATACCTATAAATAAAACTCAAAAATCTAATTTAAAAATTTTATTATGTATGTATTTAAAATTGTATTCCATAGACAAATTTTAAAGTTAAAAGTTTTATTTTTAATTTTTTTTTATAGAAAAATTAGTTTTTAAGAAAAATGTTATCTTTTTATACCAAAATTGTACTATATTTGTAAAATACTACTATTTTTATTAAAAATTTTCAGAGCAAAATTTTTTTTGAAAAATATCTTTGAATAATATTTGAAAATTTTGTTAAAATGCTTTTTCTATAGAGTTTTTGAATATGTATATTTTATCTCTATAGACAAAAATTGTCCTAATAATATTTTTATAAAATATACAATTTTTTTTTAATTTCTTAGAATTGAACTTGAACATTTTGGTAAAATGTTATTTCTATGGAGTTTTTGAATATATAATTTTTAAAAAACTATGTGAACACACTTTTTCTGAAAAATTTTAAAAATTTAAAATTTTATTTTTTTATTTTTTTTTTTAATTTGGTTCCATAGAAAATAAATAAATAAAATAAATAAATTTTTATAGCAAAATTTTCAAAAAATTTTTTTTATAGCAAAATTTTCAAAATTTTATTTTTATCGCAAAATTTTCAAATTTTTTTTTTAAGAAAAAAAAATTTTTTGTAGAATTTTTTGTGAAATTATACTAAAATTTTATATCATTAACAAATAATTGGAACTTCATTTCTATAGAAAATGTTGTCAAAATTTAGTTTTTATGGCAAAATTTGCAAAATTTTATTTTTATAGCAAAATTTTATTTTTATAGCAAAATTTTCAAAATTTTATTTTTATAGCAAAATTTTCAAAATTTTATTTTTAAGAAAAAAAAATTTTTTTTTTATAGAATTTTTTGTGAAATTATACTAAAATTGTATATCTTTAACAAATAATTAGAACTTCATTTCTATAGAAAATGTTGTCAAAATTTAATTTTTATAGAAAATTTGTTTAAAAAGTTATTCTTTAAAAAAATTTTGCAAAGTTTTAATTTTCATAGCAAAATTTTATTTTAAGAAGTTTTTTTTTAAAAATTTTATTTTTATATAGAACAAGCTTAATCCGCTCCACTGCGCCTTCTTTTACTATATATGGGACAAAATTGTCCTTTGTATATTTATTTTCGACAATTAAACAGCTTTTAGTGAAATACCATGCTACGAAAATAGTATATGCATACCGCTTGACTATCAGTATAATAATATAAGTGCCTTTATCTGAATCCCATATGAACTTTATTGGACCACGAATTCGCTCGGAGGGTTTAATGCCATTCTAAAAAGACTATTTCCACCGGATATTCTCGTGATGTTCGATTTAGGGGTGTTTTCGGGGGTGAACTGGTCCCCTAGACATCTGGCCCTGTGCTCTTGTCTAAAATACCATTTATTTAAACCCCATATTGCCATTGGTTTAAGTAGAGTTTATAGGGTGCGGGGTCCTCCAAACATGTGGCCAAGAATTGGTTATCAAATTAGTTTTCTAATCTCAAATACCTTTCATTTGAGCCACATATTGGCATGGTCAGCAAATTTTTTCCTTTGGGGGATTTATGGGGAAAGAGCGGATCCGCTAATACAGGGTCCCACATTTGAATATTCGTATTGTACTCCCATATACCTTTATTTGAGCCCCATATTGCGATGGTCAGTAAATAATTGCTGTTTGTGGTCTATTTTAAGAAAGGGGTTGACCCCCAGAAAATTGCTTCAGAAAATGAGTATCAATTTCGTGCTCTACTTTCCAATACCTTTCATATGATCCCCACATTGACATGGTCGATAAATATGCCCGATTTAGGGGTGTTTTGGAGAGTGGGGTGGTCCCCCAAACCGTAAGCCCTGAAAATATATCAGTATCGTGCACTATTCTCATGTATCTATTGTATATACCATTTATTTGAACCCCATATATGCATTGACCTCGAAATTAGATATCAAATTCGTTTTCTTATTTCAAATACTTCCATTTAAACCCCTTATTGGAAAAGTCAGCAAATGTGTTTTTGGGGTTGGGCGGCCCCCAAACACTTGGATATCAGATTCGTATTTTACCCTCAAATACCTTCTATTAAAGGCCCATATTGCTATGGTCAGTAAATAGGTCCTCTTTGGGGGGTGTTTTGGGGAATTGGTGGACCCCCAGAAACTTGGTCTCCCATTTGGATATCAGATTTGTATTTTACTCCCAAATACCTTTTATTTGAGTCCCATATTCTCAGATACTGTCACAGTCGTCGTTGTACGAAGTTTTGGGAAGATTGGTCATTAAATGCGCTTGCAGTGGCTCTAGGAGTAAAAATCAGGCGATATATATATATATATATATATATATATATATATATATATATATATATATATATATATATATATATATATATATATATATATATATATATATATATATATATATATATATATATATATATATATATGAGAGCTATATCTAAATCTGAATCGATTTCCATGAAATTCATCGGTAATGTCGGGAGTCATAAGAAAATACTTTCTGCCAAATTACGAGAGAATCGGTTAACAAACGACCATTTTATTTTAGTATTACTACAAATCGGATGAACATATATATGAGAGCTATATCCAAATCTGAACCGATTTTTTCCAATTTCAATAGGCTTTGTCTCTAGGCCGAAAAATATGCCCATACCAAATTTGCCCATACAAAATCGGATGAAAAAGCGACCTGTACTTTGTACACAAATTAACATGAATAGACAGACGAACGGACAGACATACAGACAATCGATTCACAAAGTGATTCTGAGTCGATCGGTATACTTATCAATGGGTCTATCTCTCTTCCTTCTGGGTGATACAATCAAATGCACTAAGTTATAATACCCTGTACCACAGTAGTGGTATTGGGTATAATGAGTGCTCTGTAGAAAGTTCATGGCGCGCTTCATTGGGTTCAGCGACGAAGCTCATTTTTGGTTCTATGGGTACGTTAATAAGCAGAATTGTCTATTTTGGAGTGATGAACAGCCAGAAGAACTGCAAGAGCTACCAATGCATCTAAAAAAAGTCACAATTTGGTGCGGTTTATGGGCTGGTGGCATCATTGGGCCGTACTTCTTTTAAGACGATGCGAATCGTAACGTAAGTGTGAATGGTGAGCGCTACCTTGAAATGATATCCAACTTTTTTTACCCAAAATGCAAGAACTTGACATGCGGTTTAACAAGACGGTGGTTAAGAAGCGAGTTCGGTGAACATTTTATTTCACATTCGTGTGGGGCTATGTTAAGCTCATGTCTTTAGAAACAAGCCCGCTGAAATTGAAGTATTGGAAGAGAAGATTGAAGCATTTATTCGAGAGATATCGGCCAAAATGTTGAAAAGAGTTGAATTTTATGCGTTTTTGTTTTCAAAAACTTTCCAATAGCTCTTAAAAATTTACCCTTTTTATACTCTGCTAAATGTATGAGACACAAGATAAAAACAAACCAAAAGAATCACCTTTTCGCTTAAGAAAACGTCTTTTGCTGCAAACGAAGTATTTGTGACATAAAAGAGATTTTGAATTTTTGCGTAAAAAAGCCATCCCATGCCACAGACAAAGTTCATAAAAGTTTCACAACCAAAGTTCAACGGTGGAGTTACTATAAAAATATTGGGTTGCCCAAAAAGTAATTGCGGATTTTTTAAAAGAAAGTAAATGCATTTTTAATAAAACGTAGAATGAACTTTAATCAAATATACTTTTTTATACTTTTTTTCTAAAGCAAGCTAAAAGTAACAGCTGACAACTGACAGAAGAAAGAATGCAATTACAGAGACACAAGCCGACTATATGAAAAATCCGCAATTACTTTTTGGGCAACCCTAGTACTTCCCTAATAAAACAGATTTACTTGTTGCAAATATATTTCAATAATTTTATTTTTTTGCATGTATAGACAATTTATTATTTTTATTTTTTTAGATTTTCAATATTGTTGTTTATTTTTATATATATACAATATTTTTATTTATTTGTTTTTCTTTTTTAATTTTTTTTTTTTGCAATCGCTTATGCCATACTCTAAAATTGTGAGGATATCATAAATTTTTCTCATTACTTTCATTTCTCCATGGCCAATACGCTTTGAATTCTAGCTTTTGCTCTTGTGTTTCCATTTTATTTTTGATCTTTTAATGTATTTCTCTAAATTTTGTTTAGGGTATTTAATGATGGCGTCCAATACTACAAGGACAAACCGAATATGGTCGTCAAGACCTTTTTGCGATTGGAACGTGATTTCGATATGCATGTAAAATATTGCAAAACCGAACCCTTAGCTCAGGAGTACCTAGCATCGAACAAAGAGGCTTTTACATTCTTTCAGGTAAAAATCAAATAACAAAAAACATATAAAATAAGAAAACAAAATCAAATTCAAATTTAACGGCTAAACACATGAGACATGGCATAGCTCATTTAACAAAAGTGTTTGCCTTCGTCATTCGCCATTCATGATTTATGATAGAATTTCAAAAAAAAAGAACAAAATCGAATAGACTACAAAAACCCAAAGAGATTCACAACAAATTCTTTGGTGACTGGGTAAAATTAGAAATTATTGTGGATATTTTTAAAGATCTTGCCGTCAACACCACCTACGTGGCCACAATAATGAAGAGGAGGTGGATGAACAGACGGACGGAAAACGCACAAATGGATGAGGTGGACTCATTACTACTCCTTAGCATTCTCATGGGCGTTCGTCATAGTGGCGATGATCATCATCATTATCATTATTGCCATTCACCTGAATCTCTGAATTTGTGTTCTATTTATTTTTTTTACATTTTCCTACCACAACAAGTTCAAGTTCACCCAACACCAAACATAAAATTTGGGATATAACCAAAAAAAAAAAACTTTGGGATTTAGACAAAATTGGAATATTAAGTGAGTGAAAGCCATCATAGCACAGTTCCTAGTGTGTTTGAAAATGAAATGAATTGACCTAGAAAAAACAACGATTTTTTCGAAATGTTTAGAACTTTTATTTATTTATTTTTTTCAAATTCCATTTGCTTATATACATCTGTGTTCTGAAGGAACGGAGTATGTGTTGATGATAGCCAGCATTATCTGTCCGGTGGCATTGTTGTTGGTTTTGTTGCTACATCCCAATTATTGAGTATTTTCTTCGATAGAATCATTAGGTTTATGTTCTTCAATATGTTTGTAATAAAAATAAACAAGATTTTGTTTTTGAATTTATTTCAATTCGGAAATCACTTCATTTTGGGCGTCCTTAGATCATGACCATGGCCATGAACTGTTTGGGCCACAGTTTGAGTGTATGGTTATGCAGTCAATGTTAAAAAATATTTTATTAAAACCAAGTAAAAAGGCATTAAGTTCGGCCGGGACGAACTTTGGATACCCGCCACTTGGGGGTATATATGTAAATCCCCTTTCGTCACAATCTGGTGAAAATTGGATCAGTTATGCACCCAAATTCGCCACGGACATTGAGTGGTCTAATGAATAAAAGTCAATGTTTAATTTTGTATTTCAAATTTCAACAAAGTCGGGTAACAAATAAAGCTTTTATGAGCTTCTGACCCTTAATCGGCATATGGGTCTATATGACAGCTATATCTAAATACAGTCCGATCTGAACAATATTTGGGTTCTGTATTGAGAGGCCTAAAACTACTCACAGTTTCCAATTTTAGCGAAATCGGATAAAAAATAAAGATTTTATGGGCTTTAGACTCTTTATCGGGAGATCGGTCTATATAGTAGCTATAGCTAAATATAGTCCGATCTGAACCATATTTGGGTCCTATGTTGGGACCCCCAAAACAACTCACAGTTTGAAATTTCAGCGAAATCGGGTAATAAATAAAGCTTTTATGGGCTTCAGACCCTTTATCGGCAGATCGGTCTATATGGCGGCTATATCTAAATATAGTCCGATCTGAACCATATTTGGGTCCTATGTTTTGACCCTCAAAACAACTCACAGTTTCAAATTTTAGCGAAATCGGTTAAAACGTTAAGCTTTTATGGGCTTCAGACCCTTTATCTGGAGATCGGTCTATATGGCAGCTATATCCAAGTATAGTCCGATCTGAACCATATTTAGGTCCTATGTTGGAAGGCCTAAAACTACTCACTGTTTCAAATTTCAGCGAGATCGGTTAACAAATTAAGATTTTATGTGCTTCAGACCCTTAATCGGGAGATCGGTCTATATGGCAGCTATATCTAAGTATAGTCCGATCTGAACCATCTTTGGGTCCTATAATGGGAGGCCTAAAAATACTCACCTTTTAAAATTTCAGCGAAATCGGGAAAAATACAGCTTTTATGGGCTTCAGACACTTTATGGGCAGATGGGTATATATGCCAGCTATATCTATATATAGTCCGATCTGAACCATCTTTGGGTCCTATGTTGGAAGGCCTAAAACTACACACTGATTTAATTTTCAGCGAAATCGGTTAAAAAATAATGCTTTTATGGGCTTCAGACACTGTATCGGCAGATGGATATATATGGCAGCTATATCTAAATATAGTCCGATCTGAACCATCTTTGGGTCCTATAATGGGAGGCCTAAAAATACTCACCTTTTAAAATTTCAGCGAAATTGGGAAAAATACAGCTTTTATGGGCTTCAGACACTTTATGGGCAGATGGGTATATATGCCAGCTATATCTATATATAGTCCGATCTGAACCATCTTTGGGTCCTATGTTGGAAGGCCTAAAACTACACACTGATTTAATTTTCAGCGAAATCGGTTAAAAAATAATGCTTTTATGGGCTTCAGACACTGTATCGGCAGATGGATATATATGGCAGCTATATCTAAATATAGTCCGATCTGAACCATCTTGGAGTCCTATGTTGGGAGGCCTAAAACTACTCACCGTTTCAAATTTCAGCGAAATCGGTTAAAACATTAATCTTTTATGGGCTTTAGACCCTTTATCTGGAGATCGGTCTATATGGCAGCTATATCCAAGTATAGTCCGATCTGAACCATATTTAGGTCCTATGTTGGAAGGCCTAAAACTTCTCACCGTTTCAAATTTCAGCGAAATCGGTTAAAACATTAAGCTTTTATGGGCTTTAGACCCTTTATCTGGAGATCGGTCTATATGGCAGCTATATCTAAATATAGTTCGATCCAAACCATATTTGGGTCTTATGTTGAGAAGTTTTAAACTACTCACCGTTTCAAATTTTAAAGAATAAAACATCAAACCTGTGGCTTTGGTGCAGGCAAATCCTCCTGCAGAGACAAGAAGGGAAATCGGGTAACTGACACAGATAACATGCTGAGGATATGGAAAGAACATTTTACCCAACTGCTAGTGTCCGACGTTGGCGGCGAAGAGGATACCACAGAACCAATCTCTGATGATGGTATAGAATGTTTACCTCCTAGTCAGAATGAGGTCCAAATAGCCGTGACCCGACTAAAGAACAACATGGCAACAGGAGCCGACGGATTACCCGCTGAATTATTTAAGATCGGAGGTGACACGCTGATAAGGCGTATGCATCAGCTTATCTGCGCAATCTGGCTAGAAGAACGCATACCCGATGATGGGAACCTCAGCATACTATGTCACGTACTCAAGAAAGGAGACAAGACGGAATGTGCCAACTACAGAGGAATAAGTCTCCTCCCCATCGCATTCAAGATACTCTCGAGCTTATTGTGTGAAAGATTAAAACCTAAAGTCAGTGAGATAATTTGGCCCTATTAATGCGGCTTTAGACCTGGTAAATCCATCCTGGACCAGATATTCACACTGCGCCAAATCCTGGAAAAGACCCGAGAAGGACAAATCAACACCTACCATCTCTTTGTTGACTACAAAGCCGCCTTCGATACTCCATTATGTTCAAAGGTATTTCAAGCGATGTCTGAGTTTGGTATCCCTGCAAAATAAATAAGACTCTGCAGGATGACACTAGCTGATACGCGTTCCTCACTAAGATTAGAAAAGAATCTCTCCGAACCATTTAATACCAAACGAGGTTTCAGACTACTCGCCTATGTCGACGACATCGATATCATAGGTCGGTCACAGGGAGGAAGTAATTGCAGTCTTTGAAAGAATCGAAAGAGAGTCAGTGAAAATGGGTCTGGCAGTAATGGAGATAAGACGAAATGGATGGCTTCAACTCCCAAAAAGCCTTGCACAACCGAGCAGATGAAGAAAATGGAGAAACTTAGGAACCACAACTTTGAGACAGTCAGTAACTTTATTTACCTCGACACCGCCGTTACCGAAACGAATGACATCAGTTTTGAGATTAAGCGAAGAATAATACTGGCAAACAGATGCTATTTTGGATTAGGTAAGCAGTTTAGAAATAAGAAGAAGATTACACCATACAAGACACTGATACTACCCGTGCTGTTTTATGGTTCTGAAGCATGGGTACTTGTGAAAGCAGATGAGGCAGTGCTTGGAGTATTTGAGAGAAAGATTCTTCGTAAAATGTATGGACCAGTTTGCGTTAATGAAGAATATATGCGCTGTATAACGACGATAGCATAGTTACACGCATCAAAATACAACGGCTGCGTTGGCTAGGTCATGTTGTCAGAATGGATGAAGAAGCTCCAGCAAAGAAGTCTTTTGAAGGCAAATACGGTGGTACACGGAAACAGGGAAGACCAAAAGCCCGATGGAAAGATCAAGTTGTGGGAGACACCTCGAAACTTGGTGTCAGAGATTTTAGAATGAGCGCAGAGGATCGAGGCGCTTGGAACGCTATTCTACGTTCGACTAGTGGAAGAAATATTCTGTCATAGCCAAGTAATATGACGGTTTCGGTTGGACTGGATTGAGATAAAAAATTACTTCGGCTGGCCTTTTATAGGGTCAAATTATCGCACGAGCCTTCGGTCAATGTTCGAAAATTCAACGCGATCGTAGCAATTCCTTTCCTCTATCGGTTTTAACTTTTTGATTTGGTGTAAGATCGTGCGCCTTTTGAAAACTGTAAGTCTTTACTTTAACCTCGTTTTCTTTACATTTTTTATTTGAAAATTGAACGTGTTTATGCAAGCGCTGCAATTCCTTTCCTTTATCGAGTCTATCTTCTTTTTTGATTTGGTATAAGGTCGTGTGCCTTTTGGAAATTATAGGGGTCGGTTTTTCATATACGGGACATTTTCCTTTTACGGGACATTTTCAGATATTTAGCCATTTGATTGCCGCTGCTGCGTGGATTTAGTTAAATTTGAGTCTTCACTCCCCGAACCCTTTTTGGTGTGGTTGTCGTATTTTTACGCTACCAGTATCATTATAAAGATCTATGTTGCGATGCACAAACATTTTGTTCACTTTGAGGTGTTTGAGTTCGCCAACAATAGCCGGTTGTGATTTTCCAGCCAGTTATAACGCAAACACACTATTACACTTGATATCTATCAGGAATAACTTTCTTTTTTAAAAAAAATCAGAAGCTTGTGATGACCTGTTGACAATATAATCAGCTATCAATAAAACAAATATCATGTAGCTATCATTTCTAGTTTGACAGATGTACCAGTGCGAACTTGGTAACACTATGTGTCAGCTTGAAAGTTGTGCCTACACCTCTACGACCCTCACCAACCATTCTTGAAAATTTCAAGAAAATTAGTTCATCGGGTTTTCAGTCTATATGGTACAGATAAACTCACAAGCGAACACATACTCACAAACGAAAATTACAATTTAATAAAATATTTTAACTGAAAATATCAATTTAATATTCAATAATTAATTTTTGGAGTAATTTCGTTTTCTTTCAGCAAAGCACTAAATTTGAATATGTCCATTAATCCGTTATTAAGTAACGGAATAATTTGTAAACGTCAGCAAATGTACATTTTACAGAAATTTTCTCTGATTTATTGTTCTGTGGCAAAATCATCTGCTTTCTGCTCAATGAATTTATTTTTCAATTTTCCATATTCCAGTGAGGCGAAATGAAGATTTATGATACATGTATGAGTGTGTTAAATGATTGTTCATACGCACTCATGTGTGCATACTCGTAAAAAAGACAAAAAAATAGACATCAAAACAAAAAGCTTTCATTTCCGTTTCGTGTGAGTAAACAAAACCACCGACGACAAAGTGTTAACACTACATGAGCTTTTGTTGTCGTGAGCGAAAGTTTCACTTCGTACTGAGACGATTGTGCGATCTTTGTGGTTTTTCTTTTTTTTTTTTGCTGTTCGTTTTGAAAAATACGAAGAATATTTCATAATTGTGGCGGGGAATTATGTGGGATTATTCATATCTGCACTCTGTACATACTACACATGCCACATCAATTCAAGCGATTTCGTTTACGTACAAACATACCCCCATGTATATGGGGATCATGTACTTATGCGTATGTTTGTATGTATGTGTGTTGACTTTCTAAATTTCATTGCGGTCAACCCAATTTGTATTAACCGACCGAAAAAATTGCATTTTCGTAAAACTATTTTCTTACACCAACAAACAATAAAATTAAATAAAAAAGATAAATAAAAAACACATTAAAATATGACGTGAATGGTATCACTATACCATTTTGGGTCTTAAATTGCTTTTCCCTATAACGAAGTGGACAATGTCTGAAGTATTTAGTGCAAAATTGCTAATGCAAAATACAAATGGTGGCGACTTCACCGCGAGGGTTCCTTTGGATACGGCTGGGTATTAAAGGTGGTTTTTTGGAGCGCCATCTACCAAACCACAACACTATATAGTTATATAGGTCTCACAACTGCAGTATACGGCTAGTGCATGACAAGCAGGTTAAGCCGCCCAACATTTGCCAATGGCTCCGCCTCCGGCTCCAACCGCCTTTTTTGCCCTTTTTAAAATGTTCAATTTTGTGTCCAGCAAAGCATCCAGGTTTTTCGCGCTTTCAGTAAATGGAACATTCTTTCTTCTTAAGGAAGCAGGTATCACTGTGTGTTCCGTCTTAGACGGAAAACAGCAGAAGATGTTTGCTGTTTCAGCAAAATATTACTGCCCAATTTTTGCTACCATATTTCCCTGGGTATACGGAATTAAAATGTTAAGTCTAAGTTAGTGTTATCCCCTAGGCGGTTGATGATCTGCGTCATTTTCCAGTGGAGGGGCAGATGTAGAGCAGAGGAGTAGGTTAAGAATGATCTCCAAAGACCCAATACCTGCGGTGATGGAATCAGGACGTATAATGCTTTCTGCTACTGAGAACTCGACTGGTTGAGGGGTTGCGCCTGGCTCCTCTAGGGGACAAACGACTGGTCTGCTGGAGCTTTTGACGAATACGCCTGGTTCGAGACTTGAGTATAAGGCCGAACCTATTTCATCTTTACATGCTTATAATTTGCCAATGTAATCGGCCTTCTCTGGCAAACCAATACGCTCTTCAAGAGGTTGGAATAATGAAATTCGTTGCCAGATTTATTGAGTGGCTTGGGGCGAATGATCCTAAAACTCTCACCGATAAGGAGAGAGGCTCCCTTGATTCGCTGGCCACCTCAAAAGCCACACGCCTAGATTAGGAAACGGTACAGCAGTCAGCCAAAATGATGAGGTCACCATGAGGGCATAGCGTCCCTAAAAGAACTAAGGCGAATAGGCAATAGCAATATGAGTCCAAAAACCTTTGCCATGTCACTAAGCACAGGCATGGCGATGGTATTTGTCGACAAGGAAGAAGAACAAGACTGCATTCCTGAGAACAATTGGAGTGGGATAGTCAATGGACAGTCATCTGTATACTACTTGCGGAATTGCCTGGGCCTTCTCCAGTTTGTGACGATGCATGCTGGATCAACGCTCAATTGAAATGTATCGTTGCGTTCTAAAAAATGATTGGTAAGATTAGGCCTCCAGCCAATGGCATTCGTTTGGATACCAAGGATTCACACAGATCCTGAGTCCATACTTGGGAGACTAAGGGATTGTGCTCCAAATCTTTAAACCATCGACTGGAAGATTCGATGAGGCAGATGGCGACCAGAGACATGTAGTATTCGTTCTTAACCTCAGCTACCTTGCAGACCTCAACAAGTCTGAAGGAGTTGTATCCTACGGATTGAACAAGCTCAAGCTTCATACTTGAAAGACTAAGGGCCTTTGATTCCGATCTTTAAACCACCGACTGGAAGATTGAATGAACCAAATGGCTACCGGAGACATGCAGAATTCGTACTTAACGCTTTCTCGCAGACCTCAACAAGTCTGAAGGAGTTTTATCCTACGGATTTAACAAGCTGAAGCTTAAGGTGTATAGAAGCGACCTGGATTGGGGAGTCGGGAGACGACCTAGTAGTTGTTCCTGAATGATTGTCTGAGGAACTATCAACCACACATCTAATGTCTGGTAGAAAGCAGCAGACTGAGAATGCCACTGACAAGCCTTGTGTGGGTGGGTCATCCGGTTGGATTGGGCTCAAAGCGTGCGCCAGTAGCAACTAGTGAGGCATCTGAGGAATTGTCTACACGCAAATATCCATTGTCCAGAGAAAGAGTAGTTTCACTGCTTTCTCAACTGTCCATGGTAGCGTAAGGAAAGATTGAAAGAATCTTGCGGACTCAGACGAAGAGCAACAGTGGTGAAAATTCGAAATCTTGACTATGGTCCGGTTTTTTGCAGATAAATCGACACCATTTTAAGGTATCATCGGCGGCTCTAAAGGTCCTTCTGATTTCAGAGGGATTTGACGATGTTCTGATCCAGGAAGCATGAGTGTTTGGAGGAGTGGTTCGTCGATTAAGAATTCATTGGATTTAAATTATGTTTTTCTTTTCCAACCTTGAGGTTAAAATTCTCATAATTGGTTGACTTTAAGGCACATGATTCAAAGATGCCTCCTACAAGCCTTACGTTGCTGGTTGAAGCCGCTTCTGCTGGGAAAATAGAGCCCCATTGTGGGAAGTGATGTTGATGCACAACACCAGATATGGGGAAGTTCGGATGTCAACGAAAGGGGTGAGCTGCTTATCGCATATAATATAAGTTGAAATCTGGAAATCTGAAATAAACCGACCATTATTACCAGGAACAGGCATGAGGTACTGGATATTACGCTCATATTCTCTGATACAAAGTAGAAAATATGAGTGGTAGGATATTTGAGTGAGAAGTGTTGGGTTTTAGATTTGGAGAAAATACAGTAGAAGAAAGGCAGATTGGAATAAATTTTGGCTGACATTCTGCACGACTATCCCTGAAAAAGAAGTGGAATCTGAGAAGGCCATAAACATAATGGTCAAGCGGATCACAAAGGCCCTGAGTGACTCGCTTATGTAAAAATGTCCTAGAGCCAAACCAAGTGGCAAACAGCGACCGCCAGACCCCAGAACCGGTTGGCCATAGGAAGAGTTGAAGAAAACTCTTTAACATTGCGACAGCCCCTATGGCATCACACGACTGAGTAGTCTATAAGGCTGAGCTAAAAAAGCCTCAGAAAAAATTCTGGTTAGAATTCTGCAGTTCCATGGGGGAGCATACATCTGAGAGTTCTAGGCTGAGGAAGATCCTATCCTATCTACATGTAAGCTAATTCTTCAGGATCAGGCCTGAATGTCAAAAAATGATGGATAGTAAAAACTTGTGGGTTGTGAAAACTCCAAAATTATGTGGCCCAATTTAAATTTGAAGAGGTCTACCACTTTGCTGTCGCTAGAACATATGTCTCAGTCATTGTGGCCAACATAACAGGTCGAACACCCTATCTGATCGGAAAACATGCCGACAGACTGAAGGTTGCGAGTGACAACTTCTGCAGATGCTGTGAGGAAGTCGCGGAGGAAGAGACTATAGGACATCTGCTGTGTGTGTTTCACGCATTGGCAGGATTTCCACTGCAGGTTTCATTTCTAATTTCGCGGATATGAAGATTCGAAAGTCTATAGGTTTTTAAAGCGATGTAGGTGGTTCAACGGTAGTAACTAGAAGTAATCTTTCTTCTACTGTTCCTGTGTTATCTTAATGGACGATAACGTCTAAGTGATTCTAATGGCGGGCTGCCACTAAACAATTACTTACATGGTAGAGAAAAGGGAAGATTTGTAATAAATTTAAGTTTTGAAGATAAAATATTTGATATGGTTTACTTTACTTCGTTCACAGTAAAATGCCTATTAAATTCTTGCGAAATCCGACGGACTCTATTCTTTGCCAGAATACAACCAAAAATTCAAACAACTACACACCACAAAACAACGTCATCGAAACAGATTTGATAGGTGCCTATTTCGTTAGATTTTAATTACATTGGCAATTAATTGAAGCGATATAAGTATTGGCGCAGCGACATGTCGCTATTATTTTGCTCATAGAACTACTTCTACGGAATGTGTTTGCATTTTCTTGTTGTTCGGCCGAAAAGTCGAAGTCAGTACTAGACTTCAAAGTTAAAAAAGTCAAGTTTGGGCTTCTCTCTTCATTCTTCATTCAATCGAATATGAACTGTAGCTGCAACAAGACAATAATGCGAATCAATGTTGCCAACACGTATTAAAAATATGTATGGGTGATCTGGCCACACTTTTTTTCGAAGCATGTCTTTTTTATTGCTGTCATTTGACACCGTCTACTGCATTATCGACTCGGTTTGGTGGCGAAATCTGCTGCGAAGCCTCATTCCTTTAATCGATTTTTTCTTTCTTCGAAATAATAATTTTTGTGGTATGGTGTAATTGATTTAATTTTGTTTGCTGGCTTTTGACACACCATAATTTATCTTCGTTTCGTCTCAGTGTATGAATGAAATGACTGACGGACGAAAATTCCTCTGACAATCCTGGCAAAGTGCAAAAAGCCAAACACTTGTTGAATGCACTAAAAATAATTAAGAATTTTCGGTGGCACTCTTTTTTTGAACTTGGTGTAATTTGTTAAACAATTAAAAAAGCTTTTGTTTCAATTTGAAGCAAGAAAAAAACCCTTTTGGGATGGATGATTGGTTGGATGCATGAATGCACCAACTTGTTTTTTATTACGAAAATCTATTGAGGGATTCTTTTGCTAATTTTTTTTGGTATTTCTTGCAGTTTGGTTTTTTTGGGTTCTTTCTTCAATAATTATCTAAAATAGAGCTAAAGACATAATATTTATATTTAGATTTAGATCTACGACCAAAAGGCGAAAATCGACGAAACACCGCCAACAACATGCTGATGCTGATGCCGATGATGGTGGCGATGCTCTACTATTGTGGTTGGCCGTCTTGGAAGCTTTTTTCCGAAAGTTCAGCCAAAGCACCTCAGTCACTCTTTAGACGTGCTGGTGTTCGTGTCGCGCTGAAACACTGTGTCTGTTTTTCTGTGGGGATCTAACGTGGTGGATACTTTAGGTGGCTACAAATTTTTTGATTTTTTTAAGAAAAACAAATTTTTTCTCCAAGAGCAAATTTAACACAAGCATTGAAAAAAAAAACGAAAAGAAATCCTATACAGCTACATAGATTATATATATATATAGATATACATATATATAATTTTATTTTCTCCGTTATAAATATATATAATTTTTTTTGAAAGCAAGGAGAAAGATCAGAAACACTGTGCAAGTGTGAGTGCGTGTGTTTTTTTTTGAAAAAGCAAAAAAAGAGTGAAAAAATATATATTGGAATTAAGCAAGAAAAACCAAAGAAGAAAAACCAACAACACAACTAGAAATAACCCAAGAATTATATAAATTTTCATTGAAATTAGAGAAATTTAAATAAGGAATATAAATAATTGAAAAAAAGTGCAAAATTAGAAAAAAATTAAAAAAAAGTGTCTGTCTACTTTGCACTTGACAAAGTGAGTGAGAAAAAATTTTTTGCAAGAAAAGAAAAACACAATATTGCAATATGGAAAACGTCACTTCACACCATTACATATAAAAGGAAATATATATATACACAGTGCATTTAACTTCCCACACACTGAATACTCTAAGTATACAACCCTACTGCTGATAAATAAGCTGCTTATAAACTCTCTGTTACTGTCAATCAAATTCAAATTTTAATGCTAAAAAGCTTATAAACGTTTATTGATAATTAATTAACTTGGACATGGAGATGGAAAACCTATGTGAAACAAAGAACTCTTGAAATAATTCATTATCCAAATATATATTTTTGAATTTTTTTATATAAATTTTTGCTAGAAAAAACATTTTTCCCGCACACTCTTATAAAATTGGATTTTTTCCACAAAATTTTCTTTGCGAGTGACCGTATGTATAATCGCTACCGCATAGAATTTTCTTTTTTATTTCTTAAGATTTTAGTTTTTGTTGTTGTTGTTATTTTTCTTCTTTCTAAATAATGTCTGATTTTATTTGCCAGTTGTATTCTCAAAACGCCCACTATATTCAAGAAATGATGATTATTCTAGGCCAAGACTTTTTGTTTAATAAAAAGAAGAGAAAATGAAAAAATAGACGTACACAGCAAGCAGAATATGAAAAAGCTACAAAAATTGATAATAAAGATGCCACAGTTTCCTTAGGGTTAAGAAAAATTGGCAGTAGAAAAATGAAGGAGCGTAGCAGACAGACGGGGTCAGACTCCGCAGTCCTGCTTTAAACAATGGTTTATTTTGATTACTTTGTTTAAATCACAAGTTTTTATACCCACCACAAAACATTGGGGATCACGAATTTGGTTTCCTTTATATCAGTTGTACGACGATAAGCCCGTTTTCAAAAACATTACCAGTTGTTGACGCACATTTAGCTTTAGTTGAACAGCGTTACCCACTTTGAGCCAAAATGACATTTATGGAAACACTGAAAATTTTAAGGAAGCTATAAACATTTTCCTTTGGCGTATTTAATTTTATATAATTAATTTGTTTGATTTCCAATCATTTTTCACCCTATCAAAACAACACCACATTTTCCATTTTTGTTTAATCGTATTGTAAGTATTCCACATAGTAAATGGCATTGTTATGCGGTCGATAATACCGTCAAACTGGCGCCTCTTTAGCTAAAAAAAACATTAAACAGCGTTACCTGGTTTACATATGTATAGTAATTACACTGATCACTTTATTCAAATGCTAAACATATGCCTATGGTAGCAAACACATGGTGACCAAAAAATATGCATTCGTTTGACTAATCTGTCACTTTTGTTTTTGAAAATTTATGAAAATTACGCAAGTTTTGCCCATGAACATTCCATTAGGTTACGTTAGGGTGAAAAGAGGGTGCAGATATTAAAGAAATGATATAAAAAGAAATGCTCCAACTTCTCATCATCTTCCCAGCATGCCCTACACATGCTATCACTTGCCGCACCGATTTTACATAAATGAGCTCGTAGTCCTATTTGTCACGTTATGGTACCAATAGCTATGCTGACCTCCT
Organism: Stomoxys calcitrans; assembly: GCF_963082655.1. NCBI lineage: Eukaryota > Metazoa > Arthropoda > Insecta > Diptera > Muscidae > Stomoxys > Stomoxys calcitrans. The sequence goes on along the minus strand of NC_081556.1, from coordinate 143,676,678 downwards.
TTTTACATCCTTTCAGTAATAGCCTCGTCTTCTTACGATCTGGATCCCCCATAGGATTTTCGCCGCCCTACCGATCATTTCGGTGTTCCATAGGTTGCATGCGCATTCGTTGCCCACTCCTTTAACTCGGACTGCGTCGACCCGAAAGGCTTCGGGTTAACCAAGTTTATTGACGGCAGTCCTCTTGCCTTCACCGCCTTTCATTTCCTCTTAAGGAACAGGGGTAAACTTCTCACATATCAATAAGTGCAGTCCGATGCAAGTTTAATCTCAATGAGGGGCCTCCTTTTTATACCCGTGTACAAACGGCTTACCCCAATGCGACACCCTTTTGGAGAGAAGTTTTTACATGGCACAGTACCTCACAAAGTTTTTACATGGCACAGTACCTCACAAATGTGGCATTAGGAGGGGAAAATCAAACTGCGTTACGTTACGTACAAATTTAGTGTTATTTTGTGTAAATAAATCCATTACGTGGCGCCAAAAGTGATTAAAGCAAAATGTAATAAAGGTGCTTTCAATGTCACCCTGTAACACAAAGCAAACCGAAAATTTCGATTAGGATATGTCAATTCATTTCTTAAGGCAACGAAAACTTCGTTTGAGGGACATACCGCCCTTATAACAAATTTAATTGTTTGCTCATTGGTTAATATGTAGGGGTCAAAGGTTAGCATGTCGCAGACGCCGAACGCCTGGGTACAAAAGAGAGCATGAGAAAACATTTTCAACGTCAGAACACCCCAATAACCCAATAAACAGGACCTCCATTTATGATGTGGCCAAAATTAGAATTTAAATTTTGCAAGAATGTTTTTGTGTTTGTCTAAAATTTACTTTTGACAGAATTTTAAAAAAATCTACTAGAAACAAAATTAAGGTCCTTTGGATTGTGTATTTTAATCGAGTTCCACTGTGTTACCGTTCTCTCGATCTTATTTATCCAATTTCGATGGAATGTAAGCTGGTCATTTATATAAGCCATGTTCTATGTACATCTGTGCTGCATGATACAGAAAAAGTTGCATTTCAAATATCCAAAAACATTTTACCTTAAATATGTATGAAAGAGAATAAGGCTGTATTGCCAGTAAAAATTTGCATAATAAAAATAAAGCAGCTGGTTTCTAAAGAAAGCATCTGTTCGGTGGTGCTGGAAAAAAATCCAGTAGACATAGCTTGCCAATTTCTCTCAATTGCCAAACTCCCAAAATTTCCCTCGCTATTACGCACTCTCCCACTCTCATCTGCTGGCAAATAAAGTACGCGAACGACTTCTTGTAACAATTTGTGCAAAATTTGCACAAATTTTTGAGTACACGAACACACTTAATGTATTCCACTTAGTATATGCCGCTGTTATCTGGTTGTGGTTTACATGTATGACGTCGATAAGATGGATTTCAATTATAACGGCGCTGTTGTTGTGGTTGAAGCTTCACTTGAACTGCATTATCGACTTTTGCATTACCGCCTCATTACTACCATACCACTGAACATTTTAGGAAAATACCAATCTCATTTAACTAGCATGAAATAAATTACCTTCGCCCTAGCAGGCAAAGCACTTGAATTTAAATTTCTTGTTTTTAATGGTCATCCGTGTACGAAAGCGCAAAAGTGAAATATTGCAAATATTTTTATTCAGATAAAATCCATGAAATTGAAATGTGTCAACATTGATTACTGTTTCCATAAAGTTACATCCTACACCAAATAAGGTAATTTACACATCTATTTTACAAAGAGAAGGCCACTGTAGCTAAGAGGTTGGGATGTGCGCCTATAACGCTGAACACATGGGTTCGAATTTTCCCCTCCTAATGTTGGCGACATTTGTGAGGTACTATGCCATGTAAAAACTTCACCTCACAGACGAGTTGATTTGCGGCATGCCGTTCAGTTTGACTGATTTCCGTTGTTTGACTGATTTCCTCTATAGAACTGACAAAAAAACTACATTAAGTTTTGTAAATATCAGCGCCAGTTACAGATGATTTTCAAAAACTTTTTTCTGAGAAAGCCGCAGGCTGCTTCCTATTTAAAGTCTGCATAGTACAAAGGTTGGTTTAACCGATAACAATATATTCGACAAAGTATACAACATTGTTATCTGGTAGAGAGTTGAACAGTGTTACCTACTTTAAGCTGCATTGCCATTTGCGGAATTTACATAAGTAATCATAACGGTAATTTCTGTACCATAGCTATGATCATTGCAATACAACATATTATGTTAAATTAAATTTCGCCCAAAGTTGGAACCGAGAGTAATTTAAACATAATTTATCGAATGTTATTTTTTGTAAATACCCTTCTAAAATACTTGTAGTAATGATCTAATTATTTCTTCTTGAAATATTTTATAATATTCAAACTGAATTTCAGTCTGACAAAAAATTGCCTCAAAGGCGCCCCTGTATCATAGTCAATTAACAAATATATTAAAACCCAATTGTGTACATTAAACTTTCTGAGCAAAAGATGAAATGAAAAACAAAAAGAAAATTAAACGCAAACAAGAAAACACCACCATTAAAATACACATTTATTTGATATCTCTTTGAAAACATGATACAGTCAGTTTTTAATGGGCCTAACAAAAGGAAAAAATAAAATCTTCAAATAAAATGTTTGCCAAAATTATAGTATTTTCTATGACTGCCACTGCCACCACCACCAACACCGCCAATGTCATCGAACCACAGCTAGTTTAAGAATTATTACAAAATATCTTTTTAAATTTATTTAAGCAATATACTCTCGTGCAAGGCATTCATTATTTACGGGTTTCTATCAGATATGGCAGCACTCGATTTCTTATTTTTCTCATACTTTTTTATGATTTTCTTTTTGCCAACATAATTATTTTTTTCGGCGAATTTTTATTTATTTTGCTTAATGAAAAGACAGAAGGAAAAACATTTCAAAAGTTTATTCGAACAAATCTTTATTTATGTTAGAGGCATGGGATGCGGCTATGCTGGTGCTTGTTGGGGGCTAAACCAAAGATTTATGTAAATAATTTCGTTTTTTTTTATATGTTCTTTTTTTGGCTGCCGTCAGTGTCATTTGTCCGTTTGGTGCGTCCATCAAATGCTGATGATGATGAAGGCTAAAGACAACACGGTGGGCCAAAATATTTTGTAGGCCATAGAGAGGTTAAGCTTCGTAGGGGTAGTAGAATACTTTGTAAACCAATGTTAGTGAGAAAAAACATAGAAATATATTAATGGAAATTGGATTTATTCGATATTTAACAATTTCTCTTGACAGTAGCAAAAAATCGCAGCAAAATTTCATTGCAGCAGAGAAAAATTATATAAAACTTAAAGAGAATCTATATATGAAAAGACTGCATCAGTTACAGATTATTTGCAATGAATTATTGCATGAGAAAGCTTCAAACAAACTAAATATTTTCCGCCGCTCACTCTCTATTAAATTTCCGTATGGGATATACTGTTTGTTTCATCGACAACTATGTATTCCCCATACTAAACAATGCTTGTTGCTTTTTCTATAACGCCGATAAGAACGCTTTCAAAATTATATTTAGATTGTGACTTTTGTTTAGCTGTTGCTGAACACCGTTACCCATATTGAGCCACATTTCCATTTATAAATGGAAATGTTGATGCTTGTTCTTCCTTGATCATAAAAGTAATGACCCTACCATTGCACATTTTAAGAAAATGCCTATCATATTTCCTACGGCAATTTTGATTGTTTTTATATAAATTCCTTCTACCTCTTTGTAGCGTGGTACGTAAGTTTGCGTTTGAATATGTATGTTTTTCTAAGAATCCACAGAATTTGTTTACTTAAGGCGCTATTACACGGCATGAAGATGTCTTATGACATGTCACTTTTTGTATTCACATATAATTGAAAATGTTTGCCAATTTACATACAATTCATCATTTTTGCTATCACACCTGTATGTAATTTTCGTATGACATAACCTAAAAATTTGAGCAAAAGCTGATTCTTTATGCGTAAAAATTGTCAAAGTTGTGAGAAAATTGGTTAAATCATAAATTTGTGAAAACAATTACATTTGGGATTGCTTTCATTTGACTGACAACAAAAACAGCTGATTTCTTTATGTTTTTGTCAAAAGGAATAGAGCACGCTTTAATCGGAAAATAATACATGTGCTGTTTTGAAAAGCGAATTTCATATATTAGTTAATTTCATTTGTATAACACGTCGTGTATAACTCTACAAAAATTTACATGTCATAACACATCTAAAATTTGCTAAATTTGACATGTCATAAGACATTTACATGCCGTCTATCAGAGCCTTTAAGACTTATATATATAATAAGGTTGGTTCAGTACAGATGCATTCCAATAGTATTTTGCCCGAGAAAGCGGAAACAAACAAGGCATTTTCCACTACTCAACTTCTCTCTAATGTCTGTATCATGTATACCGTTAATTTAGTCAACAATAGTGTATTCGACATAGACCAGAACGCTGTTATCCGGTTGTTGTTAAATCTATGACGTCGATAAGATGTTTGTTTAAGTCTCTTACAGGCTTTGAACAGTGTTACCTTCTTTGAGTCGCATTGACTTTAAACGATATTTTAAGCTTCATTTTATCTTTAATAACAGAACGCAAAATTAAGGCTTTATTAACTTATCATTAAAAATAAAAAAAAAATGCTTTATATCAATGGAAACAATTGTGAAAAAAGGAAATGTTTCTTTAAAAAAATTGGAAAATTTATCGTTTTTAAATTTCAATGTATTGTCTCAGAAAATTTCTTATGTGCTTGGGCAAAAATAAAAATATGTATTTAAATAAATAGGTACGCTTAATGCATTGATTTGAATGCCTTCATAAATGTTTGATGTTTGCCGACAATATCATAAAATCCCATAAAATACACTCAATTTTAGTTCTGCAATCAAAAAACAATTTTAAAATCCATATTAAAATGTACTAATAGAACTAAAATTAACTTTTTCATATTTGTGGTCTTTTTGAAGTTCCGTTTTTTTTTGTTTGGTCAATGTGTAAAATTTTCACATCAAAAAACCTACCAAAACTAATTGTTCCCAGGAAACAAGAAAATAATGCCGCACTCCCGTACTTTTTGATGACACATAAGGTATATTTTTCATGCGATTTCTATGAAATTTAAGCTAATGTGTTGCAATAACTCTTTCTAGTCGTTGCATTTGAAAAAAAATGTATGCTTTATAAATACCCAAAAATGTTATTTACTTAAACATAGGATAAAGTATAAAGGCTGCATTAGTTACAGATTATTTCCAATAAATTTTTGCCTGAGAAAGCCACAAACAACAAAACATTTTCCGCTGCTCACTACCCATTTAATGTCTTCATGGTAACCGCTTGCTTAATCGGTGACAATGTGTTCCACATAGTATACAACGTTATTACCAGGTTGTTGTTTAACCTATGGCGTCGATAAGAACGTTTTAAAAATTATAACAGAGCTTTTTAAGCCTCTTTACAGGCTTTTGTACAGTGTTACCTAATTTGAGTCGTGTTTTTTTACTTTCCTTTTTTTCGATGATAACAAAATACTTTTATTAACATTTTACCATAAGCAAAAATGAGAGAATGTCCTCCTGAATAGAATTAGCAAGTTTTTTTGGTTCAAAATCTATAAACATGAAAAAGTAATTGCAAACAAATATTGGTATACGTTACGAAAAGCGAACAGAGTACCAGCCTCATTACGTCAATAAGACCTTAATGAATATAACAGAGTTGTTTGAGCCTCTTTAGAAGCATCTGAGCAGTTTTACCTACTTTGAGCTGTATTGCCATTAGATACCTTTATAACGGCATTTCCATACCAGAGATGGCAACGACGATCATTAGCAATACTTCACATTGTTTCAGAAAATAAACATTGTTCTTGGAGAGGAAATCACATATTGAAAAAATTAAAATACATATTGAAATAAAAATTTATGTTTAATGCATTGATTTTAATGTTCATATAAATGTTTGGCGTTTCCCGACAATCTCTTAAAATCTCAGAAAATACACTCAGTTCTGGGAAAAGTACGTACAGTTTTAGTAATTTTAAAATCCATACAAAAATGTATTTACAGTACAATATTTAGATGCTTAACATTTTTGTGTTATTTCACAAGTTTGCTTTCCCCGACTTAATTTTCAGAAAATGCTCTCTGCGTCAATACAGGGGGAGGGTACATTTAAAACCAAATTAAAAATCATTTTTAAATTGTAAATTCTTGGTTGTTTTCGGGCAAAAATGATTTTAGAAGTTCTCAGAAATATTGAATCGTCAAATTCCATAAAATGCCCATTATGTTAATGTTTGGGAGGAGACTATAAATTGAGATAGTTGAAAGAAAGTATCATTATCTCAGAGAAGGCCAGCGTAGCGCAGCCGTTAGCACGTCGGCCAATGACTCTGAGCACTTGAATCCTGGCGAGAATATTAGAAAAAATTGTCAGCGGTGGTTATCCCCTCCTAATGCTGGCGACATTTCTGAGACCCTGTACCATTTGGTATGGCAGCCATGTAAAAACCATTCTAAAAGAGAGGCCCCTTATTTTTGAGCTTCAACTCAAATAAGACAGCACTCATTGATATGTGAAAAGATTGCTCCTGTTTTTTATTGGAGTGTTCATGGGCAAATTTGCACTTTGCACCCACCATGTCAGAAGCGCATATGACATTGCTAGAAAAAAAAACCAAAACCCACTTCAAAATTTGTTAAGTTGTATTTCGTTATGGCGGACAGTATTTTAAAATCCAAGAAAATACCCAAATCGGCAATACTGAGATGGGACGGTACATATTTGGCCTTTTTCAGTTTATGAATTCGCAAAACTCAAAAACTAGGTTTGCGGACACATTACAAACCTTATATCAGGTTTGAAATTGCCTAAGATTCCTCTTACAGAATAGAAATTTGAATGAAGTATTTCAATTTTTATGTAAGAAATAAGAAAATCGTTCCTTTTGCGTTTTCGAAAACCGGAACAGGCATGATTAAAACAATTGGCAAAAAATATAACGGATTTGTGAAAATGTGTCAATATTTGTTGAATGTTACTTTCCTTGGTACAGGACTAAAATCCCAGAAAATACCCAAATGCTAATTTTAAGGAGAAGAGTACACGTCAAAATAATTGTTTGCAACATATGTTAGTAAACATGCAAATCGAGTTTGGTTTGGATCGTAGGAAAATGTCATACTGAAATGACTGTGGATCCTGGGATGCATTTCCAACAGAAATGAAGTTGCACTAATTTCGCTTGCAATCTATTGTATTTCTTACCCTATAAAGCTATATCGTGATCCTCATTTTAAGGCCATATAGTTATGCCCTGTCCTATCCGCCAGTTTGATCCGGTCAAACTTTATAGCTTTAAATTCTTCATATGTGCTTGGTCTCTTGTATACCCATTACTGTTTTCCTTTAGTATCCTCAACAAATTACCTAAAGCTTCCCACTGTGCTAATATTTGGCTTCCATTTAGTACATATTAAAATAATTTGTTGCAAAATAAATATGCTACGTAACTAAGAACAAAAAAAAAAAATAAAAACATACTTCTAGCAATTTTTCTCAATGTTCCCATAAATTGTTGCTGTTCAGCTTGATGTGTTTGTTTGAAGAAAAAAATATGAAAAAAAAAAGAAAAACAACACAAAAATTCTTGGCAAATTCACTGGGAATGATGTCTAAACGACCGACGCCGTCGCAGTCATTCAACTGGAAACTGAAAATGATTGTGATGGATACAAATTGCCAGTCGGCTACTAGAAATGTTCGACACATTCAAATATATGTATGTACATAAGACCTTCTTCCTTCCTGCCTCTCAAAGGCACTTTCTCTTTTGTATCGAGAGAGAGAGAGAGAGAGAGAGAGGGAGAAAATGGTATTTATATCGAAACATTATTTATGTCCATGTTCGCCTAAAATGCATACGCAAGTGATATGCTTTTTCGAAGAAATTTTTTTTTTTAAATATCGAGAGAAAATAAAAAATACATGGTCCATTCAATTAAAAATCGAAACAAATGTTGTCCCACTTCATCAGAAAATGACAACTGTTTGCGTTGCTGTTAGGCTGTGTTGGATGATCATCTCTTGGTTTGCAAGCTGTTTGTTCAACGGAATCACTCGAAATTAGGACATTTTGTGATTTAACGATGCCAATTTGAAAACCATTAAAATGATTTTGTTTTACAACGAAAATGCATGTTGTCGGGTAAATGTATGTGTGAATATAAGCTTTTAAAGCACACAAACATGTTGTAGTTACAAATGAGACCAACAACTTAGGGATATAACGAAAAAATTAAAAAAAAAATAGTAAAACGTAGAAACATTTTTCTACCCTCCCACCATGTATAACTTAGTAAAGTCCCAACTTGGTTTTGTACCGTCTCGAAATTTTGACCAAAGAATCCAATATATTTCTTATCGCAAATTTCATTTTTCACATTAAGTTGCATTTGATTTTTTTAAAACCAGTGGAAGCATTTGTTGATACAAGTTTGTATCAGTCACAGATGGATTCCAAAAATATTTTTCGTTTTTCAAAGTTGAAACCACATATTTTTCACGGTTACTTTTTTGAAACACTAGAAAAATCTCAATGAAAAGATAATACTTTTAAGAACAAATTTTCATAAGTAATGAAGGAAGGTCCTACTGAATGCAATCAGCAAGTTTTTTTGCTTGAAAATCTATTATCTAACAAAAGTAATCACGAAAAAATCTTGCGAAAAACGTACATAGTACCAGCCAAAAGCTTCAAAACAATAAAACATTTTCCCCTGCGCGCTCTTTTTAATGTCTATATGGTATATACCATTTGTCTTATCGATAGCTATGACGTCGATAAGAAAGTCTTCAAAATTGTAACAGAGTTGTTTAAGCATCTCTAGAGGCTTTTGAACAGTGTTACCTTCTTTGAATCGCATTGCCGTTTATGGAATATCATAACGGCAATTGTATAACACAAATCTCAACGGCGATCTCTTTAAACCATTATATAAGCTTTGTTTGTTTTAGTACCATACAGTGCAACGCAGCGAAAATTGTATGGAAATGACATATGTCCAGCAAAATTAAGTTATTGATAAATTATCAGTGCAGGCTTATGTAGATTGCCATGATTTATTTGTCACAAATTAGTGTGGCCACCCGCAGAAATCCTCTATTGTGAATGGCAAAATAAAATTTAAAACAATTATTCATAAAATTGCGTGCATAAATCTTAATAAATTTTATTTAACTTCTATTCCCACACGTGTTTTGCAAATTTTATTTATAAATTTTACAAATATTTTCACGTTTTTCCTGACATTTTTATGACAGTTTGGCAAACGGTGCTACCATCTTATGTCAAACTTGCACTGGATACATTTTTTGCGTTATATTTTTTTCCTTCACGTCATATTCATCCAGTACTAAAATAGAACACAGCAAATATGACTTAGGTTACAACCTTCCATGTAATTCTTAAAACTATAAGCCCACATGCATGTTCATAGCTGTTTAATTTAAACATTTCGTGTAAATAAACAGTTTGTGCCTGTCCTTCATCAATTGGAAGATGTCCATTTTGAAATTTTTAAAAAATCTTATGGTAAATTTTATATACACCAAATGGACACTTTCCAATTGGCAATAAATTTAGATTAATGACAAAATGTCTGCAGCACAAAAAAAAAGACAGCCTCCTGTTATAAATAAAAACAGATATTTAGAAACAAATATTGAAAGAATTGTCAAAATATTATAAATGATATGTGGGATTTGTCGATCAGGGTCATAGCAATATAAAAAAGTAAATAAATAAATGAAAAAAAAAAAAAACAATAAGAACTAAATAAAAAAATATGAAATAGAATTGCGACTGAGTTAGCAACATATTCATACATTTTCAAGTGAAATCCAAAAAATAGTCCATACAAGTAATCTTTGCTTGCTTAACCCATTTCTTTCATTTGAGTACAATTAACCCATCCTTTAATTTGAGTACAATATATTACATGACAGTTTGGTGTTATTTTTATTGGGAGCGATATGCATGTTCTGCTGAACGGCAGGGCGTGAGCTAGATACTTGAATCCTTATATCAACAATAGATTTGAACGCTACTCACATAGACCTTTTTTAAAGTCACATATTATCCCGCAAGATCTACACGTCCTATTGAAGAGTATTTAGTGGGTGGGCCGGTCACAGACTCTGTCCCAAATGTTTAGTCAACTCACAAAGACCTTCCATTTGATACTCATATTGTGATGTTGGACATTCGTGCCCGTTTTGGGGGTATTGGGTTTGAGGAGGCCCTGTAGACACCTTGGGAACCTCAGACACGAAGGAATAAATTTTTATATCAGCTTTTTACTCTACTTTTAAATACGAATGACTTGATATTCATATTGTCCCTATGGGTAAATATGTCCTGCTGGGGAGTTTTGGAGGGTGGGGCCCCTCACACACCAATGAATAAATGTTTGTTTCAGATTTGTACTATACTTTTAAATAACTTTCATTTGATATCTATATTGCCAAAAGTGGTAAAAGTGTCCTTTTGGGTGGTGTTTTTGGGGGTGGGGGATCCCGCCGACACTTATGTTGGCATTTTAATTTAAAGGTCGTACTCTGCTCTTAAATGCCATTCATTTGATACCCATATTGTCCCAGTCGGTAAACATGTCCGTACTGGTTGGTCTTTAGATGGGGCGTCCCCCAGGTTATTTGGCCCCAACATTTGTTTACAAATTTCATGTTTTTGGGGTACTAACTGTATCCTAGTCTGGAGTGCTTTAGCTCAATTCGTAAAGAATGTACCATTTTGTACGTTTTAGCACCTAAAAGTACGATTTTGAGTAATCTCTGGTCACCATCATTTGGCTACCATCATATATTTCTTAGTTGTACCTACATGCCAAATTTTAGACGTCAAGCTTCATCCGAACAGAAAGTACCAAGTGGTACCAAAATGTACGAATTTTGAATAGATCATTAAGTTCTATATCATTAATTTCTTAGTTGTGCCTACATGCCAAATTTCGGACATCTAGCTCCATCTATAAAGAAAGTACCAATCTGGGTACAAAAAAATTCGAATTGCCAAAAAATCATTTAGTCGCCCATCATATATTTCCAATTGTACCTAGTTGTCCTGTTGTTTCATAGTTGTACCTACAAGCCAAATTTCAGACCTCTAGCTGCATCTGTAAAGAAAGTACCAAATAGTACCAATTGCGATACTAAACGTACGTTTTTTCCCGCTACTATTACTATTTTTCCATTTTTTCTTTTTACCCTCATATTTTTGCACCAGATATCTTTTAAGTCATATTTCAAAATTCTACCTCTATACATCCGCCCGGTACAAATTTCAACCATTTCGTACCTAAATGTAAACATTTCTCATACATTTCTCATATTTTTGCACCAGATATCTTTTAAGTCATATTTCAAAATTCTACCTCTATACATCCGCCCGGTACAAAGTTCAACCATTTCGTACCTAAATGTAAACATCTCCAAAAACTCTTATAGTTATCTAATTAAGGTTGCCACAGTGTATCATGTTCCAAAATTCAGAGCTCTAGTTCAATTTACAAAGAAAGTACCAAATAGTAGCAATTGCGGTACTAAACGTACTTTTTCTCCCACTTCCTCTACGATTTTCCAAAAATCTTTTTATCAAAACTTATTTTTCCGAGACGTACTTTGATTTGAGCCCAAGAACATAATTCTAGCCCTTTACGTTCGCGTTGGGCAAATATGTGACATTTTGTACTTTTGGTACTTTTTAGTACCTAATCGTACGAATATCACCAAATCCAGCCTTATCCAGTGCCTATGACCCAATACCAACATTCATGCAAAATTTCATGATTCTACAATAGCTTTAACCGTTTGGGCTGGGCGATGATCAGTCAGCAATCAGTCAGTCACTCAACTCTTTTATATATATAGACTAGCCGAACCGGGCTGCGCTGCGCCTTCTTTAATATATTTTTAAGGTGGGGACACTTTGGCCTTCCTGCTTAGGGGGTATTTCGGGTGTGGGGTGGGCACCCAGACATTTGGCCCTTTAAGTAAATTTAAGCTTCGTGCTCTACTTTCAAATACATTTGATATGAGCTCCATAAAGGCAGATCGGTAAATAAATTCTGTTTAAGGGTGCGGTAAGGACTCCAAGGTCTTTTTCCCGAAAATTAGTTTCAATTTCCCGAAAATCAATCAATTTCCACATCAAATAGCTTTCATATAATAGGGAGGTATTTTCGGGTGGGGCAGTTCCCCAAAAACATGGCTCTTCAATTGGATATCGTTTTCACTCTCAAGCACCTTTCGTTTGAGCTCTATATTGTCGTGATTGGTCTATATACCCATTTGGCGGGTTTTGGACGGCCCCCGAGGCTTAACTGTTTTAACTGTGAGAGTGCAAAAAAAAAATTCGAACGAATTGCATTACCAATCTCCGAGATCTGGTGTTTTTGAAAATTAGGGGAAGTGAGAAGTGCTTTCGAAGGGAGGGATGGTACTCAGATATTTCGAATCAAATATGGATATTAAATTCGTGCTCCACTGTGACCCCCTATACTTCAATCTGATATTGCATGCCAGATTCTTAAGCTGTTTAAATGTAAAATTATGCCCGATATATGTGAACCCACACATTATTAACCCCAATTCTATAAACTACTATGACCTTTTCATTGATATGCTACCAACTTCACTGATATACTACCTACCAAATTTCCCACTATTATTGAGAGCACTAATTATGTACTCGCATGTACTCGCACTTACTCACCTCACTATGAGTTACAGTTATAATGTTAATAATACTATAGCTGTTGCTTTACACAAAGACCTTATATTTGTTTATGTGTATATATACCTACCACACCACCCAACACTTAGTCATCTGTAGGCCATACTTGTGGCTCATTGCTTTACATTGCAAAGCAACAACAACGTTTCTCTTACAATTACTTAGGTTGAGTTTAATATTTCAATTATCATATGTTATCTGCACAATGGGGCTCCTTAGGACCTCAATAATTGTAACTTCAAAACATTAGCGTTTTATATGCTCTAATACAGTGTGCGATGTAGGTTTTGGAGGCTATAACATTAAAGCAAATGTACCGATCTTTTTTACTTTTGAAAAATGGAATAGAAAATTTTATAAATATTAAATTTTCTTGAAATATGTGCTTAAGAATATTTATATTTAATGTATTGTAAAGGGTGATTTTTTTGAGGTTAGGATTTTCATGCATTAGTATTTGACAGATCACGTGGGATTTCAGACATGGTGTCAAAGAGAAAGATGCTCAGTATGCTTTGACATTTCATCATGAATAGACTTACTAACGAGCAACGCTTGCAAATCATTGAATTTTATTACCAAAATCAGTGTTCGGTTCGAAATGTGTTCATTCACCGTAACGTTGCGTCCAACAGCATCTTTGAAAAAATACGGTCCAATGATTCCACCAGCGTACAAACCACACCAAACAGTGCATTTTTCGGGATGCATAGGCAGTTCTTGAACGGCTTCTGGTTGCTCTTCACTCCAAATGCGGCAATTTTGCTTATTTACGTAGCCATTCAACCAGAAATGAGCCTCATCGCTGAACAAAATTTGTCAAAATTTCGAACCGAACACTGATTTTGGTAATAAAATTCAATGACTTGCAAGCGTTGCTCGTTAGTAAGTCTATTCATGATGAAATGTCAAAGCATACTGAGCATCTTCTCTTTGACACCATGTCTGAAATCCCACGTGATCTGTCAAATACTAATGCATGAAAATCCTAACCTCAAAAAAATCACCCTTTAGTTTTGGGAGAGGTTCAACTGACTGTGAAACATCGAAAATCTATTTATTTGGTCAGTCCGGGACTATGTGTACACTCTACACTTCTTTTTCAGACAAGATCACAAATGTGTACCTTGCTATCGTATGCAATAAAATTTATGTAGATGTCATAACAACATGACCTTAGCAGTAAAATTATGACATTTTGTTTACATATAATTCAGAATTTTGTGTAATTGCAGAACAAGGCCTTTTATTGATATCTCAAAACCTTGAAAAAAATTTAAATTCTATTGAAAAACACAAAAACAACACAAATATCAACTATAAATTTTGATCACCAAAGTGAAAGAATGTTGCCGCAATAAATCGTTCACAAATGTCACGAGTTTGTAACAATTTTCAAATCATTTAAAATACCAACTGTTGATAAATTATGTCACAACGTTAATTAACAAATAATAACAGCAAAGAAAAGAAGCATTTATTCCAAAAGAAATATTACTTAACAAATAAATGTGAAACAAAAACCTTTGAAAGAAAATAAAAATTAACAATTTGAAATAACAAAATCTGCAAATTCACTCAAGTAATGAAAAATACTTTTTTCTGTATATGCAGTGAGATGAAAAGCAAAGTAAAACAGCATCAGCCAATGAAATTAATTACTCGATGAAACTCAGCCAAATGGTATTTTTGTTGTTGTTGTAGTTGCTATTTTGCTTATTGCCAAATTGTGGGTGCAAAATCGTAAACAAAGTTTGAAATGGTTTTAAAAATAGATTTTTTTTTTATAATCTGGGTGGGTGGTTGGTTGGTTGGGTCAGCACATCATGATGATCGGCCAAAATGGCATGAGCATAGACAGTGTATCAAATGAACTCAAAACAAAAAGGAAATAATCTGAAAAAAAAAATCAAAATTGATGGTAAAGTTTAAAAAAGAAAAAAATTTGCACTGGTTCTCGTAATAATAAAATGCTGCAAATAACAAATGGGCAGACTTGTAATTAACACTTCAGTATTGGGTATTAAAAAATTTAAAAATTACTAATTTTCCCAACACAAAAATAGAAAAAATTCTGGAAGAAAAAGGCTTTAAATTAAATAAAAATCTAATCAAGCAGAAAGTAAAGTTCAAATCATAACAAAATATAATTAAAAATTAAAAAATAAATCAGCAAATATACGAATAAAATTCAACACAATATAAAATAAAATAAAATTAGATAAAATAAAATAAAATAAAATAAAACAAAATAAAATAAAATAAAATAAAATAAAATAAAATATAAACAAGTAAGAGCGTGCTAAGTTCGGCTGGGCCAAATCTTATATACCCTCCACCATTGATCGCATTTGTCAGGAATAAAGGATAATAATTGTTACGCTATTGGAGATTTATCAAGTTATAGCCCGATTCGGATCATAAGTGAATTGAATGTTGAAGACCACAGTAGTAGTCATTGGGTAATATTTCAGTCCATTCGGATAAGATTTGCGCCTTGTAGAGGCTCAAGAAGCATTATCGGCAGATCGTTTAATATGGGAGCTGGATCAGGCTATAGATCGATTAAGACCATATTGGACATGTATGTTGAAGGTCATGGCGGAAGCTGTAGTACAAAATTTCAGCAAAATCGGATAAGAACTGCGGCCTCTAGAGGCTTTAAAAGTCAAGATTCCAGATTGGTTTATACGGCAGCTATATCAGGTTATGTACCGATTTGAACCACACTTAGCACAGTTGTTGGAAGTAATAACAAACAAGTTGGTACAAAATTTAAGCCAAATCTGATGAGAATTGCGCCCTGTAGTGGCTCAAGAAGTCAAGATCCCAAATCGGTTTATATGGCAACTATATCAGGTTATGTATCGATGTAGACCATACTTAGCACAGTTGTTGGAAGTAATAGGAAACAACTTCATACCAAATTTCAGCCAAATCGGATGAGAATATCGCCCTCTATTGACTCAAGATCCAGCCAAGATCTAAGATCGGTTTATAATGAAGCTATATCAGGTTATAAGTCGATTTAAACCATACTTAGCACAGTTGTTGGAAGACATAACAAACAACTTTATACAGAATATCAGCCAAATCGGATGAAAACTGCGCCCTCTATTGGCTCAAGAAGTCAAGATCCAAGATCGGTATATAAAGTAGCTATATCAGGTTATCGACCGATTTGAACCATACTTAGCACACATGTTGAAAGTCACAACATAACACTTCATGCTATATTTCAGCTAAATCGGATGAGAATTGCGCCGAAAGGAGTTCGTCCGTGCATTCGACGGACGAACGGACAGACGGTCGGACATGGCTAGATCGACTTAAAATGACATGACGATCAAGAATATATATACTTTATGGGGTCTTAGAGGCATATTTCGAGGTGTTACAAACGGAATGATGAAATTAGTATACCCCCATCCTATGGTGGAGGGTATAATAAATGAATAAGTAAGTCAAGTAAGCCGAGCGATGGGGACCACGCCCACTAGGATACTGGCGACTATTCCTACCCATTGACATACAGATTAAATGTGAGGCAGCCATTGCGGCTATAAGACTTAAGGCGATGGGAGAATGGATTGGGGATGGGAGCAGCTCATACCATCACGGTATAATCGAGGCGACGATAGGAAACCTGGATGGAATGGGAGAGGTTTCCGATCGGTTACCTAAGACGACACTTGAGGTCGACTGCGAGGCACTGCACAGTCTTGAACTGACGGAACTCTAGTATTGCCTTCTGGAAGATCATGTTACACGATCAAAACTAGGGAACAGAGTGGGCCTGGGGGTCTACATTGAGAACCCAGGGACTGAGATCTGTTTAAGACTGCCTGACAATAACACGATCCTGCGGGCGAAGATCCGTGGGCGACAATCGCGCATGTAACACTGTGGAACAGCGAAACAGGTGGTAGGACGGCGAAAATCCTATGGGGTGATCCGGATCGTGAGAGAACGAGGCTATTACTGAAAGGAAGTAAGAAGGAGGTCAGTATAGCTTTTGGTGTCATATGGGAACACATAGGACTACAAGCTCACTAATGCAAAATCGGTGACGCAGTGATAGCGTGTGTAGGGCATGTGGGGAAGATGATGAGACATGATGAGCATTTCCTTTGTCAGACACCGGTACTTAGGTGGAACACGATACCAGCCGTGAACCAACTTTGGGGAGTGGTATGGAAAACAATTAAGGATTTTGTAAGTAGCACGGAATGCCTAAACTGGATTTTCTTTTTCGAGGTTACTTTTTAGTTTTTAGAGCGCACAACCAGCCGATTACTAGCTTAGGTGTATGTGACATGTGGCGGATTAATATCTGCACCCACTTTTCAACCTAAGCTAAACCAAATAGGCGATGTACAGGTTAGCTGGCATGAAATCTTACCAATTTACATGACCACATTTCTTTTTGTAGCCAAAATATTTGTTTGTTGGTTTAAATGATAAAAAGTCAAAACGTGCTTAGTGGGCCGAGTTTTGGAAACCCACCACCATAGATTCTGCTACGAAATACCTACATATCAAATCTCTAGTGTCCGTTCACGTTCATTTTGTTTATGAATTGCTCTATTGGTAAAATTTTCTTGTCAGTAGGGTGGCCAGTATTTTTCCGTCCCTTTTCACCAAATGTAGACCCTTTGTCCCTAAAAATCCCCAATTGCAAGTGTATATCCCCAATAAAAATCCCGAAATAATGTAGAAAGGCTTTTTAGAAAAAAACAATTAAAAGTGTGCTAAGTTCGGCTGGACCGAATCTTGGGAACCCACCACCATGGATTCTGCTAAAATATGGGAGCTATATCTGGTTATAGACCGATTTGGACCGTACTTGGCACAGTCGTTGAAAGTCATAACAGAACATTATGCAAAATTTCAGTAAAATCGCATAAAAATCGTGGTTTGTAAGACTCAAGAAGTCAAATCGGGGCTATATAAGGTTCTTGACCGATTTAGACCGTACTTGGCACAGTTGTTAAAACTCAAAATTTCAACCAAATCATAAACAAATTGCGGCTTCCAGGGGCTCATAACAGAACACTATGTGCAAACTTTCAGCCGAATCGGATGGAAATTGAGGCTTTCAAGGGTTCAAGAAGTCAAATCGGGAGATCGGTTTATATGGGAGCTATATCAGGGTTTTTACCGATTTGGACCGCACCGATCACAGTTGTTGGACGTCATAAGAGAAAACTATGTGCAAAATTTCAGCCGAATCGGATGAAAATTGAGGCTTCCAAGGGGTCAAGAAGTCAAATCGGGATATCGGTTTATATGAGAGCTACATCAGTATCTTTACCGATTTAGACCAGTTATTTAAAGTCACAATAGAACACTATGTGCAAAATTTCAACGAAATCGGTCAAAAAGTGCGGCTTCCAGGGAGCCAAATCGGGAGATCGGTTTATATGGGTGCTATATAAGGTTCATGACCGATTTGAACCGTACTTAGCACAGTTGTTGGAAGTCATAACAGAACACTATGAGGCTTCCGAGGGCTCAAAAAGTCAAATCGGAAGATCGTGGGAGCTACATCAGGTTCTTTACCGATTTGGACCGTACTACACACAGTTATTGGAAGCCATAACAGAACACTATGTGCAAAATTTGTACGAAAAAAGTGCGCCTTCCAGGGGCTCAAATCGGGAGTTCGGATTATATAGGAGCTATATCAGGTTATAGACCTATTTAACCGCACAGTTAATTTCTCGGAGAAAAATATTTTTTTCTGACGGTCAAACCGACTAAGTATGTGTGTCACGTAAAGGCACAGATATATAATTTTTGAAGTTGTAAAAAATGGACAGCGATATATGGTCAGTTTTTTTTACCATTATACATTCAAACCAAATCAGGTGCACTTGAAAGATAACCATTGACAAGTTGGACTAAATAGATTGTTATTGTTATCATGCAATTAGTGGATAAAACGTGCTTTGCACAGTTTTCTATAAATAACAGGGACATAATTGCTTTGTTTAATTTTAGCCCTACTCAGTGCAAATCAAATGTTCTGGATAAAATTGTTGTCATTGTTGTACTGATAAGTTATCGATAACATGCAATAACAGATATTAAGAAATGACTAATCGTGATAATACTAAACTAAAAAAGAGAAAATATTGCATTGGTACAGCTGCTTTGTTTTATTTTTATCTTATCCAGTGCGAGTCATATGTTCTGGATAGAATTTCAGTGCATAGTTGTCTTGGAAGGTTATCGATATCATGCGATTACAGATAATAATAGGCGGTTAATCGTGATTTATTCCATATAGTACTGAAATAAAACACAGCAAGTATAGCTTGGTGTTAATTGTACCGATTTATGTTGTCTAGATGTTTACAAGAATTGCTATAAAAAATATTTAAGGCAAAATACAAAATGTTGAACAGAAAATTATCAAAAAAATCCACGATTTATGCTCCGAGTCCCATTCAAATCCCCAAGGAAAAAATTTAGTCCCCGATTTGAGGAGAAATCTCAAATACTGGCAACACTGTTTATAAGAGAACAATATGTTAGTAAATTCACCATGTTCATGCACGATCAGCAACTCCTATTCTCTTTCGAGTCTACAGTTTTTTGCTTTGGATAGTGTGTCTTCTGGAAATTGTAAGGTTTTTCCTTGAACCCCTTTTTCTACCCTCCACCATAGAATGGGGGTATACCAATTTCGTCGTTCTGTTTGTAACTCCTCGAAATATTCGCCTAAGACCCCATAAAGTATATATATTCTTGATCGTCATGACATTTTACAGTCGATCTAGCCATGTCCGTCTGTCTGTCGAAAGCACATCAACTTTCGAAGGAGTAAAGCTAGCCGCTGGAAGTTTTGCACAGATACTTCTAATAGGTATCGGTTGGGATCGGAAATGGGTCATATCGGTTCATGTTTTGATATGGCTGCCATGTAAACCGATCTTAAATCATGACTTCTTGAGCCACTAGAGGGCGCGATTCTTATCCGATTTGGCTGAAATTTAGCATGACGTGGTTTGTTAAGACCTTCAACAACAGTGCTAAGTATGGTTCAAATCGGTTTTTAATCTGGTAAAGCTGCCATATAAACCGATCATGGATCTTGACTTTTTAGCCACTAGAGGGCGCAATTCCTATATGATTTGGCTGCAATTCGACACGACGTGTTTTGCTATAACTTCCTACAACTGTGTTGAGTATGGTTGAAATCGGTCCATAACCTGATATAGCTGCCATGTAAACCGATCTTAAATCATGACTTCTTGAACCGCTAGAGGGCGCAATTATTATCCGATTTGGCTGAAATTTTGTACAACGGCTTCTTCCATGACCTTCAACATACGTGTCAAATTTGGTTTGAATCGGTCTATAGCCTGATACAGCTTCCATATAAACCGATATTCCTATTTTATTCCTTGAGCCCCTAAAGGGCGCCCTCTAGTGGCTCAAGACTAGAAGGAGCAATTCTTATGCGATTTGGCTGAAATTTTGCATGCGTGTTTTGTTAAGACTTTCAACAACAGTGCTAAGTATAGCTCAAATGGGTCTATAACCCTATATAGCTGCCATAGGAACCGATCTGGGGTCTTGATTTCTGGAGCCTCTAGATGGATTAATTATTATCCCATTTGGCAGAAATTTTATACAACGGCTTCTCCCATGACTTTCATCATAGGTGTCAAATATGGTCTGAATCGGCCTGTAGCCTGATACAGCTGCCATATGAACCGATCTCACTATTTTACTTCTTGAGCCCCTAAAGGGCGCAATTCTTATTCACATTGGCTGAAATTTCACACAATGACTTCTACTATGGTATCCAATATTCGATTCTAATGTGATATAGCTCTAATAGCATAGCAGTTCTTTTCTTTTATCATTTGTTTGCCTAAAAAGAGATACCGTGGAAAAGAACTTGACAAATGCAATCCTAGTGGAGGGTATATAATGCCCTTAGCACGCTATTACTTGTTTTTTCTGATTTAACTCCAGAAAAGAAGGGAAAACTATTTAAGTTTCCTCAATATTAGGTTTATGATTTTAAAATCCATAACATTTAACAAAATAAACAAACTTTTACTGATGGAGATGTAGAAAAAATCTTGAAGAGAGCATCTCACACATACAGTCTCATTTTGATTTTGTGCACCACTGTCTTAGACCAATATTTTCAGCGGTTATAAATGAAATGTCGAAGGTTATATGCCCTCATAGCATGGTGGAGAGTATAAGAAAAATAAAATCAGTCAATAGCAGTCATTTATTAGACAAAAATATCGCATCTTTCATAAATTGAAGAAATATAACAAAAATTACTCAGAAAATTTTTCTTTTTAATTATTTTTTTAAATATTTTTATAATTATTTTTTTTATTGATTTTGTTTTACAGGAAATTTCGACTAGATATAACGACGAAAAAACTTTAAGTGAACATTTAAAATTGCCCATACAACGAATTAACGATTATCAACTATTACTAAAGGTATGTACAAAACAAAAAAACAAAACATATAAACAATATTTGATTTTTATACAAAATTATATTTATTAATATTATTAAAGCTAATAATTATGCACAAGTATAAACAATTATTATTTTTTTAAAATGTTTCCGTATAACAAAAATATACGTAGCCACATATCTACCAACATATACATATGTATAGGCACTTACTTTTTTTTAAATACTAAAGTTTTAGTTTAATATTTAAATCATTTAATCACAACAAGAAACAAAAATATATTATAAATATTAAACAAGCAAACATACAAATATACATACTTGGTAGAAACCATCACAAGCATATTCATAAACATGTATTTGGGCAAAAGCAACAACATTTCACTTACTATTTTGAGCCTTCTTGGAACGATCACTTTCAAAAACATGCACAGAAAACCAAACAAAATTAGTACATTACTCTCGCACATAACTTTTTTCACAGTGTAAACTAAACTAAACTCGCATAAAAAGCCTTGCTTCAAAAGCTTTATAAATAAAAACAACAAGAACCACATTTTCTCAGTGATTTGTCCTTCCACACACAAACATATACATAATGAGCCAAAATTTTAGCAAACATTTTAAATGAACTATTTTTTCCAAAAATATATACCACTCTAGAATATTCATACCTAGCATACATACTTACATATATGAAAAAAACTTCCCAACACTTTTACTCTCAAATAAAAAAAACTCCAATTTCCCTGTACATCTTATGATCAATTAAAATTTCTGACTTCTAAATCAGAAATTTCATGTATTTCCCACCACAATATTTATATCCAGTAGCAATAATACACTGTACATACACTATATATTTATATACCTAAATAATATTCCCAACACTATTACTCTCACACTGAAAAACTTTCAATCCCTTTAAGGCTTATGATCAATTAAAATCTTAGTAAGATTAAACTTAGTCAGTTTCAAAATCCCCACTTTCTAACAGTAACTATAGCCACAGTTAACTTTTTACAGACCACTTAACCTCTATGTTCTTCACACACTTCCCAACACTGTACAATATTCATCAACACTAGAATTGATACACAAAAGCGTTGACCAAAATTCCTTTTCCCTAAATCCTTTATAATAACAATATTATTTTAAACCCAATCCCAAGGTCCATTTTCTACGAAAATTTCAGGGATATTTTTTTAATAAGTGTAAAATAGACAAATGACAGGGTGAAGACAATGTTGCTCATGTTCAATTGGCTTCCATTGCCTTCTGAACGTATGCGCTTGTGAAGCTTCGGACCCCGAGATGGTAAACAAACATCCGTCTCAATGGAAGCTGATAGTGTCACAGTTTTGTATTAAAGCAACACACAACATGTTTTGAATATGATTCTAGGTCCGGTTGGAAGGACCATGTTTAAGCTTCTTCCAGTATTCTCCCAGTAATGTGAACACGAATTTTCAACACTTTTCAAATTTTTCTGCGGTCACAGACTGACGGACGCTATACAGGTTTTTTTTGCTATGTTGTATTTTAGTACTACCAGTATGTGGTGTAAACCACGATTTATCTGCTATTATTGTCTGTTATCGCATTATATGGATAAATATCCTGCAAACTGCAAACTTGCCCATGAACATTCCATTAAGCAACTGGGGCAAACTTCCCACAAATCAATGAGTGCTGTCCGATTCAATTTTAAGCTCAATGATAAGGGGCCTCCTTTTCAAAGACGAGTCTGAACGGCGTGCCGCAGAGCGACACCTCTTTGGGGAGAAGTTTTTACATGGTAAAGTAACTCGCAAATGTCGCCAGCATTAGGAGGGAATAACCACCGTTGAAAAATGTTCTGATGTTCCTGCCAGGATTCGAACCTAGGCGTTCAGCGTCATAGGCGGACATGCTAGCCTCTGCGCTACGGTGGCCTCCATCCAGTACAACTAAAATAGGACATCATGAAATTTCCTTTGCCATATTGCCATCACTCACAAATGTCGCCAGCATTAGGAGGGAATAACCACCACTGAAAAATGTTCTGATGTTCCTGCCAGGATTCGAACCTAGGCGTTCAGCGTCATAGGCGGACATGCTAACCTCTGCGCTACGGTGGCCTCCATCCAGTACAACTAAAAAAGGATATCATGCAATTTCCTTTGCCATATTGCCATCACGATTTTAAGCACCGCTTTTACTATTCCTTTATTTCTCATGATAGTTCTCATAGTTTTCCGGGGCGGGTTTCTGGCCCCACGGCCCAACCGCATGGGTTTTGTGGGACTGCACATGTATCCCTCGTTGTGGAAAGCCGCTTGCTTCAAGATCCGACGCTCGCCTCCAGCTGCCCCTAACCTGGGAACAGACGCTGATATTGGTCATTGGTTATTTGAAGGCTCCAATAATACTCTTTGTCATCTCGAGTATCATTGGCACTCAGTATTTAAGTAAGAGCCAGTGTGGCTTCCTCCTCACTTAGACTCTCCTCTCGAAAATCGCTGACTGCCCGCAGCCGCATTTGCAGCTACTCTGCATAAAAACGAAGCTTTCCACCTTCCGCAACCTGTGGACGTGCCCGGTAGCTTTCAGCTAAGCTTTCCGTGGTAACGTTTTAAGCCCCGTTTACACTGCTCATTAAATCCGGAGTTAAGGCTCTCGTCAGCTGATTTCATAAAGGGAAAACAGATGATCGAGCCATTAAACCCGGATTTAAAGAGCAGTGTAGACGGTTAGAATGAATTAATTTGCAGCATGATCACCCTTAAGGCCAAAACTGAATGAGCTCGTTGAGCTTTGTTTTTCAGAGTCGCGTTGTAAAAATACAACTCTGCACACAAATTCCACAAAAGCAATACGGTAAAGTTAAAAAATTTTGACGCAGGTCATGCAAACAGCTGAGTAAATTTTTTTATATTTGTTTTGATTTTTCAGTTAATCTAAATGTCAAATGCTTGATAATACAGCTGTGATTATTTTCTAAAATCTTAAAAAGAATTTGAATTTGATCCGATATTCCACACATAAGCACAACAACAGTGTTATAATGATGAAAATACAAATATAAAACGGATTTGAAGAAGATAAGTTGTAAAACAAAGTTTATTTGTTTATCTAAAACCACTTTGACATTTCGATTAACGGCATTTGACAGTCAAGGTAGTTTCGTTGGGGGTAGATTTTTGTTGTTGTGCTAATGACGCTACCTCTAAATTGTATCATGACTTTGGCGCTTGAAAATGAGCGTCAGTCAGTGCTTTCACATGTAGATAGTGCTTTTAGTAGTTGATTTTTTGAAAATTGTTTGCAGAGTTGCATTTTTTAACACGACGGTACTTAAGGCCTTAACAGAATGAGCGCTTTGAGGAGCGTCGCATTAATGAATTCAACCCTGCAAACAAAAGTTAAAAAAGCAACTCGCAAAAGTTAAACAAGTTTTAACTTTGACAACTAAAAACACTACTTCGGGTGTGGCAGTACAGAATGACGCTCGCCTTCAGGCATCAAAGTTGAACATTTTGTAACTTTTCCGCGTTGCTTTTGTGGAATTTGTGTTTAGAGTAGCATTTTTGCAACGCGAAGCTCAAAAACAAAGATCGACGCTCTCATTCTGTTGTGATCTTAAAGGTGGAGTTACATACCACGCGCCGCACTCAAGCTTACTTGAACAATCTAATGGGCTAACATGCGTTCTTTTGGTTAATTTACAAACCATGCGTCTTTTGCTGCGCACAAATTTCTCAAAATCAGCTTATTTATGTCATTTCCGAAGTTAATTTCAATGGAGATTGGCAATGATGTGATTTAATATGATTTTAATAAAAGAATTTCTTTAATTTACGGACTGCGAAACCATTTGTGAACAGCAAACATTTCCGAATCATATTTTTTGCGCCTTGATTCAAGTTTAAGCTCAATGATAAGGGGCCTCCTTTTTATATCCGAGTTCAAACGGCGACACCTCTTGGGAGAGAAGTTTTAACATGGCACAGTGTCTCACAAATGTTGCCAGCATTAGGAGAAATTTTTTTTGATGGTCCCGCTAGGATTTGAACTCAGGCGTTCAGCGCCATAGGAGGACATGCTTACATTGTCCAATCATATTTTTTGCGCCCTGATACAAGTTTAAGCTCAATGATAAGGGACCTCCTTTTTATAGCCGAGTTCACAAGGCGACACCTCTTGGGAGAGAAGTTTTAACATGGGATAGTGTCTCACAAATGTTGCCAGCATTTTTTTTGGATGGTCCCACCAGGATTTGAACTCAGGCGTTCAGCGTCACGGTGTCCTCAATTTTGTTGAATTTGTGTAACCCACACAATACAAACTAACTAACTAAGCGTAAGTACGCATAAGTGCTACGCGAGGTGTGCAACTCCACCTTAAGAGTTGGTTAACTTATTCCATCAGATGCGTGCGTGCATTTGTTGTGTAACTCACACAGTAAAAACTAAGCCATTTTATTTTTTTGACACGCACGTGCAGTTACGTATAAGTGCTGCGCGAGGTATGTAACTCCACCTTAAACACCATAGATGGCGCCATAAATAATTTTCTTGCTGTTGTTGAAGTGAATTCAACAAAAGGTTACAAATGTACGAAAATGCCTCAGTTCTAAGAATACAGCTACCCTGATATCCAGTTTTTGTCCGTAAAGATGTTCACAGGGACCATAAACTGTTCACCAGGGCATTTAAAAACTGGACGATAAGGTTAAAGGTAATGTAAATGTCGTCTCAGAACTGAAGCATTTTCCTTACAACAGTGACAGTACGGTCACAAATAGTGTTGGAGTGTAGGATTGAGATAAAAGCCTTATCTGGGGATGGTGTTTGGGTGCCGGGCCACAGCGGAGTAGAAGGGAACGAAATTACAGACGAATTGGCCGTAGGGGCCAGAGGATTGCCATGAATAAGTTTGGTAAAGTCTTGTACTGACATCGACTTTTCACCCGAATAACCGTAACGCATTGAAAGAAATGGTGACGAAGTGTGAGTTGTTGTTTGAATTTTGATTGTGTTCAGGCAAATAGAGTCCGTCGGATTTCACTATAATTTAATAGGCATTTTCGCTGCGTATGAAATCAGTACTAGACTTACAGGCGAAACCTTTCGTGGCGACGCAGTCCGAGCCTAGTTGTGACTTCGGAGCACAATCAAAAGTCAATTTTAGACAATCGCTCTGTAACGTTTGGTTTTCTCGCCAAAATTCTTTGTATTAAAATTATAAGCAGTTATCGATTATGGCAGTTAAAGTGGACTTATCGATTATTCAACTTATTAACCATTGAAAATCAAGTTAATCGATTATTCGTATGTCGGCTTTTAGATCCCTGGGAGAAATGTAGCTTTGTCTTATTTTGCTTCTTTATAGTGCAAATCTTTATTAATCCCTTATAACTATTGGGTTGCCCAAAAAGTAATTGCGGATTTTTTAAAAGAAAGTAAATGCATTTTTAATAAAACTTAGAATGAACTTTAATCAAATATACTTTTTTTACACTTTTTTTCTAAAGCAAGCTAAAAGTAACAGCTGATAACTGACAGAAGAAAGAATGCAATTACAGAGTCACAAGCTGTGAAAAAAATTGTCAACACCGACTATATGAAAAATCCGCAATTACTTTTTGGGCAACCTAATATTTATTGTTGCGTGTTATCGATAACTATCCAGGAGAGCTTTGCACTGGAATTATATCTAGAACATGCGACTTGCACTGGACCAGAATAAAAACAGAATAGCTTTCGGTATCCTTATGCGACACATATGACTATGGGAGCACTTATACAGGAAAGATGCGGCAAGCGACAGCGTGAGTAGGGTATGCGGGGAAAATGATGAGACATTGGTACATTACCTATGTCAATGCCCGGCTGTTGGGGTTTATAGATTCCTTCACTTGGGTGCGGATACGATACCAGACTTTAACCAGCTTAGGGTCATAGAAGGAATTTGTCTGGTGAAATTTTTTATCTGCTAACTGTCTTTAAAGGCATGGACAGATTTCTCAAAAGTGTTTCTTCAGATCCCCATGGGCATTGTGGTCGCTTTGAGTGTCCTCTCATTGGCTTACGGATTTGCAAGCCTGATCATTTTTATCTTTTTTTTTTTTGATAGATAATAGATGGGTTCAGTAGGAATTTTGACAAGTTAGCTTACCCTTATAAAATGTACATGACTCATTCCTTTGAATCCGTTAAAACATGCCTTACTCCTCCTCCTCCACTCCTCCCAAACAAACGCACAGCAAACCACTCTCTAGAACAAACTAAAACTCAAAAAAAAAACCTTCAAAATAGAAAAACCGAACAAACAACTTTGTTTTACTTCACAGGATTTGCTTAAATTTTCACTGAGCTTAAAAGAAAATATCAAAGATATCCAAAAGGCTTTAGAGTTAATGCTTAGCGTTCCCAGCCGAGCCTATGATAGCGCATTTCTAAATAGCATTGAAGGATATCGCGGCAATATCAGCAAAATCGGACGCCTGCTGCTGCATGAATGGTGGACGGTCATTGACAAGGACAACAAGGCCCACGAACGTTATCTCTTTCTCTTCAAGTCACGCATTCTCATCTGCAAGGTTCGCAAGGTTGGCGATCAAAAATCAATTTTCGTCCTACAGGATCTGATCAAATTGCCCGAGTGTCAGGTGGAGGAGAATGCAGCACAGAATCTAATCAAGTTCACTGCCAAAGCGAATGCCAAGGATAGTGCCAATTTACCGATTTGCCTGAAACCACACAAAGACGATAAGGCTCAGAGAGAGAAATGGTATGCAGAGATTTGTACGCACTTAGATAAGGACGTTACCTGGCAGGAACATAGGGCAGACGATATACGCATTGACTCGACACAGGTTTTGGAGGATATCTCCTTGGGTTTGCCGCAAAAGGCCGAGGCCTATAATCCGGATTCCAGTGTCAAGGCTTCGGATGTGGCCAAAGATTATTTCCTGAGCAAGGAGGAGAAGGAACGCTATCAAGCGGAATATCAAGAGCTGCTGCGTTTAGAACAAGAATCCATTGAGTTATATAATCGCACCAAATCAGTACAAAAATCCTTGGCTTCAAATCAAGTGGTCCAACAGCAGCAGCAGCAACACTCAGAGGAGATACAACAAAAATCCGAGGTAGTTTCCAAGGTATCACACACACAAAAAGAAGGTGGAGAGAGAACCACAACCACCACCACCACCACCACTCAATCGCAGTCTGTGGAGGAACAGCAAAAGGTGGTTGTGAAAAATGAACAGGTGGTAGATCGCCAGCATCAACAGAATCTCAGTTCATCCCAAGACACCAAGACAGAAGTTTGCGTTGAAATTCCAGAAAAGCCACAGGAACCGCCCAAGGCCAAGGAGAGCCCCTTGAAAAAAGTTACCAGCCCAGAACCAGCAAAGAGGAAAGAAGAAGTAGAAACCAAGCCAAAGAAAGAGGAACAATCCAAGGCAGCCCCAGAACCTCTAAGCCTACCAGCGGAGGCTGATCCAACCAAATCCATCTCAGCTCCCTCTCAGGAGGTTAAACCAACTCCATCGGCAGCAGAAGTACAAAAATCTACGGAAGCTACAAAGGTTGTTGAAGTCCAACAGAAGACTGTTGTGCAACAGTCCACTGAGGTGAAACCAACCACAGAGGCTGAGAAAGCTCTGGAGGCGAAGCTCAAGGAGCTGAGAGAAAACACCCAAAAACAATACTTCACCGAAGTTCCACAAGCAACGGGGGCTAAACAACCCACCGAGACCAATAAACATTTTGAGGCTAAACTCAAGGAATTCAAAGAATCCACAGAAGTCCAAAAAACTATCACCAGCGAGGTACAACAGCAATCAAAGGAAATCGTCCAACAAACAATCGCCCAGGCAATAGAAAGTTGTCAGACGTTGGCTGAAGCTTCCCAAGAAGCTCACAGCTCAACTGCAACCTCAGCTAAGGCTGAAACCACAAGTGCATCATCGCAACAACTTGAACAAGTTCAACAAGCTGAAACCGACAATCTTGGTAAGATCGAAATGCCTGAACCAAATCCCGCTTTAACGCCTCAACCCGAGCCTATAGCTCTACCACGAATTACCGTTACACAAGAACTAGTACCCCGACACAAGACCATTGAGCTTTCCGACATTGCCGGCTATCAGGAATCCCTAGGCCGTCAAGTTGCCGGAGGTGAGGGTACTGCCTCCGGCGGCGGTGGCGGCGCTGGGGGTCCCACCAATGTATATACCATCAAAGACAGCGCTTCGCTTGCCCTATGGAATAACCGCCTCTCAAGCATACAACAAAATCGCGATGGCTTCAGCGATGGTTCAGAACCACCGCTTCCACCCTTGCCCCCGCATTATGTGCGCATGCCTGGCTTCTTTCAACCCCTACCGCGCATTGCCTATGAGACTTCCATTGAGATACTATTAGTCAAATCTGTACCCTTGCCCCCTCCCCCTATTACCCTAATACCGAGAGTTGTAGTGCATAATGAGGCCTTAGAAATGAAATCAGCCAATTTTCTGGAGGGCATCTATGTCTCCGATGACTATGATAACTCGTTGCGTAATGCCAAAAAAAAGATACGCTCCATTAAATCGACGGTCCTTAAATCGAAAGATTCCACCAAATATGCTGTGGATACGGTCAGTAAGGCCTCGTCGCGTGATTTTATTCACATTTTTACACCTCCAATACGCCATAAACGACCCATCTATGAAATTGTTGAAGAACCATCGCGTTTAAGTGATTACGAAGATGAATATCCAGAATCCATGTACAGTGGTATGCATACGCGGGAGCATAGTGTAGCTCGTACCGAGGATTATCTATCGGTAGCTTCACGCAAGCAGTATGAGAGTAAGCTAATGATGTGTGTTTAGTGTTGTTGTTTAACTGTTGTCATGTTGGTGTGTGGGGACATGATGTGTTCGTGTGTGATTAGTAAGTTTGTTAGTTTACTCTTGTCTCAATTAAAAGTTCAATGTGCTATTTGTTATCGATAACTTGATATTATCGGTCGAAACAGCTGACTAGAGATTGTGTGCCAGATAGAAAAATAAAAGATGTTAAACAAAAGATATTTGTTGATAGATTGTTGTTTTTGTTATAACGTACGTAGATAGGGTCAGTAGGAACCAATCTATCTAGACATCAGCAAACTGGAAGGTATAATATTAAGTCAGTTGATGTTTTAGGTAATTTTTTTTTTATAGTTTTTCGTCATAGAAGAGGACGTTAGCATCGACCATTCACAATAGAAATCAAATAAGTAAAGATTGCATTAAAATCTATAGATGTCTCTCAAGGCTTTAGTTTTTAAACTCTAAAAGCAGTAAGAATATAGGCTTATTTCTGTTGTCAGGGGATTTTTTCAATCCAAACGTAGGCAGGACAAGTGTTTATATGTTTATTATAAACCCATATTCACAAAACTTAATGAGGCCCTAAAATAGGTATATTTGACAGTTCTTAAAGGAAATCTATATTAAGTTTTGTGAATACTGAATTTTAATTTCTTCAGGTTGCGAATTTGCAATAAGTAGTAAGGAATTATTGTCAATGTCGCAAATATTGGGTTGCCCAAAAAGTAATTGCAGATTTTTTAAAAGAAAGTAAATGCATTTTTAATAAAACTTAGAATGAACTTTAATCAAATATACTTTTTTTACACTTTTTTTCTAAAGCGAGCTAAAAGTAACAGCTGATAACTGACAGAAGAAAGAATGCAATTACAGAGTCACAAGCTGTGAAAAAATTTGTCAACGCCGACTATAAGAAAAATCCGCAATTACTTTTTGGGCAACCCAATATAATGTGTGTCATTTCTAATTTGGGAGGTATTAGTATAAACTTGGTAACTCTTTGCATCAGCTACCCGTACAGTGGAAATATTAGCGTGGTAGGCGGCATAAAGTAGGTCGGGATAGTCGGAATATACAAGCATTCATTCAAAAGCATTTTTGCAAAAAGTTAAAAGTGTGCAGAAGGAGAAATTGTATGTTATTCGTATACCTTTCAAATCTTTGGTTTGTAATATTTCCCATATGTAGTTCAGGACAGTAGCAATACGTCTCAAATTATTCATGTTGTTATTTCTAAGTTCTTTTTTACACTCATTACCATGAGAAGGGTGTATAATAACCTACTCATTCTGTTTGTAACATCCCGAAATATTGATCTGCGACCCCATAAACTATATATGTATTCTTGATCGTATTGACATTCTAAGTCGATCAAGCCATGTTCGTCCGTCCATCTGTCGAAATTACGATAACGGAAAAAATATCCACTTAATATTTTGCGCAGACATTTTTTATTGATGTAATTAGTTGGGGATTGCATATGGGCCACATCGGTTTAGTTTTAGATATAGCTCCCATATAAAATGGTTCTTCCATTCGACTTTTTGAGCTTGTGAAAAACGTAATTCTTATCCGATTGGGCTGAAATTTAACAGGTAATGTACTGCAACGACTTCCAACAAATGGCTCAAATCAGTTTATAACCTTATATAGCTCCCCTATAACCCGATCTCCCGATTTGAGATCTTGAGGCCTTGGAACCCGCAGTTGTTGCCAGATTTGGCTGAAATTTTGCAGGCAGCGTTCTGCTATAACTTCCAACATTCGTGATAAATATGGTCCTAATCGGTCTATATCCTGATGTAGCTCCCTTATAACCCGATCTCCCGATTTGACATCTTGAGCCCCTGGAAGCCGCCATTCGTATCCGATTGTACTAAAATATTACAGGTTGTGTTCTATTATGACTTCCAACAACTGTGACAATTATGGTTCAAATCGGTTAATAACCTTATATAGCTCCCGTATGATCCGATTTAAGATATGCAGGTTCTGTTATAACTTCCTACATTATTGATAATTATGGTCAAATCGGTCTATATCCTGATGTAGCTCCCTTATAACCCGATCTCCCGGATTGGCATCTTGAGTCTCTGGAAGCCGCCATTCGTATCCGATTGGACTGAAATATTACAGGTTGGGTTCTGTTATGACTTCCAACAACTGTGCCAATTATGGCTTAAATCGGTTAATAACTTTATATAAAGGGTGATTTTTTTGAGGTTAGGATTTTCATGCATTAGTATTTGACAGATCACGTGGGATTTCAGACATGGTGTCAAAGAGAAAGATGCTCAGTATGCTTTGACATTTCATCATGAATAGACTTACTAATGAGCAACGCTTGCAAATCATTGAATTTTATTACCAAAATCAGTGTTCGGTTCGAAATGTGTTCATTCACCGTAACGTTGCGTCCAACAGCATCTTTGAAAAAATACGGTCCAATGATTCCACCAGCGTACAAACCACACCAAACAGTGCATTTTTCGGGATGCATGGGCAGTTCTTGAACGGCTTCTGGTTGCTCTTCACTCCAAATGCGGCAATTTTACTTATTTACGTAGCCATTCAACCAGAAATGAGCCTCATCGCTGAACAAAATTTGTCGATAAAAAAGCGGATTTTCTGCCAACTTTTCTAGGGCCCATTCACTGAAAATGATTTGCAAGCGTTGCTCGTTAGTAAGTCTATTCATGATGAAATGTCAAAGCATACTGAGCATCTTTCTCTTTGACACCATGTCTGAAATCCCACGTGATCTGTCAAATACTAATGCATGAAAATCCTAACCTCAAAAAAATCACCCTTTACAATAGCTCCCATATGACCCAATTTGAGATATGCAGGTAGCGTTCTGTTATAACGTGATAAGTATAAGTAAGTGATAAATATGGTCCAAATTGATCTATGACCTAATATAGCTCCCCAATGACCCGATCTCCCGATATGGCATCTGGAGCCCCTGTAAACCGCCATTCTTATCCGATTGGTCTGATCCGATCTCCCGATTTTATTTCTTGAGCCTCTGGAGGTCGGAATTGTTATATGATTTGCCTGAAATTAGCAGGTAGTGTCCAAATTTGTATACCCACCTCCAATGGATGGGGGTATATTCATTTTGTCATTCCGTTTGCAACACATCGAAATATCCATTTCCGACCCTATAAAGTATATATATTCTTGATCAGCGTAAAAATCTAAGACGATCTAGACATGTCCGTCCGTCTGTCCGTCTGTCTGTTGAAATCACGCTACAGCCTTAAAAAATAAAGATATTGAGCTGAAATTTTGCACAGGTTCTTTTTTTTTGTTCATAAGCAGGTAAAGTTCGAAGATGGTCTATATGGGACTATATCTTGATATAGCCCCCATATAGACCGATCCGCCGATTTAGGGTCTTCGGCCCATAAAAGCCACATTTATTATCCGATTTTACTGAAATTTAAGACAGTGAGTTGTGTTAAGCCCTTCGACATCCTTCGTCAATTTGGCCCAGATCGGTCCTGATTTGGATATAGGTGCCATATAGAGCGATACTCCGATTTAGGGTCTTAGGCCCATAAAAGCCACATTTATTATCCGATTTTGCTGAAATTTGGGACAGTGAGCACTGTTAGACTCTTCGATATCCTTCGTCAATTTGGCCCAGATCGGTGCAGATTTGGATATAGCTGCCATATAGAGCGATACTCCGATTTAGGGTCTTTGGCCCATAAAAGCCACATTTATTATCCGCTTTTGCTGAAATTTGGGACAGTGAGCACTGTTAGGCCCTTCGACATCCTTCGTCAATTTGGCCCAGATCGGTGCAGATTTGGATATAGCTGCTATATAGACCGATCCTCCGATTTAAGGTTTTGGGTCTATGAAAGGCGCATTTATTGTCCGATGTCGCCGAAATTTGGGACAGTGAGTTAAGTTAAGCCCCTTGACATACTTTTGCAATATGGCACAGATCGGTCCAGATTTGGATATAGCTGCCATATAAACAGATCTCTCGATTTAAGGTTTTGGAGCCATAAAAGGCGGATTTATTGTCCGATTTCGCTGAAATTTGGGACAGTGCATTGTATTAGACTCTTCGACATTTTTCTACAACTTGGCCCAAATTGGTTGAGATTTGGATATAGCTGCCATGTAGACCGATAACTCGATTTAAAGTCTTGGCCCCATAAAAGGCGCATTTATAATCCGATTTCACTGAAATTCGACACAGTGACTTATGTTAAGCTTTTCGACATCCGTGTCGTATATTCGTTCTTTCAATCGAGAGATCGATCCATATGGAGGCTATATAAATGGTCTGGTCTAAACCATACTCAATACGGACGTCGAAGGGCTGGACACAGCTTACAGTGTTATATGTCGGCGAAATCGGGCAATAAAGGCGCTTTTTATCGGCCTGAGATCGGCCTTTATGGGGGCTATAGTAAGATATAAATTGATTTAAACAATATTCAGCACGGGAATCTTAACACAAGTCATTGCCCAAAATTTCAGCCAAATCCAGTAACAAATTCAGTCTTTGTAGGCCGAAGTCCCTAATTCAGGAGATCGGTATACATGGGGGCTATATTAAGATATAGACCGATTTAAACCATATTCAGCACGGATGTCGGGGATTTTAACACAAGTCATTGTGACAAATTTCAGCCAAATCAGATAATAAATGTGGCTTTAATCGGCCTAGGACCTTAACTCGGGAGATCGGTCTATATGGGGGCTATATTAATGTACAGAGGGATCTGGACGATAATCGGCAAAGATGTCGCTGATCTTAAAACCAATCAATGTGCCAAATATAAGCTAAGAAGGATAATAAATACAGCTTTTATGAGCCTAAGACCCTAAATCGAAAATCGGTCTATATGGGGTCTATATTAATATTAAGTCCGATATAGTACATCTGTGAAACTAGCTTGACTATGGAAAAAAAATGATGTGTGCAAAGTGTCAGGTTAATATCTTCATTTTTAAAGACTGTAGCGTGATTTCAACAGACAGAGCGACGGACAGACGGACGGACGAATGGAAGGACGGACGGACGAATGGAAGGACGGGCGGACGAATGGAAGGACGGACGGGCGAATGGACGGATGAATGGACGGACGGACGGACGAATGGACAGACGGTCGAATAAACAGACGGATGAATGGACGGACGGACGGACTGACGGACGAATGGACGGGCGGATGAATGGACGAACGGACACGAATAAATGGATGGATGAATGGACGGACGGACGAATAAACGGATGGACGAATAAACGGATGGATGAATGGACGGACGGACGAATGGACTGACGGACGAATGGACTGACGGACGTATGGACTGACGGACGAATGGACTGACGGACGAATGGACTGACGGACGAATGGACGGACGGACGAACGGACACGAATAAACGGACGGATGAATGGACGAATAAACGGATGGACGAATAAACAGAAGGATGAATGGGCGGACCAATGGACTGACGGACGAATGGACGGACGGACGAATGGACGGACGGACGAATAAACGTATGGACGAATAAACGTATGGATGAATAAACGGACGGATGAATGGACGGAAGAATGGACGGATGGACAGACGGACGAATAAACGTATGGACGAATAAACGGATGGACGATGGACGGACGAATGGACGGACGGACGAACAAACGTATGGACGAATAAACGTATGGACGAATAAACGTATGGACGAATAAACGTATGGACGAATGGACCGACGGACGAATGGACGGACGGACGAATGGACGGACGGACGAATGGACTGACGGACGCACGGACGAACGGACGAATAAACGTATGGATGAATGGACGGACCAATGGACTGACGGACGAATGGACGGACGGACGAATAAACGTATGGACGAATAAACGGACGGATGAATGGACTGACGAATGGACGGATGGACAGACGGAAGAATAAACGTATGGACGAATAAACGGATGGACGAATAAACGGACGGATGAATGGACGGACGCGCGAATAAACGTATGGACGAATAAACGTATGGTCGAATGGACGGATGGATGAATGGACTGAGGGACGAATGGACGGACGGACGAATGGACAGACGGAAGGACATACGTTATGACGGACTTAGTTAGATCGTATTATACCTTTATGAGGAACAAGAATATATCTACTTTATAGGGTCGGAAATGAATATTTCGATGTGTTGCAAACGGAGTGACAATATGAATATACCCCATCATTTGATGGTGGACATAAAAATACATTGGCATTTTTAAAGGAACCCTAGAAATGTAACTCTGAATGCTTCTTTCTTCTCCGCCCTAGGAAATTTATTGCATTTGACTTCTTTAATGTTATAATTTGTGTTTTAACTTACAATTAAAAAAATAAATAAAATAAGCGAAAATTGTTTTGAAAGTGAAATTCCCTTTTTCATGTTTCCAATTTTTGTGATTTAATTTTTGTCTCCAAGCACTTTTTTGTATGTTTGTCTAGAATATGTGAAAAAAAAACAATTTTAAATGTGATTTTTATTTTTGATGGAATATCTATTTGTTGATATCTTGAGCGTAAACTGATTCGTTATGAGTGTCAATAATTTGTTTTTATTTTTCAAAATTACTCTCTGTCTAACAAAAAGCTTTTTGTTTTTCTTTTTTCCCAAAAATGAAATTTTTTTTACAAAAAATTTTGTCCCATGCCAATGCTAAATCAAATATCATATCGCTGCCAATGCCGCCAATGTTGCCAAATTCAAAATTTTCTTACACCATGATCGTATCATATGAATGAATACACAATATCACGTCTCCCGATCCCGTTCATCTAAATCAAAATTTGTCCCGAATCATAAATGCACGCATGGGCATGCCGACACGACACAAATGAATATGCCTTTTTATATAACGGGCTTATGCTAATGCCGCTGCTGCTATCTGCCGTTATCTGTGATCGATTGACGTCGCATCGCATGCTTGATCAATCGCCTGGCCAATTGCCCCACATGATGTGATGTAGGCAGTAGGACACGCGATTTTTCGAGAGGAACCTCTTACGATAGTCTAGCTGATGTAGATGCATTAAAGGCACCAAGAAATGCATTAGTTGGCAGCACTACTACACTAACACTACGACCTGAAAGTCAATTAGAAGATCGTCCTTACTCCCGTCTATCCGTAGCATCTAATAGAACCACCGGAGCACGCTCCACCACATCCTTAATGATGGAGGGCCGTGCACCCAAATCGATTGAGAAACCTGTTGTCATCCGTATGCTACGATGTGTACAGGTTCAACGTAAGTGGTTATCCAACAAACAAACAAAGAAAAAAAAACAACATTTGTTTTTTGTTTTGTATCATTTTTGTCACATGGTTTTTTATTTTGATTTTTTTTTGCAATTTATTTTTTGATTTTTGTTCATACAACGCACAATGGCATGAAAACAAATATTGTGTTATAAGAAAAGAAAAAAAATGATTAAATGGAATAAAAAAAAAAAACAGAACAAAAGTAGTGCTATAATGCTGTAGACAGCCAGTGTTGCCAACTGTTTATTTTTTGAATTATCAACATTTAATATGCTCTTCCTCTTTTTTGTTTTGTTTGTCCCTTCTTTCCATTCCGTTTTTTGGTATATAGCTGGCGAGCCCGCCCATTTCGAAGTCCAGTTTAAAGAGAAACCAGGCAAAGTCACTTGGCTGAAAGACAACAAACCCTTGGATGACGTATTAGCCGATCGCATTGTACAAACTGAAGCTCCAATGAATTCATATCGTTTGGACATTAAGAATTGCAGGTAATTTTTAATAGAGATGATAAATAAGAACATATTAAGTTTAACAGGGCTGAACTTTGGTTACCCACCACCACGTATATATGATGGGGGTATACTAATTTAGTCATTCTGTTTGCAACACCTCGAAATATGGGTCTGAGACCCCATAAAGTATATATATTCCTGATCGTCATGTCATTTTAAGTAAATCTAGCCATGTCCGTCCATCTGTCTGTTGAAAGCACGCTAACTTTCGAAGGATTAATAAAGCTAGCCGCTTGAAATTTTCCACAAATACTTTTTATTAGTGTAGGTCATTTGGGATTGTAAATGGGCCAAATCGGTCCATCTTTTGATGTAGCTGCCATATAAACCGATCTTGGGTCTTGACTTCTTGAGCCTCTAGAGCGCACAATTCTCGTGCGATTTGACTGAAATTTTGGACATGGTGTTTTGGTGTCACTTCCAACAATTGCGCTAAGTATGGTTCAAATCAGTTCATGTATTGATATAGCTGCCATATAAACCAATCTTGGGTGTTGACTTCTTGAGCCTCTAGAGGGCGCAATACTCGTCCGATTTGAATGAAATTTTGGACGTGGTGTTTTGGTATCACTTCCACAAACTGCGCTAAGTATGATTCAAATAGGTTCTTGTATTGATATAGCTGCCATATAAACCGATCTTGGGTCTTGACTTCTTGAGCCTCTAGAGGGCGCAATTCTCGTCCGATTTTGCTGAAATTTTGCATTAGGTGTTTTGTTATGACTTCCAATAATTGTGCTAAGTATGTACATAACCTGATATAGCTGCCATATTAACCGATCTGGGGTCTTGATTTCTTGAGCCTCTAGAGGACGCAATTCTCATCCGATTTGGAAGAAATTTTGTACAACGGCGTCTCTCATGACCTTCACCATAGGTTTCTTATATGGTCTGAATCGATCAATAGCTTGATACAGTTCCCATATAAACCGATCTCGTAGGCGGACATGCTAGCCTCTGCGTTGCGGTGGCCTCCGAGACTAGATTTTCAAGTTAAAACCAACCCGATTCATTGCTTAGTTTACAACATCCCCAAGTCACCCACTTAAACTGCCTATGGACAAAAAAGCCTGTGCTAAGTTTCAGTTCATTATCTTCACCGCCATAGGTTGGGGGTATACTTATTTCGTCATACCGTCTGTAGCTCATCGCAATATTGATCTGAGATCCAGCAAAGTTTATATATATATATACTTGATCGTCTTGCCATTCCGAGTCGATCTAGCCATGTCCGTCCGTCAGTCGAAATCCGCTTGACATTTTACACAGCTACTTCTTATGGTCGTTGTCGGTTGTCGTAGGTCTTTGTGGATGCCAATGGGATATATCGGTTCATATTTGGAAAAAAAGACCTCATATAAACTGATCCCCAGATTCGACAACTTGAGTCCTTAGAGGCCATATATGTTAAACAATTGGGCTGAAATCTCGTGTTAATTGAAATGTAGTGTTACGATGTTAAGCAATAGCGCCAATTGCGGTTCAAATCGGGCTATATCCTGATATAGCTCCTATATAAATCGATATCCCGATTTGGCTTCTTGAGCACATGGAGGAAAAATTTTTTGTTATGACTTCCAACAGTTGTAGTTTGCATGGTCCAAATCGGTTTATAACCTCATATAGCTCCCATATAAACGGTCTGCTGATTACGGCAGAAAATTGGTAAGTGATTTGGAATAAAATTGGTACGTAAAGTACACACATGCCATACAACTAAGCTCACTAGTGTACATTGTTAGCAGAATCCATGGTGGTGGGTTCCCAAGGTTTAACTCGGCCAACTTAATACGTTTTAATTTGTAAAAGACTGTAGCGTGACTTTGATAGACAGACGGACAGAAACGGCTAGATTGTCCTAGATTTTTACGACCACCAAACATGGCAAAATTAATATACCGCCTCTCTTTGCCTTTCAGTGAACGCGATACTGGCGCCTATACTGCCAAGGCCAGCACTGGCGCCGAAGTAACCACATGTACCGCTCAATTGGCTGTAGGCCAAGGTAAGTAGAGGATAATTGCATTAAAAAAAATAACTTGATATGTATCCTGAAAAATTAAAATCTCTTCAAGTTGGGTATTGAGTTTAAGAGAGTTTGAAAGAATCATCAAACGAAGAGTAGCTAAATTTACAAAAATTAAAAAAAAAAATTAAAATTTTATATAAAAAAAATTATTAAAATAAAATTTTTAAAATTTTTTAGGGTTATTATTTTGAAAAAAAAAACTATTCTTTAAAAATTATTTTTTAGACAAAAACTTAAAGAAATTAATTTTTTTTTTCCCAGCCTCCGGTCACGATGAAAGCCAAACAAATGTGGCTCCCGTCTTCCTTTGCAGTCTCAAGGATGCTGAGATGTTGGAATGCACTCAGTTCCGTTTCTTGATTAAATTGATGGGCGATCCCAAGCCCAAGGTGCAATTGTAGGTAACCTTCCACTGTTTTTGAAATATTTTTCTAATTTGTTGCTCAGTTTCAAGGATGGCAAAGAAGTTGTGGAATCTGATCGCATAACTATTGTGCGTGAGAAAGACTATTTGGGCTATTATGAGTTGGTGCTCAATGAGGTCATCAAGGAGGATGCGGGCACCTATCAATGCAAGGCTGTCAATAAGTTTGGCGAAGCTGTGTGCGAGGCCCAAGTGACCACAGTGGGTAGGTTAACGATCACAAAACTGTAATGTTCTCAAAGTTTCATTTTGCTGCTTATCTCTCTCTCTCTCTAATTCCAGAGGATAAAAATCCCTTCGGCTCTTTGGCTGGACAAATTCTACAGCCTGGTGAGAAG
Organism: Stomoxys calcitrans; assembly: GCF_963082655.1. Taxonomy (NCBI): domain Eukaryota; kingdom Metazoa; phylum Arthropoda; class Insecta; order Diptera; family Muscidae; genus Stomoxys; species Stomoxys calcitrans. Next base: position 143,635,917 of record NC_081556.1, on the reverse strand, counting down.
GCCACGTTCAGCTGGAAGCGCAATGGTGCTCCCTTTGATCCCGAAGAACGTTTTAAAGTCTTGTTCGGCGAAGACGAAGATTCCCTAGCCTTGGTGTTCCAACATGTCAAGCCTGAGGACGCTGGCATCTACACTTGCGTTGCACAAACCACCACTGGTAATATCTCCTGCAGTGCCGAGCTTTCGGTTCAAGGATCCGTTCAAACATTGTACCGGGAGCCTGAGAAGCCCACTCTGATCATTGAGTTCCGTGAAGCTAACACGCACGTAGGAGGCACTGCCATTCTGGAAATGCAATGCAAGGGTTTCCCCAAGCCAGCCGTCCAGGTGAAGCACGATGGCGAGGTAGTTAAAGTCGACGACCGTCACAAATTCCTGTACGAGAGTGATGAGAGCATGTCCTTGCTGATCAAGCATGCCACCACTGAAGATGCTGGCGTCTACACCATTCATGCCATGAATGAATTGGGTGAGGATAGCTCAGAGATCAACTTGGTTGTCAAGGCCCCGCCCAAGATCAAGAAGGTCAAGGACGTTGTGGTTCAAGTCAAAGAGACTGTTAAAATAGAAGTTGAGATTGAGGGCAATCCCAAACCAATTTTGAATTTGACCATGAATGGCAAGGACATCATTGAGGAGAAGAATGTAAAAATGTCCTCGACCAGTGTGGGCAAGCATACGGAGAAGATTACCATTGAGATCAAGGAGATTAAATTGACTCAATCGGGTAACTACTCGATAAGGGCCACCAATGAGTTGAGCCAAACCTCGGAGTATTGGAATGTCACTGTCTTCTCCAAGCCCGAATTTGTCAAGACCTTGGAGGAGGAGTATGTGCATGGCGAAAAGGAGACTGTCATCATGTCCTGCCGCATAGATGCCTTCCCGGAGTCCAAGTTGACCTGGTACCAGGATGGCAAGGAAATCAATCTGAAGAACAGCAAATATTCGGTATCCACCGATGGCAATTGCTATACCCTAAAGATAACCGGAGTGACACGTGTCGATGCTGGCGAATACTCAGTCAAGGCTGAGAATGAGCATGGTTCCACCACCAGCAAGACTAAGCTGCTGATCAAATGCACTCCCGAGATTACCAAGGGACTGAATAATCTCATCATTACCGAGGGTGATACCGATGTTACTCTTAATGTGGCCGTAGATGCCTACCCCAAACCGGGCATCAAATGGTTCATCGATGGCATAGAGATCGATGAGAAGCGCAAGGAGTTCCGTCGCCAGGAGGAAGGCAATGACTACAAACTGATTATGAAGGAGGCCACCACAGCTTTGCAGGGTACCTACAGTGTGGTCGTTATGAATGATTATGGCAAATTGCAACAGGAGTGTGTGGTGACTGTGAAGTGTAAGTAGGGGGTGGGAGGGGAAATTTAGCTCAACATAATTTTTCTTTTTCGCTACCCCCTTAGGCAAACCCAAGATCAAGAAGCAATTGAAGGATATCGAAGTGGAGGAGGGCAAGAGCTTTACTTTGGAAGCCGAAATCTATTCGGAACCCGAGGCCACTGTCAAATGGTTCAAGAATGGCCAAGAATGCTCTGCCGATGCCCGCTTGAAGATCATTCATGACTCCAAGCGTTACGAGGAATATAATTTGACCTTGAATTTGTGTAAACCCGAAGATACGGGTACCTATGAAGTTCGGGCCAAAAACGATGTGGGCGAGACTGTGTCCAAATGTCAAGTTAATGTTTTGAGTAAGGCTAGCAAAGCTGTACCAGAGAGAAGGAGGAGAAGGCAGGATAATGGTTTTTGTCTTCCATTTTCAGCTCAACCCGAAATCGATCATGTGGACATCTTTGAACAACACAGCTTTGAATCGGTGCCTTTGAAATATGAGGTCATTGCCCATGGTATTCCCAAGCCCGAGGCTATTTGGTATAAGGATGGCAAGGAGATTAAGGAAGATGCCAATACCGCCCTAATTGTGGAAGGGGTAGGTTTAAAAATGAATAATGGAAAGAAACTAGGATTTGATGTTGAAACATCTCCTTGCAGGATAAATATCGTTTGGAAAAGAAATCCTTGAAGTTGGAAGATGCTGGCACCTACAAAGTGGTCATCAAGAACAAAGTTGGCGAGAAGACCCATCAAGGTGTACTTTCTCTGTCAGGTGGGTTGATTCTGTAGACATTTTTTGAACTCTTAGCTTTAACATTTGAGTTTTTCCTTTAGGCATTGCCGAATACCGCAAACCCATTGTCAAAAAGGGTCTTACCGATGTCAGCACCCACAAGGGCAAACCCCTTAGCTTGCCTGTGGTCTTTACCGCTGATCCTGAACCCAAAATGGTTTGGCTTAAGGATGGCAAACCCATCGAAGGCAATCATGAGCATATGAAATTGAGTGTGGCCAAAAAGGAATTGCAACATGGTTTGGTGGAATATACCTGCACCATGAACATTGATTCCAGTGAGTGAACTTGAACCCACATAGGAGATAATTTTTTTTAATTTACTTTGTTTTTAGCTGTCCACGAGGACAATGGCCGCTATGAGTTGCAATTGGAAAACAAATATGGCAAGATCACTGTTGGCTGCTTTGCCGATGTGTTATCCAAACCCGAAATCATTGGCCTTAGAGACCAGGGTTGCCTGCCCGGTCAAACTGTTTGCTTTGATGTTGTTGTCAAGGCCAATCCCAAGCCCAAGGTCACCTGGAGTCGTGGCAATGAGAATTTGTGCAATAATGAAAATTGTGAGGTCATCGCTGATGTTGATGCCAATAAATATCGTTTGGTCTTCCAAGCTGTGGCTTCCAATGATCTCGGCACTTACACTTTGACGGCTGTCAATAATGAGGGTACTACCGCTCAGGACTTTAATCTCAATGTACATGGTAAGTTGAAAGAGAAGGGAAGTGAGGACTGACATTTGGAAGGAAATTGAAAAATATTTTCCATATTTGATTGTTTTTCTCAAAATTGTCTTGTTTATTTGAAAACATTGGATTGTTTTTCGTATCCTGAGAGATTTTAGAAATCTACCCGGAATGTCTTGAAATATTTTAAGTACTGTAATGACTTAAAGAAATCTTCCATGATACGGGAGATTTTAGAAATCTACCCGGAATAAATTTGAAATATTTGAGAAATTTTCATGAAAACTTAAGGAAATCTTTCAATGTCGTAACTTGGTGCAATGCAATCCAAATGCATAATATTTTGAAGTTGTTTTTTTTCGTAATCACATAAATGCATATAGATTTTTTTTGGAAATTGAAGAATTTTTTTTTAAATTCCAGATTTTTTTTAAATCCCAGAATTTATTAAAAATCCCAGAATTTATTCAAAATCCCAGAATTTATTCAAAATCCCAGAATTTACTCAAAATCCTAGTAATTTTCCCAAATCCATGAATTTTTTCAAAATCCCAGAGTTATTTCTAAGATCCCAGAAATTTTTTAAAATCCCAGAGCTTTAAATCAATTTTTTTTCAAAGTCCAACATTTTTTCGAAATTCGAAATTCCAGAAATCCCATAATATTTTCAGAATCTCAGAACTTTTTCAATTTCCAGAATTTTTCCAAAATCCTAACTTTTTTTAAAATCCCATAATTTGATCAAAATCCCTGAAGATTTTCAAAACCCAAGACTTTTTTCAAAATTCTATTTTTTTTAAATGCCAAAAATTTAAATTGCCGTAATTTTTATCAAAATACCAGTATTATTATCAAAATCCCAGATTTTTTATCAAATTCCAGAATTTTTATGAAAACCCCAGAATTGTTATAATTGTTAAAGGGGGATTTTTCTTGGAAATTTTTTCGTTATCACATAAATGCAAAAGAAATTTTTGCTAAGTTCTAAATCCAAAATTCTGGAATTTTTCTAAAATCCCATAATTTTTTTTAAACCCAGAAATTTTTCAAAATCCTAAAATCTTAAATTTTTCAATTACGGTTTTTTTTTTAAATCCCAGAATTGCGTTCAAAATCCCTGATATTTGTTCAAAACTCCAGAATACATGAATTTTTAAAAATACCAGAATTGTTACAAAATCCCGCAATTTATGGAAAATAACCGAATTTCAGAATTCTTAAAATTGTTAAAAGAGTTTTTTTTTCATAATTGCTAAAGGGGATTTTTTGGAAATTTTTTTCGTAATCCCATAATTTTTTCAAAATCCCAGAATTTTTTAAATTCATAAAATTTTTTTTTTGTAGAATCCCTTAATCTTATCAAAATCTCAGAATTGTTTAAAATCCCCGAACTTTTGAAAAACCCCAGAATGTTTTCATAATTCGAGAATTTTTTTTAAAATTCCAGAATTTTTTCAAAACTCCGGATTTTTTTTGAAATCCCAGAATTTTTTAAAATCCCAGAATTTTTTAAAATCCCAGAATTTAGATCAAAATCCCAGAATTCTTATAATTGTTAAAGGGGGGAGTTTTTTTCATAATTGTTAAAGGGCAATTTAGTTTTTTGGATTTTTTTTCACATAAATGCAAAGTAAATTTTTGGCAAATTCTAAATCCCAGAACTTTTCTAGAATTTTTCAAAAATCCCAGAATTTTTTTAAACCCAGAAATTTTTCAAAATTTTAGAATCCTTTTTTTTTCAAATAACGTAATTTTTTTATTCCATATTTTTTTTACAATCCCAGAATTTTTGTGATATCTTAGAATTTTTCAAAATACCAGAATTTAGATCAGAACCAGAATTCTCATAATTGTTAAAGAGGTTTTTTTTTTCATAATTGTTAAAGGGGTTTTTTTTGGAAATTTTTAAGAAATTCGAAAACGAAGAATTTTTTTAAAATCCTAGAATTTTTCCAATATTCCAGAATTTTATAAATTGGAGATTTTATCAAAATACCAGAAATTATTCAAAATCTCAGAATTTACTCAACACCAAGAATTTATTCAAAATCCCAGAATTTTTCCAAAATCCCTAAATTTTTCCAAAATTTGGAATTCCGGATTTTTTTCATAATAAGAGAATTCTTACTAAATCCCGAAATTAATTCAAAATGACACAATTGTTTTAAAATCCCAAATAGTTTTAAAATCCCAGAATTTGTTCCAAATCCCAGAAAATTTTCAAAATCCCATAACTTTTAAAATTCATTATTTTTTAAAATCCCATAATGTTTTTTTTTTAAATCCCAGAATTTATTAAAAATCCCAGGATTTACTCAAAATCCAGAATTTATACGAAATCCCAGAATTTTTCCAAAATCCCAAAATGTTTAAATTACAGATTTTTTTGAAAATAAGAGAATTATTACAAAATTCCGAAATTAATTCAAAGTAACAGAATTGTTTCATAAGCACAAATTGTTTTAAAATCCCAGAATTTGTTAAAAATCCCAGAAAATTTTCCTAATCCCAAATTTTTTTTATAATCCCACATTTTTTTGAAATCCCATTATTTATAAACTTTCGGGGATTTTCATAAAATTTAAAAAATTTCTTTTTTTTTTAAATTTTATAAATTTTTTGGGATTGTGTAAAAGTTTTGGAAAACATTCTGGTATTTTGATGAAATTTTTGTGTTTCGATAATATATCTGGGATTTTACATACTTTATGGGGTTTTCATAAAATTTCTAGGATTTTGATTAAATTTCTGGGTTTTTAATTGAGGATTTTGTATTTTTAATACAGCTTCTGTGATTTTGGTAAAATTTCTGAGATTTTCATAAAATTTCTGAGATTTCGCTAAAATTTCTGAAATTTCGACAAAATTCTGAGATTTTGATAAAGTTTCTGAGATTTTCATAAAATTTCTCGGATTTTAATGATTTGAAAAACATTTCAGGAAAATCACATAAAAATGCTGGGATTATGAAAAAAAAAATTTTTTTGAATAAAAAAACTCTGGGGTTTTGATGAAATTCTATTTCTAAACATCTGGGATTTCATACGATTTTCTAAAATAGTTTTAAAAAACTGTTGACAGCTCATAGTGGTGTATTTCGCAAAATTGGAAGGGTAATAAATTTGTTTTTTATTTTTATTAAAAATATTTTGGAATAAAATTCTTCGAACTTCGAACTACTTTAACGCTACATTAAGATTTGTGAAAATGGGCATTAAAATGTAACATGAGCCTCAACACAAACATTTTCGGATATCAAAAACATGTCTGTGGGATTTTAAATTTTGTTCTGTAAAAAAATTTTAATTTAAAATAATTTCCAGTCATTCTAAAGGATGAACAATGCCACAAATATTATCAAAATATAACAAATTTAATCAAAATCCCCGAAATTTTATCAAAATCCCAGAATTTCTTCAAAATCCCTAATTTGCTCCAAAATTCCAGAATTTTTTTAATCACAAAATGTTTTTCAAAATCTCGTAATTTTTATGTGATTTCCCCCAAATACTTTTAAAATCATCAAAGTCTTTTAAATTTTTTCAAAATCCGGGAAAGTTTATCGAAGTCTCAGAAATTTTATCCAAATCCCAGAAGGTACAAAAAATACAGAAAATTAAATCAAAATCTCAGAAATTAAATCAATTACTTTGAAATTGTCAGAAAGTGTATAAAATTGCCAGAAATATTATCAAAATATAACAAATTTAATCAAAATCCCAGAAATATTCTCCAAATCCCAGAAATGTTCTCCAAATCGCAGAACTTTATCAAAATCCCAAATTTGCTCCAAAATTCCAGAATTTTTTTAATCACAAATTTTTTTTCAAAATCCCTTAATTCTTATGTGATTTCCCCCAAAACATTTTAATCAAAACTGCAGAAATTTAATTAAAATCCTAGAAATGTTATGGAAATCCCAGAAAAAGTATAAAAATCTCAAAAACTCTTCAAAATGTAAAAAATTTTACGAAATCCCAGAAATTTAGCAAAAATAGAATAAAAAAATTTAGCATTTGCCTAAAATAAATAGCACTAGTAATTTTCCAGAAATATATTTGAATTCTCCGAAATATATTTAAAATCCCAGAAATTTGGGAATTTCCAAAATTCCCGGATTTTATCATTCACTATAGGCTATGTTACCAAATTCCGCTTAAAATTGTGTATAGAATATCAGGAATTTTGCCTAAAATAAACCCGAGACTTTTTACAACAAAAAAGGTTGTTATAATTAATTTTTTTTTAATTTTTAGTCGAGAAACCCACCTTTATTACACCACCCGAAGATAAGGTGGTACATGACTATCATCCTGCCCTGACCCAGGTAGTGGTGCATGGTGTGCCCTTGCCCAAGGTTGAATGGACCAGAGATGGCAAGCCCATTGATGATAAGATGACTGATAAGGCTACTGGTGAACCTTTGTATCGCATCAAAGATAATGCTGTAGCCTACGATCAAATGGCCAGTGAGCTTGAGGTATTGCACTTCAGAATGAACGATATTGGCAAGGTGAGTAACTTTGAAAACAGGTGAAAATAGTTTTGCCATATCTTCTCTCCAATTATATTTTAGTACGCCGCTGTGGCCTCCAATGACACTGGCACCACTGAGGGTCCCTTCAAGCTTACCATGCTGGAGATGGCTCCCATGTTTGTTAAGAATTTGGAACCCACCAAGGAGGTTCATCAAACCGAACCTTTGACTTTGCAATGCATTGTAGATGGCAGTCCTTTGCCTGTTATTCAGTGGTATAAGGATAACGAGGAAGTTAAACCCAGTGGACAGTGAGTTGCAGATGTTTTGCAGAAAAACTCAATAATTTACTATGTTTTATATTTTTGCAGCATCAAGATCACCACCACCCCTGAGGGCTTGTGCAAATTGGAAATTGAAGAATGCACACCCAATGATTCGGGCGCCTACAAATTGGCCATTACCAACGAACATGGCAAGAAGGTGGCCTTGTGTGCTGTAGCGGTTACACGTAAGTATTTCAATTGAGTTTTAAAACATTTGAGATTTTATTTGGAACATTTATGCAAATGGTAATAAAAAAGTAACAAAATGGTACTAAAAGTACCAAAAATTTACTAAGAATACCAAAAATGTACTAAGAATACCAAAAAAAGTACAAACAAGTAAAAAGGCGTTATGTTCCGGCCGGGCCGAACTTTGGATACCCACCACCTCGGGTATATATGTAAACCACCTTTCGTCATAATCCGGTGAAAATTGCATAAATTATGCCCCCATAGCAGCTTTATCGAAATATGGTCCTATTTGGACCAAATTCGACACGGATATTGAGTGGTCTAACAAGTACAAGTCATTGTTCAATTTTGTGAAACCAAATATTGGTTTTTTTAATAGCCATATAGACCGATCTGAACCATATACGACACGGATGTCGAAAAGCCTAACATAAGTCACTGTGTCAAATTTCAGCGAAATTGGATTATAAATTTGCCTTTTATGGGGCTAAAGCTTAAAATCGAGAGATCGATTTATATGGCAGTTACATCCAAATCTGAACCGATCTGGGTCAAATTGCAGAATATTGACGAAGAACCTAACACAACCCACTGTCCCAAATGTCGGCGAAATCGGACAATAAATGTGCCTTTTATGGGTACAAAATTCTATATCGAGAGACCGGTCTATATGGCAGTTATATCCAAATCTGAACCGATCTGGACCAAATTGCAGAATGTTGGCGAAGAACCAAACGCAACTCACTGTCCCAAATGTCGGCGAAATCGGACAATAAATGTGCCTTTTATGGGCCCAAAACCTAAAATCGAGAGATCGGTCTATATGACAGCTATATCCCAATTTGGACCGATCTTGGCTAAATTGAAGAAGAATGTCGTAGAACCTAACTAAACTCACTGTCCCAAATGTCGGCGAAATCGGACTAAAAATGTGCCTTTTTTGGGTACACAACCTTAAATCGAGAGATCGGTCTATATGGCAGCTATATCCAAATCTGGACCGATCTGGGTCAAATTAAAGAAGGATGGCGAAGAACCTAACACAACTCACAGTCCCAAATTTTGGCGAATTCAGACAATAAATAAGCCTTTTATGGGCCCAAAACCTTAAATCGAGAGATCGGTCTATATGGTAGCTGTATCCAAATCTGGACCGATCTGTGCTATATTGCAGAAGTGGGTCGGAGGCTTAACTTAACTCCCTGTCCCAAATTTCGGCGACATTGGACAATAAATGCGCCTTTTATGGGCCCAAAACCTTAAATCGAGGGATCGGTCTATATGGCAGCTATAGCCAAATCGTGACCGATCTGAGCCAAATTGAAGAAGAATGTTGAAGGGCCTAACACAACTCACTGTCCCAAATTTTGGCGATTTCAGACAATAAATAAGCCTTTTATGGACCCAAAGCCTTAAATCGAGAGATCGGTCCATATGGCAGCTATATCCAATTCTGAGCCGATCTGGGCCAAAAACTTTTATGGGCGCAAGACCTTAAATAGAGAGACCATAAAAACCGCTATATGGCAGCTATATCCAAATCTGGACCGATCTAGGCCAAATTGAAGAAAAATGTCAAGTGGTCTAACACAACTCACTGTCCCAAATTTCAGCAAAATCGGATTATAAATGTGGGTTTGATTGGCCTAAGACCCTAAATCGGCGGATCGGTCTATATAACAGCTATATCCAAATCTGGACCGATCTGGGCCAAATTGAAGAAGGATGTCAAAGGGTCTAACACAACTCACTATCCCAAAATCGGATAATAAATGTGGTTTTTATGGGCCTAAGACCCTAAATCAGTCTAAATGGGGCCTATATCAAAATGAAGTCCGATATAGCCCATCTTCTAACTTAACCTGCTTATGGACAAAAAAGAATCTGAGCAAAATTTCAACTCAATATCTCTATTTTTGAAGACTGTAGCGTGATTTCAACATACAGACGGACTGACTTGCACTGAATTGGACTAAAATGTAATGCAGCAAATATTTTGGACATTGCTTGACGCTTTATTTCGTACTATTTTTACAAAAGTACCAAGTGGTACAAAATTTAGTACCAATATTATTTTTTTACTTCAACTCAATGTTAGCGAAATAAAATTGTCATAATTTGTCAGACACTTTCCTTCCTATTGTATTCCGTACTATTCGTATAAAGGTACCATTTAAATAAAGCTCACTTTGTTTCGTTCTATTCGTATAAAAGTTACAAGTGGTAAATAATTTAGACCGAAGCGAACCCTGTCAAAATACAAAATTAGAACAGAACCCTGTTCTCTGTTGAGTTGTAGTTAGTAGCTGATCCAAAAGCAGCAAACGAAATACCCAAAAACACCTTTCAGACAATTTTTTGCCATTGTATTTCGTACTATTCCTTAAAAGGTACTAAATTAAACACATTGTGCCCATTTTTAACCTGTTAAAAATTTTTTTGAAAAAAATCAGTTATTTTTGTTTCTGAAAAAATAAAATTCTGTTTATAACTTTAGGCATTTAAGTAGGTCAGAAAAGGTACCAAATGGTACATTATATAGTTCCAAAATGAGTTTCATACTTTTTATCCCATGCGAAGAACCCATGTTTTTATCAGTTATTATAGTTTCCTAGACACTTTTCTTGACACTTAATTTCGTACCATTTTTTAAAAAGGTACAAACATGGTACTAAATTTAGTACCAATATTTAGTTAATAATTGGAAAAGAATGGCAGCCAAAAAAATGCCATGAACAAATTTTGTCGAAGTTTTTAGATAATTTTTTTTTGGTACCATATTTTGTACTTTTCGTTTAAGGGTACCAAAAAAATACAAAGGGGATATTTTTAACCTAATATCATATTTTTTAAGAAATTTTTCTTTAAGGTTTGCAATGCAGAATACTCTGTTTTTGCTTTTGTGCTTTTATGTGTCCAGTAAGGGTACCATTTTTTAGTACCATTTTGGTTAACCTATACCCTTCCATAACTGATGATGTCTTATGTTTTCTGTTTTTCCAGCCAAGCCCTTGACTCCCACTTTCGTAGAGCCCATTGGCGATCAAAAGTTGACTGTTGGCGAACCCCTAAAATTGAATGCCAAGGTTAATGGCTTCCCAGCACCTGAGATTAAATGGTACAAAGATGGTGTGCAATTACGTCCCAGCAAGGCCATCAATTTCATCAACAATCCCAATGGACAAATTGGTATTGCGTAAGTATTCCTGCCCAAACAAAAATTCCCGGTATTTTACTAAGACAATCTATTTCTCCTTAGCATTGATGTCACTACACCCCAAGATGCCGGTGTCTACAAGTGTGTGATTAGCAACCGTGGAGGTGAGGTACAAGGTGTTGCCAAGGTCCAAGTTTTGCCCAAGGAATGTAAACCTGAATTTGTGGCCGAATTGAAGGATGCCCGCAGCATTGAAGGTTTCCCCGTTAAAATGGATGTCAAGGTTCTGGCTTATCCTCAACCTGAAGTGAAATGGTTCCACAATGGCACCGAAGTATCGGCAGCCGATAAACGTCATGCCTTGTTATCGAATCCCGATAATACCTATTCGATGATCATTGAAAAGCCCTCGGTGGCCGATTCCGGTCTCTATGAAGTCATTGCCACCAATGTTAAGGGCAGTGCTGCCTCTAAGGCCAAATTGTTTGTGGCCCCAGTCACCGATGAAAATGCTGCCGAAGAAGCCCCTGCTTTCATTTCTGCTTTGAGCGATGCCAATGCCGATGAAGGCCAGGAATTGTCCATGTCCGCACCCTTCTTGGGCAATCCCATGCCCGAGACGATTTGGAGTAAGGATGGTGTGCCACTACAACCCTCTGAACGCATACTCATGACCTGTGATGGCAAACATGTGGGTTTGCACATTAAGCCCGCCGAGACTGCCGATTCCGGTGTGTACAGCTGTTTGTTGGCCAATCCTTTGGGTGAGGACACTTCCCAATGTAATGCCAATGTCCGCAAGGTCTATAAGAAGCCTGTATTCACACAAAAGATTACCGACCAACAGCAAGTATACGGAGGCGATGCCAAGATTTCGGTTACCGTTTCCGGTGTGCCATATCCCGAATTGAAGTGGTACTTCAATGAAAAGCCCATTGAGGATGGCGATAAGTACTACATGAAGCACGATGGTGATCATCATACCTTGACGGTGAAGAACTGTGGAGATGCCGATAAGGGCAGCTACAAATGCATTGCCACCAATCGTGAGGGCAAGGATTTGACCCAAGGCCGTTTGGATGTGGTGCATGAAATGTAAGAGATTTTAGGTTTTGGGAGCAAAAAGAAGACTCTGCTGATTTTTTTTTTTTTTTGGTTTTTTTTAGTAAGAAACATGCCCGCTCTGAGCCTCCCATATTCTTGAAGAAAATCGGTGACTCTGACATTTATCCTGGCATGGATGCCAAGTTTACGGCCATGGCCACTGGGTATCCCAAACCCGAGGTGGAGTGGTTCAAGAATGGCCAGAAACTCTTCCCCACCGATCGTGTGCACTTCGACACCGAAGGCAGCGGCCTGTTGCGTTTGTGCATTAAGAATGCCGATGAGGGTGATGTGGGTCGCTACAGCTGCCGCATTTTCAATCCTCATGGTGAGGAGCAGTGTGAAGCTGAATTGGTGTTTGATAGTAAGTGGCTAAACTTGATAGGAAAAATCCCAAAGCCTAAACTTCTCCCTCTTCTCCCTCTAAGCTCTTGATGGCCCTGTACAAGGTGCCTTGGCCGATCAGTATCGCGATTTCAAGAAATACAAAAACACCGGTGTGCCCAACCCTCTGCCCGATGCCCCCATTATTTTGAAGATGTCCGATCGTTATTTGCAATTGGCTTGGAAGCCTTCGGTGCCCACAGCCCCCCGTTACCCAGTCACCTATCAAGTGGAGATGATGGATATGCCCGAAGGCGATTGGCGTACAGTACGCACTGGCATACGCAGCTGTGCCTGTCACATTAAGGACTTGGAACCCTTCAGGGATTATCGTTTCCGTGTGCGTGTAGAGAATAAGTTTGGCGTTAGCGATCCCAGTCCCTATGCCCAGACTTATAGGTAAGGCTTTAAGAAGCCTTTTAAGTGTTTGGTTATTCTCAAAGATTATTTGTTTTCCAGATCCAAACTTTTGCCTGTGGAGCCCAAGACTTATACCTACTTGTCCCCTGGCATTGACTTTAGACCAGAAACTTCGCCCTATTTCCCCAAGGACTTTGACATTGAATGTCCACCCCATGATGGTTTGGCCCAAGCTCCTCAGTAAGTATTTCTTAGGGTGGCAAGCCCCCCTAAGAGCATGCAGTTCATGTTCTTCTTCTTCTTTTTCCGCCTTTCAGATTCCTACGCCGTGAAAACGAACATTCATTTGGTGTAAAGGGTCACAATGTGGAACTCACCTGGTATGTCTATGGCTATCCCAAGCCCAAGATTACCTACTACTTTGAGGACATGCTTATTGAGCCTGGCGGCAGATTCGATTACAGCTACACTCGCAATGGCCAAGCCACTTTGTTTGTCAACAAGTAAGTGGCAGCCCTTTAAGTCACTCCTAGGATCTGTCTGAGTTTTAACTTTGTTTTTCTTTAGAATGTTGGACCGCGATGTAGGCTGGTATGAGGCCGTGGCCACCAATGAACATGGCGAGGCTCGCCAACGTGTACGCCTGGAAATTGCCGAATATCCCCGCTTTACCAAACGTCCCGAGGAGACCTTTATTATGGCCCGCAAAAATGGCCGCATTGAAGCCCATGTGGTGGGTGTGCCCCATCCGGAGATTCGTTGGTACAAAGACTGGCAGCCCTTGGCCGAGACCACCCGCATTAAAATGCGTGTCCTAGATCCCAATATCTATGTTTTGGCCTTGAGTGATGTCATACTCAAGGATCGTGGTCTATATTCGATTAGTGCCCGCAATGTGGCCGGCACTGTTACCCACTCCGTCATGGTGCACATTGAGGATAGTGAGGATCAATATGTGCTGCACACCTATGGTCGTCATCCCTATGTGCGCACCAAGAACTTCCGCTTTGAGGATAAATATGACATTGGTGATGAGTTGGGTCGCGGCACTCAGGGCATTACCTATCATGCCACTGAGAGATCTTCGGGCGACAACTATGCCGCCAAGATTATGTATGGCCGTTCGGAAGTGCGTCCCTTCATGTTGAATGAATTGGAAATGATGAACATGCTGAACCATAGGAACTTGATACGCTTGCATGATGCCTACGATACAGAGCGTAATGTCACCTTGATTTTGGAATTGGCAGCTGGCGGTGAATTGGTGCGTGATAATCTGCTGAGAAGGGATTACTTCAGGGAACGTGACATAGCCAATTACATCAGGCAGACGTTGTGGGGTTTGGAGCATATGCATGAAGCCGGCATGGGCCATATGGGCTTGACGGTAAGTTCTTGGTATTTTTGAAGTGAAGTGTGCCAAAATTTCCTTCCTCTGTTTGTTGCAGATCAAGGACCTTTTGATCTCTGTGGTGGGTGGTGATTTCCTGAAAATCTCCGATTTTGGTTTGGCCCGCCGCATACACACCCATGCCTTGACCACTTTGGATTATGGTGTACCTGAATTTGTCTCCCCCGAGGTGGTTAACAAGGAGGGCGTCAGTTTCTCCCATGACATGTGGACTGTGGGTGTCATCACCTATGTCTTGCTGGGCGGCTACAATCCCTTCCGTGGTGCCAACGATCGTGAGACCTTGACCCGCATCAAGGAGGGCCATTGGGACTTCAGCGACTCCATCTGGACTCACATCTCGGATGATGGTCGCGACTTTATCAAACGCCTGCTGGTCTACAGTCCCGAGGAGCGTATGGATGTCAAGACTGCCTTGAGACATCCCTGGTTCTTTATGTTGGATCGCAAGGCCTCCGATGAGGAATACCTCATTAAGACCGATCGCCTGAGGAACTATTACAATGACTTCAGGGATTGGTATGGCAATGCTTCGTGCAAGCACTACTTTAGACGTCGTCGTTTGAGCAGCTGCTGGACCCATCCCTCCAAGATGGTCTATCCCCCGGGTATGGTCTACACCCCAGAGGGCTCACCAGAGCGCACGCCAGAGCCCAAGCCACGCACTAAGAGAGTTGAGACCTATTCGAAATTCTTGCATCCTGATTATGAATTGGGCATTATACAATCAGAGAGTCAGTAAGTATCCAACGAAGAGGGAGGGCCAAGGGAGAAAGGAAAGCGCGCCTTCCCCCATTGCCCTCTAGGAATGCTTAAGGCTTACTTGCTTGCATTGGAAATTGAGAAAAAAAAACAGGACTTTTTAGCAACAAAACCAGGCTTTCGCTTTAATGACCTTTGTCTAAGCATACGGAAGTTTAATTTTTTTCCCTCCCCTTTTCTTTTTTCCCTCTTTCTCTCTGTTTTCTTCCCGTTTTTTTCTAGCTACCAATATGGCCCCGATACCTATTTGTTGCAATTGCGTGATACCAGCTTCCCCGTACGCTTGCGTGAATACATGAAGGTGGCCCATCGCCGCTCACCCTCGTTTGCCTCCAACGATTGTGTGGATTGGTCGTTGCCCATTATTCGTGAGCGCCGTCGCTTCACCGACATCATGGACGAAGAAATCGATGATGAACGCACTCGCAGCCGCATCAGCATGTACTCGGCCCAAGACTCATACACCATACGTCGTTTGCGCACTGAACTTGGCCCCCGCCTCGATCAATATACCGAGGCCGAGGCCTACATTGAGACTAGACGCGAGGGCTATCCACCCTTCTTCCGCGAGAAGCCCCAATCTTTGGCCATTACCGAAGGCCACCCGGCCCATGTCCATTGCTTTGCGGTGGGTGATCCCAAGCCTTTAGTCCAATGGTTCAAGAACGACATGGTGTTGATTGAGAACTCACGCATCAAGTTCCACACGGATGAGGATGGCCGCTCCATTTTGCGCTTCGAGCCCGCCATGCAATTCGATGTGGGCGTCTACAAGGCTGTGGCCCGCAACACTGTTGGCCAGACTGTAGCTAGATGTCGTGTCGTCATTGCCACGTTGCCCGATGCTCCAGACTCGCCCGAAATATCTGCCGCCAGCGCCACCGAGATTCTGTTGCGTTGGAAACAACCACGTGATGATGGCCACACTTCTGTTCTATGCTATAGTTTGCAATACAAGCGGGCCGACACCGAAGCCTGGACCACCATTGCCGACAATATCGACCACGAATTCTATTTGGTGCATGACTTGCAGCCCAACACCGAATACCAATTCCGTTTGGCCTCCCGCAATCGCATTGGCTGGAGTGAGATGGGTATACCCTTGTCGGCGCGCACCGGAGACCATGATGCTCCCAAGATTCACATCACCAAGGCCATGAAACATTTGCAGCAATTGACCGAAAGCGGCCATGAGGTAGTACCCGAAGAGGAGCGGGTGCACACCGACTATCATTGTGAGAGAGAGCCACCCAACTGGGTCACCGATCACTCGGTGAATGAGAAATACAGCTTCATCTCCGAAATAGCCCGCGGTCAATTCAGCACCATTGTCAAGGGCATTCAAAAGTCCAGTGATGCCATTGTTGTGGCCAAGATCTTCGAGATCACCGATCAAAATGAGGAGGATATTGTTGCGGAGTTCGATAACTTCAAGACCCTTAGACATGAACGCATACCCGCTCTCTTTGCTGCCTATAAGCCCTTGAATGTGCCCATTGCCATTTTCATTATGGAAAAATTGCAGGGTGCCGATGTGCTCACCTATTTCAGCAGTCGCCATCAATACACCGAACAAATGGTGGCCACCGTCATTGTCCAAGTATTGGATGCCTTGCAATATTTGCATTGGCGCGGCTTTGCCCATTTGAATATACAACCCGACAATGTGGTCATGGCTTCTGTACGTTCCATGCAAGTGAAACTGATTGATTTCGGCTGCACCAAGCGTGTCAGCAAGATGGGTGGCCTTGTTAAGCCTTGTGGCAATTTGGACTTCCAGGCTCCCGAAATGATTATGGAGGAGACGGTGTTCCCTCAGACCGACATCTGGTCAGTGGGTGTGCTCACCTATCTCTTGTTGTCCGGTGTCAGTCCATTCCGTGGTGTGGATGAACATGAGACCAAACAGAATATTGTCTATGTACGCTATCGATTTGAGAATCTCTACAAGGAGGTGACACCAGAGGCCACAAGATTCATAATGTTCTTGTTCAAGCGTCATCCAAGGTGAGTTGTTTTGGTTGGAACAAAAGGAACATGAAAATGGAGACTAAATATGAACTGTTTTTACAGCAAACGTCCTTACACCGAAGACTGCCAGGAAAACAGATGGCTTATGGCCTCCGATTATATGGTTAAGAAGCGGGAGAGAGCACATTTCCTAGGCAATCGTCTTAAGGTAGGCTGCTTAAAAAGGGGAAAACAAAAAAATTTGTATCAAACCTTTCCCATTTCTTTCGTTTTAGGAATTCTCCGATGAGTATCATTCTGAAAAATCCTCCAGCGCTGCACCCAAAATCTCCTATGAAGGTGGTCCCACTCCCTCGCAATTATTGCGTTCCAATAGCATACAGGAAGAGCTCTTCACCACCTATTAAGTCTTTTGTAACAGAATGCATTATATTTTTAATACAATTTCTCTTCATTTACTA
The DNA here is from genome assembly GCF_963082655.1 of Stomoxys calcitrans. Classification (NCBI taxonomy): domain Eukaryota; kingdom Metazoa; phylum Arthropoda; class Insecta; order Diptera; family Muscidae; genus Stomoxys; species Stomoxys calcitrans. The sequence goes on along the minus strand of NC_081556.1, from coordinate 143,618,471 downwards.
CTGCAACAACGTCGACCGTGCTTGGGCAGCCTGCATTCTAGTCTAATCTCATTTAAACAATTTTCAAGTTCGTCCCCATGAAAAACCAAAACAGCGCCCACATTTTTTATTAAACGAAACGAAATAACTCTACTCTTTTTCAAAAATGCTAAATTTGTATAGAGAAAATTTATTTGAAACATGAAAACTATGAAAAAACCAAACCGCTATCTCTAGAAATAAAATAAAATAAAAAAATTGTTGAATTTATTGGTATGAAAATTCTTAAGAAAACTATTTTTAGAAAATTTTAATAAAATCAAAAAAAAAATTATAAAAAATTAAACAAAACCAAAAAGCCAATTTTAAGTTGTATATTTATTTTATTTAATAAATAATTATTTAAAAAAACAAAACAAAACAACCTTTTTTTTTATTCAAAGGATTTAGCATTCCTATATGAATTTTGAACTGCAACCCCTAATTGGTCGCTCCTGAAAACCTTTGTGACATTGTGATTACAACAATGGAATGTCAGTGTAACGGAAACGGAACTAAATGCCCTTACTTACATTTGCTATGACAGAGACAATAACTAACAGCTGATTGTACAGGCTGTGTTAACCGAGTATATGATATGGCTGGTTGGTTGGCCTAATGTCAGTTGTGGTAGGCCGCAGTTAACCTTATTGGTTCTGCTCTCACTCTCTGCCGCTCTCTTTTAAGCGTTTTCTCTCGCAACGCAAGTGGACCAAAACAAAACAGGTTAGTGCGGCTTGATGTTGGTTGAGTATAGTGTTTCCATTCCACCACGTTCCAATAATTTTGTAAAGGCATTAACGGGGCTATAGCAGTTAATATGATTTCATTATCTCATTGCGTTTCGATTCACCACTGTTTTCTGTTACGGTTACCAGCGTTGCCATTTAATATGTTTCAAGCTATTGATAAGGAAATAAGAAATTGTTGAAATAAATGGTGAAATAAAAAGAAAAAAAAAATATATTAAGTAAAACAATATAAAATAAAGTAAAATTAGAAATAAAATGACATAAAATAAAACGAAATAAAATAAAAAAAATAAAAAAAGTTGATATGAAATAAAATAAAATAAAATTAAAAATAATAATATAAATAATAATAAATTAAAATAAAATATAGTTAAAAATATATATTTTGGTTTTTAGGTTTTCGGCTGTCAACAAGTTCTAAACGTCGAAAACCTCATATACTTGTATAAAACGTATTAAAAGCAGTAAACGTCATAAATCATTTTTAAATTTGTTTTTGTTGCTATATAAATCAGTTTTTATTTTAAATCTTTTCTCTGCCTTCCGGAGCCGTTTGAACACGTTAAGATATTCACAAATGCCGCCATTAGTGAGGAAGAATAACAGAAAAAAAGGTTATTGATGTGGTCGCCAGGATTCGAAGTCAGACGTTTTCTGTAATAGGAGCTCATTTTAACCTATGCGCCAGTGTTGCCATATTCATAATTTCACAAAAGTTGAAACTAATTTTTCGATTTCCAAATTAGTTTTCAATACTGTCAACAACTGTTTTTTGGTTGGGTTTATGTCGTTTTTGACGTAGGTATTATGCGTCGGAAATGTATGTGATATACGTCGGAATTTCCAATAGATCATGTTTGAACGCACTTCCAAGCAGGCCAACATAATCTTGGTGGCATAGTTTTTGTCCAAAGATTCTCTGCAAAGGAGTCATGAAGTCAAGACCCAAGATCGTTTAATATGGCAGTAATATCTAAACATGGACCGATTTGGCCCATTTACAATCCTAACTTACCTACCCTAATAGGATATATTTATGCAAAATGTCAAGCGTCTAGCTTTAATCCTGCTTTCGACAGACGGAAAGGCTGACAAACGGACGGACATGGCTAGATCGGGATCTTAGACGCATATTTCGTAGTATTACAAACGGAATGACGAAATTAGTATACCCCCAATGAAAAATTAATGAATAAAACTTAAGAAAATTATAATTGCTTAAAGTAAATAAAACGTAAGTTTTACAACAAAATTTTAGTTCAACTTATTAATTGAAATCCAAATTAAAATCAACATAAAATAAAATCTAAAATACCCTTACTTAAAATAATTTACTTTATCACATTTTCAACCCTTCAACCTTTTCAAGCTATTCCCTCATTGTGGCAACACTGTTTGCATGGCACACACCATTGCGGCTCAGAGCTCTGAGCTGAGAGAGAGCAAAGCAGCACAGCCAAACCAGCCAGCCAGCCAGCCAACTGTAATACAAACGAACGACAACCACTGACTACCGTAAACGGAGAGTCAGTAAGAGCGGAGTGACGACGAAACTAGAGAACAATAAAACGACGAGTACACATAATTCTTTTTATTAATTTTAGAAGTAAATTCATCCAATAATTTTGTAACATCTCGCGCAAACCACAACACAAAACAAACAACAACTCAATAGAAAAAAAACCATAAAAACAACAAAACCCAGTGTCAATTTCCAGTTAATAGAATACAAAAAAAAAGAAGAAACCCCAAATTTTGTATATAAGTGATTTAAGCCCAACAAAGCCAAAGTGACAAAATTAGCAATAAGACCCAGTATAAACCAACGCAAAAAGAGTAAAATCGAATTGTGTCAAAAAAACCCACATACCTACAAAGAAAACAAAAGTTAATTTCTTAAGAAAAAACCCCCCATACACTCATTCATACCAATAAAACGCCAAAAAAAAAACTCCTTGGCTATGGCATTTAACTCAGGGATGGCTCTTCAAAGGCTACAAGTGTTAACAATTTTGGCCGTGTTGGCTATTTGCTGTCTGCCGCTAACATATGGCATCTTGGATGAGGACGAGTACAATTCCATTTACAGGGAACAGTTGAGGGAGGAGGTTAATCAAGAAGTGGGGAGATTCCCATTTCTAATGCCCAATGTACGGCCGAAAACGGTAAGTTTCGAGCGTCTCAAAAAATCCCCTACCAATAATAAGATGTCAAAAAATCTGGAAAACAAGGCAAATGAAAGGCAAAATTCACCTCCCACCACGCTAAGAACAAATACCCCATCTCCCTTGTACAAAAACAACACATAAATCATTAGAGTGCGTAGTACGGATTGATTATATTTTGCGATTTTGGTTATCCCCATAAAGAGCGAAAGAGAGAGAGAGAGTGAGTGAGGGAAGAACTAGGAAAGTGGAGGGAAAATTTAACAGGTGGCATTTTTTCATCTGCTCTGTATCAAACACACACACACACACACCTAGTTTGGGATGTACGTCAGCCAAGAACCAACAATCCATCACCATACGTCGGGATTATCAACAACAACAGCAATAACAACTTCATTTGACTACGAATGCGTTTGTGTGTGCGTAGGTGTTTGTTTTTATTCTTGTGCCGTGGTTGCCATCACTTGAATAACCCACAAAACCAAAAGAAAAAAAAGAACAATTAAACACCTACACTCTCAATAACGACGCTGTTGTCCCATCTCCTGTTGCTATGAAACCTACGCCAACTCTGTTCTATACCTGCTGCTTTGTTGGCATTTACTTGGGGTCGCGCAGCCAAGTGGGTGTTACTTCTCCTGCCTCCTGCCACTTCTTTTGCATATTTTCGCTCATTTTTGCTGTTTGTTTTGCACTGCCTTGAAAGGCCAACAAAATCTGAATTTCATTCCATAAGCGCAATTCTAATCATTGCATGTCTGTCCGCCATGGCCCCATGTCTCAAATATTGAAGTATCTTGCTGATTTGCCCATTTGGAAAAAAAAGACTCGCCATCGGTTTTCATAACCCTGACTGAGTTTTGATTACAGACACAGCAAGATCGCCGTTTTGATTTCAATTTAAAAATAAGTTCCATATATGCTCACTTCAAGTGTTTGTTCATAAATAAACTCAGATAATAGGTCGTATTGAAAACTCAAAGAGGAAAATGGTTATCCAATTTGAATTTTTATGAGGAATAACATCATGAGTTTAAATCAAACATTTAATTTCCTTGAATTTTTCATCAGAATTATATTTAATGAAATTTGGAATAAAACTGATTTTGATTTGAAAACTGATTTGCGAACATGTCTATGAAATTTTATATGGACATCAATATTCTTGAAAATTTATATTTTTTGAAAATCGATATATTTTGATAGATGTTTTCTGCATATCGAATCGAATGCAAATCGAATTTTTGATTTAAAATTGGTATTTTCTCTAATATTCGATATTTTTTATGCAATTCAAGTGTTTTGGAAATTTTCTAATTAAAGTGAAATAAATTTTAGACAAAAAAACGTTACTTCAGTCAAAAGTTATGCGAGTTAGAAAAAGATAAGATATGTACTAATTTGTTATAAAGCGTTAAAATGGCTAAAATAAAGTAGAAGCCTCGCTAAAATGAGCCTTTTTTTTAGTGAAACTAGCTGTTTCTCACACGTTTATGGCTAGCATATACGAGGGTTGCCTTTTATATTTCGGGATTGGACAACCCTTTTGTTGTAATCTGCCAAATGACAGCTCTATCGTAAAGCTTGAAATTTTTGAGGTTATGCGTACTCAGAACATTTTGACATACGAGCGATATTTGTGTAGTTTACATTAACTTAAAAGATTCATCTCGCCAGAAAAATGGAACTAAATCGTGAAAATTTTCGTGCATTTATTTTACAACTTCCGATGTGGATTAACTCAACAACAGTGCATCGATGCCCGTAATTCAATTTTTGGCGATGAAGCTCTATCAAGGACCAGTGTTTGCCGATGGTATGGTGAATTCAACCGAGGGCGATGTTCACTCCAAGACGAATTTCGTGAAGGTCGTTCAAAATTGCAACTGATATTGCAAGATCGTCATGTGACCTATTGTGAGGTTGAGACATCCATAGGCATTAGTGGTGCCACATTTGACAGTCAAAAAAATTTGTTCACATTGGATCCTACAAAATTTGTAAATCGTTAAAAATAGTGTCGTGTCGATTGGTCGAAAGATCTTAAGGGGGAATATTTTCAAACCAATAAAACCATTTGTTTTTGTGTTCTCTAATGTCGAAATATAAAAGGCAACCCTCGTAGAAACCTTTAGTAGCAAGTAGACGTGTGGAGCTATTTGAAAGTGTCAAGAACTTGGGAATCAGTGCCTTGCAATTTGAGAAAAAAAGTAATGTAGGAAATAATGATGTTAGATTTTTTACAAAAGAATTTAACATTTTGATTTTTTTCGGAAAATTTCGATTTTGAACCGAATAAATTCGTAGAATATTGTAACCTTCCTAACGATGTAAATAAATTTCAAACGGTTCACAAATAGTCCCACATTTTCAGATATATCGACAATAACGTGACTAAAATTTTCAAAAAAAAAAAGTTTTGAAGTCTAATAACTCATAAACCGTTAGAGATAGGCATTATAGTATGTTTTTGAAGGGTTTTTACGAGCCCTATCCTCTGAAAGAGGCCACCGTAACGCATATGTTAGCATGTCCGCATATGACGCTGAACGCCTGGGATCGAATCCTGCCTAGACCATCAGAAAAAATTTTCACCAGTGGTTTTCCCCTCATAATGCAGGCAACATTTGTGTGGTACTATGCCATGTAAAACTTCTCTCCAAAAAGGTGTCGCATTGCATCACGCCGTTCGGACTCTGCTATAAAAAGGAGGTCCCTTATCATTGAGCTTAAACTTGAATCGGACTGCGCTCATCGATATGTGAGAAGTTTGCCCTGTTCCTTAGTGGAATGTTCATGGGCAAAAAATTTTATTTTTTAAACCTCTAAAAAAGAGAATCCGATCGACAGCAGTTTAACATGAACGAGGACACCAACTTTCAACCCCCATGCATCAGCGTCAAGACCTACAACGGTCCCCAAATTTTGCACGCTTATTAAAAAATTCCACAACATTGACTGTGTTATGTTTCGTGTCCATATCTTCATCCGTTCAAAAGTTCCAGAATTATTTCCAAGATTTTTCGATTTGGCAACACTGTGCGCTAGCGACATTTGTGAGGTACTCTACAATTTGGTATGGCACACATGTATTATCTTCTGCCCAAAGAGGTGTCACACTGTGGCACGCCGTTCGGACTGGGCTATAAAAAGCAGGTCCCTTTTCATTGAGCTTAGACTTGAATCGGACTGCACTCGGTGATATGTGCGAAACATATTAATGGGAAAATTTGACTTTGCAGATGGAGGCTTATTACATTTTTTTGGAAAGTGAACTGATAATATATATTGGTCTGTACTGAAAACTCTGTAAAGACTAAAAGTTCTTTGAAAGTGGATATTATTTGTAAAAATCAAAATTGTATAAAAATTAATAAAATTGATAATCGAAAATTTCTTTGAAAATCCCAATTTTCTACGAAAATTTAAATTTTCCATGAAAATCGAAATTCTTTATGAAAACCGAAGTTTTCTATCGAAATTTTATAAAAAAAATGGAAATTTTTTATGAAAATCGAAATTTTCTAGAAAATCGAAATTTTTTATGAAAATCGAAATTTTCTATAAAAATCGAAATTTTCTATGAAAATCAAAATTTTCTATGAAAATCGAAATTTTCTGTGGAATTTTATACTTTTTATGAAAATCGATATTCAATGTTAACAGAAGTTTTCTATAAAAATTAAATTTTCTATGAAAATTTAAATTTTCTGGGGAAATTCATACTTTCTATGAAAATCGATATATAATGTTAGTCGAAGTTTTCTATAAAAATTAAAATTTTTTATGAAAATCTAAATTTTCTATGAAAATCGAAATTTTCTATGAAAATCTAAATTTTCTATGAAAATCGAAATTTTCTATGAAAGTCGAAATTTTCTATGAAAATCTAAATTTTCTATAAAAATCGAAATTTTCTATGAAAATCGAAATTTTTTATGAATATCGAAATTTTCTATGAAAATCGAAATTTTCTATGAAAATCGAAATTTTCTATGAAAGTCGAAATTTTCTATGAAAATCGAAATTTTCTATGAAAATCGAAATTTTCTATGAAAATCGAAATTTTCTAAGAAAATCGAAATTTTTGAAAGTCGAAATTTTTTAGAAAATCGAAATTTTCTATTAAAATCGAAAATTTCTATGAAAATCAATATTTTCTATGAAAATCAAAATTTTCTATGAAAGTCGATATTTTTTAGGAAAATCGAAATTTTCTATGAAAATCGAAAATTTCTATGAAAATCGAAATTGTCAATGCAAATCGAAATATTCTATGAAAATCGAAATTGTCTATGAAAATCGAAATTGTCTTTGTGAAAATCGGAATTTTCTATGAAAGTCGATATTTTCTATGAAAATCTAAATTTTCTATAAAAATCGAAATATTCTATGAAAATCGAAATTTTCTATGAAAGTCGATATTTTCTATGAAAATCTAAATTTTCTATAAAAATCGAAATTTTCTATGAAAATCGAAATTTTCTTTGAATATCGAAATTTTCTATGAAAATCGAAATTTTCTATGAAACTCGAAATTTTCTATGAATATCGAAATTTTCTATGAAAATTAAAATTTTTCCATGAAAATCGAAATATTCAAATTCAAATTTCGATAAAAGTTTGATAGACAAAAGTATTGACTGGAATTTTATTTGAAAATACATTTTCAAAGGGAGTTTCTATGCAAATCGAAAATTCTACTAAATCGAAGATTTTCGTAAAAAAAAATTTTCAGTGAATATAATGTCCATACTAATTTTCTTTAAAAAAACAAAATTCAATGAATTTTTCTATGAAGGTCGTTATTCGTTGAAAATCAATATTTCTTTAAAAATTGAATTTGTTTTCGAAAATCGATTATTGTTTGTGAAAATTAAAACTTTTTTTTGAATATCGAAACATTCTTGGGAAAACGAAATTTTCTTGGAAATCGAAATTTTCTTCGGAAATCGAAATTTTTTGTGAAAATTTAAATTTTCTATGAAAAATAAAATTTTCTATGGAAAATGAAATTTTCTATAAAAACTTAAATTTTCTTTGAATGTCAACATTTTCTTTGTCGGTTTCCAAATTAAAAATTTAAAATTTTTTTATATACATATCGAATTTTACATGCATATTGAACTTTTCCCAAGATTTTCAAGTCCGATTTCATTGCATTAAAAGAAATTTTCTTTGAAGATAAAATTTTTTTTGAAAATTAAATGAAATTTTCTTTGAAAATCAAAAGTAATTTTCTTCCAATTTTCTTCTTCTCTTCCCAAAAAAATCGAATTCTTCATAAAAATCTAATTTTTTCATATAAATCAAAATCTTCTTGAACATCAAATTGTGTGCAAATTTGCTTTCTACCGAAAACCCAAATACATTTTGGTTTTGACTCTATACCGTGAATTTGCAATTTCTTTAACCTAAGATTTGAGTCGACAGTGTTATTAAAAAGTTATATTTTTTTATATTCATTAAAACTTTCTATTGAACTTTTGAAACTTTTTTGTTTAAAATGTTGCATTTGCCCATTTTGTTATCTTAGAAGCGTTTACTCATGGACTGTGACTAGTTAACTCAAGTGGTTTTATTTAAACAATTAAGATCCCCTATTGAGAGCCAAATTAATCTGTTGGGGCACTTTAAGCGTGAAAGATAACGATATGCAATGCAATACTCCAAAATTGTTTAGCAAATATTTCTCGAACATAATTTATTTTTTTAATGGAATGTACATTTTCAAAAACACTTTAGGAAGAAATTTGAAAGAATGCGAAACTGGTAGAAACTTTCAGCAATTTGGACACTGAACACCACAGTTCCAATTCGAGCGGGAACATCAGAATATATGTTCAGCTCTGGCTAATGCTTCCCTAATACTGGCGACTTGCCCCTGTTCTTTAATGAAATGTTCATGGGCAAATTTGCAATACTGTCTTGTTTGACGATTTGTTCGGCGGTATGTTTTTGGATGCTCCTAAACTAAAATCGGTCGGCATTCTTTGAAATAAGAGAAGTTTTACCGCTATTCTTTATGCTATTCACAAAACTTTATCGTAACATGTGTAATGCTTCGATATATTAACTAAAGATTATACAAATATTCTAAATCACAATGCCAATCTACATCTGTCTGACTGTTGATAGCTCGCTATCATCCGAAAATGTTACCCTTATCGCTTTAATTCATATCTAGTCCATTTTTATATGTAATACATCATTTACATATAAAAACAATATTCAAGATACCCAGAGATGCAAAATGTTAGGCGGAAAATACAAGATCACGTACTCGGAAGCTTTTGATATGGTTGTTTTTTTTTTGTTCACTGTACTTGCTTGAAGCTGCAACACCACTTAATCCAAGATTTAAAAATATATTTTGATGGGCCAATGACTCATCGAAATATATTTTTGAAGCTTGGCATAAGCATAATTTCGATATTCCAATTTATTTAAAACAAAAAATTCATTTATAGTCTATATTTTGGTAAAAAAATAAAAACAGATTTTTTTTTATTGTGGCTAACAAATGTTATATTGGTTTTTGATGAGAGTTCGAATATAAATTTAGCATACTGCATGAATTTTAATGAATACCATCATTTGCCTAGTTCCTCGTAATTACATCGATTTTATTTATCGTTATAAAGTTTTAAAAACTATTTTCCATTTTAATTTTTTAGCCCGAGTTATATCTGTGTACACCCATAAAAGTGGACTTTTCGAAAAGTTATTATATAGGTGAGTATTTTATATTTTCTAGTTGCTTTTTTATTACGCTTTTTCCCAAAATTTCAGTGGGTTATGAACCAAATGCCACCATGAATACGGCGCATCATATGCTGGTCTATGGCTGTGGTGAACCTGGATCAAGTAAAACTGTATGGTGAGTTTCTTTCTCAACTTAGACCATAGGCATCTGGAAATGATACTAACCTAATAAAACTGACATTAAAATAATAACATTGTAACACCACGCAAAAAGAGATGCTAAGAAAATTTAAATTTTTAATGAAATTTTCTATCGAAATCGAAATTTTCGACGAAAATCGAAATTTTTGATTAAATTGAAATTTTCGATGAAAATCGAAATTTTCTTGAAAATCGAAATTTTTATGAAAATCGGAATTTTTTTCTGAAAATCGAAATCTTTGAAAATCGAAATTTTCTTTGAAAATCGATATTTTCTATGAAAATCGGAATTTTCTATGAAAATCGGAATTTTCTATGAAAATCGAAATTTTCTATGAAAATTGAAATTTTCTATGAAAATCGAAATTTTCTATGAAAATCGAAATTTTCTAGAAAATCGAAATTTTTTAAGGAAATCGAAAATTTCTAAGAAAATCGAAGTCTTCTAAGGAAATCGAAAGAAAAACGAAATTTTCTAAGAAAATCGAAAATTTCTGTGAAAATCGAAATTTTCCATGACAATCGAAATTATCCATGACAATCGAAATTTTCTAAGAAAATCGAAATTTTCTATGAAAATCGAAATTTTCTATGAAAATCGAAATTTTCTATGAAAATCGAAATTTTCTATGAAAATCGAAATTTTCTATGAAAATCGAAATTTTCTATGAAAATCGAAATTTTCTATGAAAATCGAAATTTTCTATGAAAATCGAAATTTTTTATAAAAATCGAAATTTTCTATGAAAATCGAAATTTTCTATGAAAATCGAAATTTTCTATGGAAATCGAAATTTTCTATGAAAATCTAAATTTTCGATGAAAACCGAAATTTTCTACGAAAATCGAAATTTTCTATGAAAATCGACTTTTACTAAGAAAATCGAAATTTTTAATTTTTCAAGTTGTTTGCCCTGTTGTAAACAGGGTTCTCGAGCTTGGTTAATGTGGGTTGTATCATAGATGCGTTTTCGCAATTAATTCAAATACAACATACCAATGCACGGCCCTTGAAGCCATCACACCTAATATGGTTGAAAGGTCATCTAACTAAAGACGAAACGCGTCTCATAGTGGTTGGTGTGTGTTGCTATCTTTGGCTTTCCTTTTCTATTTGTATCTTCGATCATTGGGCTCTTCTCGAAAGAGAAACAAACAAAAATTGTAAAATCGAAATTTTCTAAAAAAAATCGAAATTTTGTAAGTACATCGAAATTTTTTAAGAAAATCGAAATTTTCTTAGAAAATCGAAATTTTCTAAGAAAATCGATATTTTCTAGGAAAATCTAAATTTTCTAAGAAAATCTAAATTGTCCATGGAAATTGAAATTTTCTAAGCAAATCGAAATTTTTTAAGGAAATCGAAATTTTCTAAAAAAACGACATTTTCTAAGACAATCGAAATTTTCTATGAAAATCGAAATTTTCTATGAAAATCGAAATTTTCTATGAAAATCGAAATTTTCTATGAAAATCGAAATTTTAATGAAAATCGAAATTTTATATGAAAATCGAAATTTTATATGAAAATCGATATATTTTAAGGAAATCAAAATTTTCTAAGAAGATTGAAATTTTCTAAGGATCAAAATTTTCTAAGGAAATCGAAATTTTCAGTAAAAATCAAAATTTTCTGTAAAAATCGATATATTCTTAGAAAATGGAAATCTTCTAAGAAAATCGAAATTTTCTCTGCATTTAGTGTAAGCGAATATATGCATCGCGTAGTAGTGATGTGTCCAAAAGTGTGAAAGTGGCAGGTGGAAAACACATGTTATTGCATCCAAATGCCATGTTGTTTCGGAATCTTTCCCTGTTGACCCAGAAACCTTAAGAAACTTTAGTATTAAGAATGTAGCGTAGCCAGCAGGATCAGTTTTCTTGTTTCAAAATAACTGAGAGGAATTAGTCAACCTGAAGAGCAAATGCAAGCTTAGCCGCCGTACCTCACCTATTTGCCATAGAAGAAATACCCATGAACTTTAGTTACAGCGTGATTGTGGTTAGGACCGTGTTGGGGTGAATGTGACTTTAAGCCCAAGCGAGAGGACTGTTTAAGCTCAATGTTCAACTGCATTCTTAAAAAGCTGCCTTGACCTATAGAGTGAATGAATTTAGATTAGATTAGAATATATTTTATTTTTTCCAAAAAAAACGACTAATGTTACAATGTCCGTATGTCCGTCCCTTCGTCTGTCGAAAGCACGCTAACTTTCAAAGGATCAAATTTTGCCTAATAGGTTGGTTGGGATTGTAAAAGGGCCAAATCGGTCAAAGTTTGGATATAGCTCTCTTATAAACCGATCTCCCTAACAACTTCTCTAGAGGCCACAACTCTTGTCCGATTTGGCAGAAATTTTTCGCGAGGACTTATTCTATGACATCCAATAAGTGTGCTTGTAATCGTTTCAAAACTTTATATTTTTTGACGCAATTGGTGTCATTTGTACTTTCTTTACGGATAGGAATTTAAATGTAGGTACAACTGGAACATTCGTACATTTTGGTACCAAATATTGAATTGGGCATAAAAATTGATATATATTGTGCTGTTATTGGTACTATTTGGAAGAAATTCGTACATATAGCTACTAAAACGTAGAAAATATTACTTAAATTATGTGTTAAGTTAGGACCTGAAAATTGGGTTGCAGGTACACCTTGGCTAAATGGGAAATCTTGCACTAATAAATGGGGGTAGCGAAGCTGACCAAGGGTATGCTAGTATTGGGTTTTTGGACAAATGGGCGGGCTGACATCATTTGATCAACATAGAAAATGAGGATGATTAAAAATATATAATATTGATCGATATTTGGAGGTATCACAAGCAGGATGACCAGGTTGACAACAACTTGGACCATTAAAATTTCCATTTCGTTGTTATCTATTGCGAAATAGAATGAAAATAATTAAATTTAATGACTACTTAAAAGTCACCACTTTTTAAAAATTTAACACCCAAGAAATGTGTCTGCATTTATTAGAAAACCAGCAGGTTTGTCTGTAAAATTTGTTATATTACTTCTAAGTTGTAATATAAAAAAGTACACAACCGTGGGATGGATGGAACACAGATTCGATTCTCAACAGAAAGAAAAACTTTTTGCAATCTTTAAACAAATGTATACAAGATATTGTCAGAATGTGGACGCCTGGGGACAGTTTCGAACGTTTCGTTGACGAAAAATTTCTATTGATTTATGAGCATTTGTAGTTGATCTGATAACATCTTTGTGTTGATTCAATTTTACGAACAAGTGAGGTCAATTTGAAAACGCCATGGTTTTTTTTTAAACTGGGTGTATTCATACAAGCTATCTTTCTTAATGTTTCGATTTAAATTTTCTTAGAAAATTTCGATTTCCTTAGAAAATATCGATTTTATTAAAAAATTTCGATTTTCTTAGAAAATTTCGATTTTCTTAGAAAATTTCGATTTTCTTAGAAAATTTTGATTTCCTTAGAAAATAACGATTTTTTAGACAATATCAATTTTCTTAGAAAATATCGGTTTTTTTTTAGAAAATATCGATTTTCCTAGAAAATTTCGATTTTCTTAGAAAATTTCGATTTTCTTTGAAAATTTCGATTTTCTTAGAAAATTTCGATTTTCTTAGAAAATTTCGATTTTCTTAGAAAATTTCGATTTTCTTAGAAAATTTCGATTTTCTTTGAAAATTTCGATTTTCTTTGAAAATTTCGATTTTCTTTGAAAATTTCGATTTTCTTAGAAAATTTTGATTTGCTTAAAAAATTCGATTTCCTTAGAAAATATCGATTTTCGTAAAAAAAATTTCGATTTTCCAAGAAAATTTCGATTTTCTTAAAAATTTTGATGGTCTTAGAAAATTTAGATTTTCTTAGAAAATTTCGTTTTTTTAAAAAATTTCGATTTTCTTAGAAAATCTCGATTTTTTTAGAATAAATCGATTATTACAGAAAATTTTGATTTGCTTAGAAAATTTCGATTTTCTTAGAAATTTTCGATTTTCTTAGAATATATTGATTTTTACAGAAAATATCGATTTTCACAGAAAATACTTAACACAGTTATTGGAAGTCATAGCAAAACACGTCATGCAAAGCTTCAGCCAAATCGAAAAAGGATTGTGCCTTCTAGAGGCTCAAGAAGTCAATACCCACGATTTGTTTATATGACAGCCATATTATGTTATGTACCGATTTCAACCACCCACACTTAGAACAGTTATTGAAAATCATAACAAAACACTACGTGAAAAATTACAGCCAAATCGGATGAAAATTGCGCCCCCTAGTGCCTCAAGAAGTCAAGATAAAATATCGGTTTATATAGCAGCTACATCAAAACGTGTAGGTCGATTGAGATTGCAAATGGACCACATCGCCATTTGCAATCCCAATCGACCTGCACTTTTAAGAAGTATTTGTGCAAAATATCAAGCGGCCAGCTTTACTCCTTCGAAAGTAAGCGTGCTTTCGATAGACAGACGGACGGACGAACATGGCTAGATCGACTAAAAATATCACCCTATGGTGGATGGTATAAAAACTGTTAGCTTAAGCTTTTAATAAGTGAAAGTTTTCTTCTAGCAGATAATGTTATATTCTATGACAAGGGGGAAGATTCCCGGCAGGGAATAACTATGAGCACCACACAGGTTAGAACTTTGAGCTGCAATCTGAGTGGTGTTCTCGTCATCACGACAAGCTTTGCTGGGAGCTGCTGGGCGTCCACATGTTGCGGATAGTAGAATGCTCTATACGTAGTACCTGCAACTGCAGTCGTGGACAATCAGCGGTATCGAGTGAAAAGTTTCAGTAAGAGGGCTTGTGGCACCGGCTCTTGTTTAAATACTGAGTGTCTATGATGTTCGATATGACAAGGAGATCTATTGACGCCTTTTAAAGACCAATAACCATGATGTTCCCGCTGCGAGCTATCGTATGAACTGGAGCGAGCTTGCTCACTTATAAGGTCTTGACGAAGATCGCCACCTCCACCTCCAAATGTGGCTACAACAACAGCAGTAGGGTGGTTATAGTCCGAGCAATAGTTTAATAGTATGAGCAGAAATCTCTAAGATTCTCTATTTGTAGAAATGGATTTGATCAGCATTATAACAATATATGACAATATATATGAACGATTTATTAAACAAGCTGACCCTTACTTGTATATAACACTCACTACTCACTTTTTCACAGGAATTGCGGTGAAATGGCCAAAAAGTCTTCCGAAGATACGGCAAGTCCCTGTGGAGTTCAATCACATTCACAGGTAAATCAAAAACCCTAAACAAATCTTAATGAAATTTATCTAAACAAAATAATAAAAAAAATTGTATTTACAGATATTATATGCCTGGGCGAGAGATGCTCCAAAACTGGAGTTACCTGAAGGAGTGGGTTTCAAGGTGGGCAGTGATTCACCCATTAAGTACATAGTGCTACAGGTGCATTACGCCACTATAACAAAGTTTAAAGGTAAGACAAAAAAATACTTAAATCATACGAAAAACAAAAATGTTATGTACTGTCTTTAAAATATCACCAACAGATGGCAGCACTGATGATTCGGGAGTCTTTATAAGATATACAGAAAAACCGTGAGTTGTTTTAACATTCCAACATTTCTTTCGAAGTTTATTTATTTTTCTGATGTTTATTTTCTCAACAGCATGGATAAATTAGCTGGTGTCCTTTTAATGGGCACTGCTGGCTCCATACCTCCCATGTCTGTGGAACACATGGAAACATCCTGTGAGATCAGCGAAAACAAAACCATCTATCCCATAGCATATCGCACACACACTCATAGTTTGGGCAAAGTTGTTTCGGGCTATCGAGTGCGACCCGATGATCATGGCATGCATCATTGGACATTGTTGGGCAAACGAGATCCTCTGACACCACAAATGTTTTATCCTGTTGAAGATAAGGAACCAATTGTCAAGGGTGATTTAATAGCGGCGAGATGTACAATGGAAAGTCATCGAAGGAGAATAACAGAAATTGGGTGAGTCTTAGGGGATAGTAAAGGGTATATGAAGCAAAATAGATTGATTATGCTGATAATTTGAAAAGACTAACATGGAAAACCATTAAACTTTGATATGAAATCTACAAAAATTATATTTTCATTTTTTTTTTGCCTGTTAAGGCAATATTTTTTGGCGATTACTTTTTTAGCTAATAGATTTTAAAGCAGAAAAACTTGCTGATTTCTTTCAGTAGGACCATCCCTCATTGCTTATGGCAAAATTTTAATAAAATTTTTACTTTATCATTGTTTTTCGCAATGTTTCAAAAAAGTAATGGTGAAAAATAGGATTTCAACGGTGAAAAACGAACATAGTACCAGCCATTAGGGCGAAGATCATCATCATTTCACAATTTTTGTTTGTTTCTCTTTCGAGACGAGTTCAATGATCGGAATTTTTTTTTGCAAATGGAAAAGAATAGCCAGAGATCGCAACACACACCAATCACTATGGGTTGCGTTTTGTCTTTTGTTAGATGACTTTTCAACCATATTAGGTTTGACGGCTTCAAGGGCCGTACGTTGGTATGTTGTATTTGAATTGTGTTTATTGCGAAAAGGCCTCTATGATACAAATACCACATTTCCCACGCTCGACAACCCTGTCTATTAGCTTTACTTTTCCCAATGCATGTGTTTTTTTGTGTAATGATAGATTTTTTGTCTGCGACCAGTACACTACTTCCATGGTACACATGATTCTGTGCATCTGTTAGAAGTTGTATTGATGGCTTCGAACGCTAGACGATGCCATCGGCTCTTGCTGTTGCTCCGCGTTTTTGAAATTCTTTTCTTAAGAATATTCCTACGAAATTTTCTACGAAAATAAAATTTTATTGATGTTTTCTATTAAACGAAAATCAAAAGATGGCCATATTTTCTTTCACAATTACTTTTTTAAAGCAATTTTTATACCCTCCACCATAGGATGGGGGTCTACCAATTTCGTCATTATGTTTGTAACTCCTCGAAATATTCGTCTCAGACCCCATGAAGTATATATATTCTTGAGCGTCTTGACATTCTGAGTCGATCAAGCCATATCCGTCGGTCGAAAGCTTGGTAATTTTCGAAGGGTTAAATTTAGGTTTTTGAAATGTTGCACAAATACTTCTTATTACTGTAGATCAGTTGGGATTGTCCATGTTTTGATAAAGCTGGCATATAAACTGATATCGGATCTTGCCTGCAAAAGCCTCTAGAGGGCGCAATTCTTATCCGATTTGAATGAAATGTCCAACAACTCTGTCAAGTATGGTCTAAAGCGGTTTATAACCTGATACAGATCCCATATAAACCAATCTCAGATCTTGAAATCTTGAGCCGCTAGAGGGCGCAATTATTATTCCATTTGGCTGAAATTTAGCATAAACTGTTTTGGTTGGACCACCAACAACTGTATCAGGTATGGTTCAAATCGGTTCAAAATAAACCGGTATCGTATCTTGACTTCTTAAGCCTCTAGAGGGCGCAATTGTTATCTGATTCGAATGAAATGTTGCACCAAGTGTTTTATTTTGTCTTCCAACAACTCTGTCAAGTATGATCTAAATCGGTTCATAACCTGATATACCTCCTATATAAACCGATCTCGGATCTTGAATTCTTGAGCCGCTAGGGGGCACAATTATTATCGATTTGGCTGAAATTCTGCATGAAGGGTTTTGGTTTGACCACCAACAACTGTATCAAGTAGGCTTAAAATCGGTTCATAACCTGATTATTAGCTCCCATATAAACCGATTTCGGATCTTGACTTCTTGAGCCGCTAGAGGGAGCAATTCTTATCTGATTAGAAGGAAATGTTGCATCAAGTGTTTTATTTTGTCTTTCAACGACTCTGTCAAGTATGGTCTAAATCGGTGCATAACCTGATGTAGCTCTCATATAAACCGATCTCGAATCTTGATTTCATAAGCCGCTAGGGGGCGCAATTATTATTCGATTTGGATAAAATTTTGCATGAAGTGTTTTGGTTTGACCATCAATAACTGTGTCAAGTATGGTTTAAATCGGTTCATAACCGGATATAGCTCTCATATAAACCGATCTCGCATCTTGATTTCATGGTTTGACCATCAATAACTGTGTCATATATGGTTTAAATCGGTTCATAACCGGATATAGCTCCCATATAAACCGATCTCGGATCTTGAATTCTTGAGCCGCTAAAGAGCGCATTTATTATTCGATTTGGCTGAAATTCTGCAGGAAGTTTTTAGTTTAACCATCAGGATACTGTGTGTATTGCTCCCATATAAACTGATCTCGGATCTTGATTTCTTAAGCCTCTAGTGGGCGCAATTCTTTCCGATTTGGCTGAAATCTTCAACGTTTGTGTGACTTTCAATATTTGTGCCAAACATGGTTTACATTGGTTCATAACCTGATATATTAGCTGCCATATACATCGATCTCCCGATTAGACTTCTTCAGCTTCTAGAGAGTCCAATTCTTATCCGATTTGAATGAAATTTTTTATGAGTTGTATTTGTTTTGAATATCTATAACTGAAATTGGTTCATAACCTGGGATAGTTGACCTGTAAACCATTCTCCGATTTAGACTTGTTGAGCCTCTAGAGGGTGCAAGTCTTAACCGATTTGGCTGAAATTTTGCACAAGGTATTTTGTTTTGATTTCCAACAACTTTGCTTAAAAATCCCATAGCCTGATATAGCTGCCATCGATCTTCAGACTTGACTTTTTGAGCCTCTAGAAGGCCCAATAACCACCCAATGTGGCTGAAATTTTGCATCGACAGTAACGCTTTGGCTTCCAACAGGCGTGCCAAGTATGATAAAAATAGGTTTATAACCTGATATAGCTCCCATACAAACTCCCAACCCGATTTGACTTTGTGAGCCTCAAGAGGGCGCAATCATCGTTTTCTAAGATATTAAACAATTTTTTGTTAAAAAAAAGTTTTTAAATTTTTTTTTTTAAATTTTCAACAATGTTTTCCTAACTTTATCGAATTTTTCATTAATTTTTTTCGAAAATAATTTTTATTGGGATAATTTGATTTATTTTTTAAACTTAATTTTTTTGTTTTTCCTTTACAGTGCCACAAATAACGATGAGATGTGCAATTTCTATCTCATGTACTATGTGGATAATGATGAGCCTCTAAACATGAAATATTGCTTTAGCCAAGGTCCCCCCTCATACTACTGGAGTAATCCGGATGTGGGCCTTAACAATATACCAGACAAAGATGCGAGTACATTGTAGAAAGCTCCCAAAGGAAAAAGATAAAGGAAATCTCACAAAATTCAAAACAAGAAAACCAAACCATGAGGAGTAGTCAACCAAAACTACGACAGCCACATTAAAAAACACAAATCAACAACAAACCGAACAGCTTTATTTATATACTTAATTAATTAAATTATTACAAAAATTTATTATTTATCAAAAACAAAAAAAAAAAAAAAAAAACAAGTTGAAGAGGATGATCAAGCAGAAGTTAGAATACATATGGTAATTGTTAAAAACAACATCACAACCGAAAATTATGCAAAAAAAAAAAAAGAAAACAAAAAACACACACAAATATAGGGACAACAACTAAAACATGTGCAAATAATGAAAACTTATCAAAATTCCCAAAACTAAGAAAAAGAAAACCAAATTGAAATGTAAGCAGAATTTATCACAACCTAGGAGGACTAAGCTAAACTAAAACATCACAATCAAACATGACAACTACTCTTAAAGTGGAAGTGATCCCAAGGATTTTGGAATAAAGAATGAAAACAGTGTGCAAACATTAAGAATTTTTTAAACGTTGGATTCCTGGCGAAAATACCAGGAAAATTGGTTATCCCCGCCCAATGCTGGCGACAAATGAGAGGTATTGAGTCATATAAAAACTTCTCCTCAAGAGGTGTTGCCTTGTGGTGCCCCATTCAGATTTGGCTATAAAAAGGAGGTCCCTTAAACTTGAATTGATATGTGAGACTTTTGCCCCAAGATATTTAATGGAATGATTGTTGGCAAATTTGCATTTTATTTATAGCTCTTAGCTCATACAGCACCAATAATCTCCATTAAAGCAAATTGGCCCGTATATTTTTCTAAAGATTTTGCTCTCAAATAAATTATTATTATTTTTTTTATAAGTCTAGATAACTCTAGAGTCTCCTCTCAAGTTTTCAGTATCAATAATAGGACGCAAAGTTAAGTATATTTTGTACTAACATCAAGTAAAAATTTCTTCAATATAAGAAATTATTCCTTAAAAATTTAGAAGATTTTATTTTTATGAACTAAAAATTTCGTAGGCTTGCATGATATTTTTAACTTCATTAAAATTTTTTTTAATAATAATATGCATATTTAACGATCTATTTTACTAACTTTAAGTAAAAATGTTTCAACATAGCAAAGCTTATCTTAAAAATTCGGAAAACTGTCTTGCTATGAAGTAAAAAACTTCGTGGCCTTGATTGGTACTTTTTAGTTTTAATTAAAAACTTGTTGTCTTTAATAAGAACACACAAAGCGAAAAGTCTGTTATTTTTTTTAAATCAATTAATTTTTTTTTCAACACATAAAATATTACCTTAATATTTCGGAAAACTTTTCTTTAAGGAGTCTTGATTGATATTTTGTACCTTCAGGAAAGGGAGTTTGTCTTTAAAAATAACACGTAAAGTGGATAAAATATTTTACTAACATCAAGTAATAATTTCTTCAATTTAAGAAATTATTCCTTAAATGTTTGGAAAATTTTATTTATATGAAATATAAATTTCGTAACCTTGAATGACATATTTTAACTTTTCTAAATGATTTTCCTTTTAATAAAAATACTCAAAGTTAAGCATCTATTTTACTTGAACTTGAAGTACAAATTTTTCAACATGGCAAAGCTTATCTTAAAAATTCGAAAAACTATCTTTCAATGAAGTAAAAAACTTCGTGGCCTTGATTGGTTTTTTTTACTATCAATAAAAACTTTTTGTCTTCAATAAGAACACGCAAAGTGAAGAGTCTGTTATACTAAAATCAAGCAAGAATAATTCGGAAAACTGTTTTTAATATGAAGTAAAAATTTCGTAGTCTTGTTTGATATTTTGTACCCTCATTAAAAGGGGTTTGTCTTTAATAATAACACCATAAGTGAGTATTAAACTAAACTCAAGTAAACATTTTTTCAATATATGAAATTTTTCCTTAAAAATTTGCAAAGTTTCATTATTATGACATAAAATTTTCGTAGCCTTGAATGATTTATTTTACCTTCTTTAAGAGGTTTTCTTTTAAATAAAGCAACACAAAGTTAAGGACCTACTTCACTAACTTAAATTAAAATATTTGTCTACATAGGAAAGTTTACCTAAAAAATTCGGAAAACCGTATTGCTTTGAAGTAAAAATTTTTTAGTCTTGATTGATGTTTTTTACTTTCATTAAAAGGGGTTTGTCTTTAATAATAACACTTTAAGTAAATAATATATTTTACTAACATCAAGTAAACATTTTTTCAAATTATGAAATTTTTCCTTAAAAATTTGGAAAATTTTATTAATATGAATTAAAAATTTCGTAGACTTTTTATACCCACCACCAAAGGATGGGGGTATATTCATTTTGTCATTCCGTTTGCAACACATCGAAGTATCCATTTCCGACCCTATAAAGACCCCTATATATTCTTGATCAGCGGAAAAATCTTAGACGATCTAGCCATGTCCGTCCGTCTGTCTGTTGAAATCACGATACAGTCTTTAAAACTAGAGATATTAAGCTGAAACTTTGCACAGATTCTTTTTTTTTCCCATCAGCAGGTTAAGTTCGAAGATGGGCTATATCGGACTATATCTTGATATAGCCCCCATATATACCGATCCGCCGATTTAGGTTCATAGGCTCATAAAAGCCACATTTATTATCCGATTTTGCTGAAATTTAAGACAGTGAGTTGTGTTAGGCCCTTCGACATCTTTCGTCAATTTGGTTTAAATCGGTCCAGATTTGGATATAGCTGCCATATAGACCGATCCTCCGATTTAGGGTCTTAGGCCCATAAAAGGCGCATTTATTGTCCGATGTCGCCGAAATTTGGGACAGTGAGTTAAGTTAAGCCCTTTGACGTACTTCTGCATTATGGCACATATCGGTCCTGATTTGGATATAGCTGCCATATAGACCGATCTCTCGGTTTTAGGTTTTGGGCCCACAAAAAGCGCAATTATTGTCCGATATCGCCGCAATTTGGGACAGTGAGTTGTGTTAGGACCTTCGACATCCTTCTTCAATTTCACTCAGATCGTTCAAGATTTGGATATAGCTGCTATATAGAACGTTTTGGGCCCATAAAAGGAGCATTTATTGTCCGATGTTGCCGAAATTTTGGGACTGAGAGTTAAGTTAAGCCCCTCCACATATTTCTGAAATTTGACCTAGATCGTTCAAGATTTGCATATAGCTGCCATATAGACCGATATCTCGATTTAAAGTCTTGGCCCCAAAACAGGCACATTTATAATCCGATTTAACTGAAATTTGACACATTGACTTAGGTTAGGCTTTTCGACATCCATGACATGTATATGATTCAGATCGGTTTATTTTTAGATATACCTACTAAAAAGACCAATATTTTGTTATACATAATTGGAGAATGACTTGTACTTATTTGTATTTGGTCCAAATTGGATCATATTTCGATATAACTGCTATGGGACACAAGGTATGCAATTTTCACTGGATTTTGATGAAAGGTGGTTTACATATGTACCCGAGGTGGCGGGTATCCAAAGTTCGGCCCGGCCGAACTAAATGCCTTTTTACTTGCTTTGTCTAAGATGAGATGCCGGGATAAGAACTCGACAAATGCGATCCATGGTGGAGGGTATATAAGATTCGGCCCGGCCGAACTTAGCACGCTTTTACTTGTTTTTTTTTCTGTCAGCCAACACGCAGGGGATGTTCCCTATGAATGCAGTGCTTTGCGTTGGCGAGAGGAAATTAAGAAACGGAGAAGGGGAAAAGGCTGTAGTGCTTATTGACATTTGTCTTAAATCTTTGGATGTCAAAGTGGGTGGAAAAAACATTAGCCGGAAGTCGATTCCACATACGAGCGGTTCGGGCGAAATAAGAATTCTCTCTATCGTGCATTGTGCGGTCCGCTGGCCAATCAATTACAAACGGTGTGAGTTCCTCGAATGTCTAGTATCTTTGACATACATCCTGACATCAGGAATAAGAAGACTAATATCAGACGAACACACACCATTAAAGTACCGATAGAACAGTGCCAAACAACCCACATTGCGACGATGATGAAGGTAGCCAATAGAGTTGGATACCCCACTGTCCCCAATCAAAGCCATCGCTCTCCTCTGTATACGGTCCAGTTGCTCCAGGGATGATTTTGAAGCTCCAGCCCATACATGTGAGTTGTACTCCATTTTCGGCCTTATGAAAGTGTTGTAGATGCTAAGAAGATCAAACGGAGTAAAATAATTCTTACACCGTCTAAGAAAGCCCAAACACTTGAATGCTTCTTTCGACACTTCAAATACATGTTTAGCCCAACGGACATCACTTTGTATTTTCATGCCCAGAACATCAAGAGCTTCTGATTGCTCAACATCTACACCGTTGATAGACAAAGATGATCGTAATGGGTCAGCGAATCGTTTGTGTGACAACAAGCCATTGCAAGCGCATTTATTGACCAATCTTGTCAAAATTATGTGCAACGCTTTCCACATCAACTACCACAAAATCTGAGAAGTTCGCTCCATATAGGTTCATGTTATTGTTGTTGTAGCAGTGTGTTATACACTGAGGCGGTAGCCCTTGCCAATGAAGAACTCCATCGGGTCAATCCGGTACGTACAACCGCCTGCCATGGGATTGCCAAATAGGTTCATATTTCGATATAGCTCCCATATATATGTTCGTCAGATTTTGGGAACTATTGCAAAAAAGTGCTCATTTGTTAACCGTAGTTATTACAGTTTGAACATATTTTTATCTAAATTTGATACGGGTTGTTTAATAAACCATCTGAAAACATATGTTTAGGTCCATTAAATTTAAAGTCTTGGCCCCAAAACAGGCGCATTTATAATCCGATTTAACTGACATTTTATACATTGACTTAGGTTAGGCCTTTCTACATCCATATTGTGTATGGTTCAGATCGGTTTATTTTTAGATATACCTACTAAAAAGACCAATATTTTGTTATACATAATTGGAGAATGACTTGTACTTATAAGTATTTGGTCCAAATCGGATCATATTTCGATATAACTGCTATAGGACATAAGGTATGCAATTTTCTTTAAATTTTGATACAAAACAATCGACTTTTCCTTTACAGCGCAGAAATTGGACTGTAAAGGAAAAGTCAATTGTTTTGTTTCAAAATTTAAATCCCTGATGAAGATTGCCGGCGGTGGTCGAAATATTGGTAAAAGTTACAAATAAAACACCAACACCTGTTTTTGTAAATTGTTCGATGACCTCGAGCCAGACCCAGAAGACAAAGTTTAGAATATTTTAGGTAAAAATTCGAGTTTTGATATAATATACATATTTGGAAGGAAATGTGCTTGCAATAAGATCTGTTCAGAAAATCTGTTATAAATACACCTGTTTTTGTAAATTGTTCGATGAACTCGAGCCAAACCAAGAAGACAAAGTAATAAAATTCCAAAGGTCAACCATAAAATCACAGAAATAAAATATTCTTTTACGAATGATTAAAAACATATTACTGTATAAATGTAATTTCAAGATCGCCAACCAAACATTGATTAAGATCTTGTTCCATATCTCACTTCAAACCTAAATCCTTTTCACTTCCACTTAAGACATGCCATGACATCTCGGCATCGTTTTTATGTGACCAACTACAAAACAAAAAAAGAAAAAACCTCCCAAACTATATCGTAAATATATACAACATATACATAATATACACTATATATAATATAAAACAAATATATCTAATATACTATATCGTACTGTAATGTACACTGTAATGTATGTATAACATAACAACAACAAAACAATGTATAGATTTTAAAATAAATAAAAAAAATATTACAAAACAAAAACTAAAAAAAAAAAAAATAATGAAACTGCAACAGCGACAGCAAAATCATGATATATCGTCAAAATGTAAATCTATCCCCCTATAAAACGTATCTCTCTCTCTCTCGTACATATGTATGTAGTATATACAACAACAACAAACAAGCAACTACTTTTAAGTGTTATTGTAACTGTAAACATGTAATAAAATACTGAATGTCATTAGAAATCAAAATACTGGAATCTCCTTAAAACGAAGCAATTATTCAAAGTTCCAAGTGGGCAACTAGGCAGGCAGGCAAGCAGGCAGGCAGTCAGCAATCCAGCCAATCAGTCAAAGTCCAAAGTGGGCTCTGATTGAGGCATGTATGTATGTTACCCTACACCTCATAGCCTTTAATTTGCGATTGAGAATACAATACGTGGTATGTTGATGGTGAAATACTGACATACTTACAGGGGTTTTTTTAAGGTTTTGCATACAGGGTTTCAAGAATTAGAAATTGTTGAGGAAGAGGTAAGTATTCGGGTGATTTCATATTCAAAGTCAGTAATGAAAGGGAAAGAGAAAGGGAAAGATTATAAGTTTTTCTTATAACTACAATACAACACTCCATTTCAAAAGGATCCATTTATTACCCGAATTTGATGAAATTTGGCACGGTGAGTTCTGGTAGACCCCTACCCATTCCTGTCAAATGTGGTTCAGATCAGACCATATTTGGATCTAGCTGCCATATAGACCGATCTTCTGATATAGTGTATGGAGCCCATATCCAATGGTTGAGTATTTACGAAATAAATACCCAAGCATTGGGCATTTACCCGGTAGAGACCCATCCCTATCCGTTTGTAATACCTCAAACTATTTGTTGTTGGTGGCTTTGTAAATTTGTTTGTTCCGAATAGACTCATTAACGGATGAACCAATTCGCTTGAAATTTTCGCAGATTTTGTAGGCTGGTCTGGAAGGAGCAATTGGCTTTATAATTTTTTACCTCGGAAGCGGG
Source organism: Stomoxys calcitrans (assembly GCF_963082655.1). Classification (NCBI taxonomy): domain Eukaryota; kingdom Metazoa; phylum Arthropoda; class Insecta; order Diptera; family Muscidae; genus Stomoxys; species Stomoxys calcitrans. The sequence goes on along the minus strand of NC_081556.1, from coordinate 143,592,534 downwards.
GCGGACTCTCCCCAAAAGATTGACCCATAAATAAAAGTGGACCGATCGGGACAATATGGGACTCAAATGAATGCTTTTCGCGAGTAGAATATGAATTTAATATAAAAAATTGGATCCAAAATCAAAAGTGGACCGATCGGGACCAAGTGGGACTAAAATTAAAGGTATTTGGAAGTAGATTACGAATATGGTCTGGAAAGAACAATTGACTACATAATTTTTTGGCAAAATTCGGGCGGTGCCGACTATATAATACCCTACACCTAACCTATGAGTACAATGTGGGACTTATATCCAATTCTGAGCCAATTTTGATGGACCTCGGCGAGCAAATATGTTAAAACTGTAAAAACTACGGTTGACAAATCACAACATTATGGCAAATTACCCAAAATCTGATGAACGTATATATGGGAGCTATATCTAATTCTGAACCGATTCCGAGCAAACTTCTCAGATAATGTGGTAGTCGTCGAGGAAAACGTTGGGCAAAATTTTGGCAAGATTTGTCAATATATGCGCTTGCAGTGGCTCTTAAAGCAAAAATCGAGCAATATATATATATATATATGACAGCTATATCTAAATCTGGGCCGATTTCTATGAAATTCACCAGTAGTATAGAGAGTCATAAGAAAATCCTCCCTGCAATTTGGACAGAATCGGATAACAAATTACCATTGTATTGCATTATTACTGAAAATCGGACGAACATATATATGGGAGCTATATCCAGATCTGAACCGAATTTGACCAAACTCTATGTTAATGGTGGTAGTTATCGAGGAAAGCGTTTTACAAAATTTTGGCAAGATTGGCCAATAAATGTGCTTGCAGTGGCTCTGGGAGTGAAAATCGGGCGATATATATACATGAAAGCTATATCTAAGTCTGAACCGATTTCTATAAAATTAACCAGTAATGTCGAGAGTCGTAAAAAAAATCCTCCCTGCCAAATTCCAAGAGAATCGGTTATTGCATTATTGCATTATTACTGAAAATCGGACGAACATATATATGGGAGCTATATTCAGATCTGAACCGATTTTTTCCAATTTCAATAGGCTTCGTCTCTAGGTCGAAAAACATGCCTGTACCAAGTATGAAGACGATCGGATGAAAACTGCGACCTGTTCTTTGTACACAAATTAACATGGACAGACGGACGGACAGACAGACAGACGGATATCGAATCAGAAAGTTATTCTGAGTCGATCGGTACTTATCAATGGGTCTATCTCTCTTCCTTTTGGGTGTTAAAAAAAATAAGTTATAATACCCTGTACCACAGTAGTGGTGTAGGGTATAAAAAACGAGTTCAAATGACCCCGCCGGGCCATAAACCGGGGCAAAAAGTCACACATTGAGAATGGAGAGGCTTTTCAACAATAAATCTTGGGTTTTCTGGGCACCAAATGCGACAAAATATAAAATGCTAAAATATAAAATGCTAAAAAAAAAAATAAAATGCTAACGCAGCTCCCTGTTCAAAACTCAGCGAAATCAGGGCCGATCTGAGCAAAATTGAAGAAGGATGTCGAAGGGCCTAACACGACTCACTGTTCCAAATTTTGGCAAAATCGAACAATAAATGCTCCTTTTATGGGCGTAAGACCTTAAATTGAGAGATCGGTCTATATGGCAGCTATATCTAAATCTGGGGCGATTTGAGCAAAATTGAAGAAGAATGTCGACTGGCCTAACACAACTCACTGTCCCAAATTTTGGCAAAATCGAACAAGAGATCGGTCTATATGGCAGCTATATCCAAATATGGACCGATCTGAGCCAAATTGAAGATGGATATCAAAGGGCCTAACACAACTCACCGACCCAAATTTCGCCCTCATCGAAAAATAAATGCGCCTTTTATGGGCTCAAAACCTTAGATCGGGAGATCGGTCTATATGGCAGCTTTATTCAAATCTGGACCGATCTGGACCAAATTCAAGTAGGATGTCGAAGGTCCTAACACAACTCACCGACCCAAAATTTCAGCAAAATCGGATAATAAATGCGACTTTAATGGGCCCAAAACCTTAAATCAGAGACGGGTCTATATGGCAGCTATATCCAAATCTGGACCGATATGTGCCATATTGCAGACAGATGTCGAAGGGCCTAACACAACTCACTGTTCCAAATTTCAGTAAAATCGGATAATAAATGTGGCTTTTATGGCCCTAAGACCCTAAATCGGCGGGACGGTTTATATGGGGGCTATATCAAGATATTGTCCGATATAGGCTATCTTCCAACTTAACCTGCTTATGAACAAAAAAAGAATCAGTGCAAAGTTTCAACTCAATATCTCAATTTTTAAAGACTGTGGTGTGATGTCAACAGACAGACGGACAGACATACAGACGGACGGACATGGCTAGATCGTCTAAGATTTTTACGCTGATCAAGAATATTTACACTTTATAGGATCGGAAATGGATATTTCGATGTGCTGCAAACGGAATGACAAAATGAATATACCCCTATCCTTCGGTGGTGGGTATAAAAATTAATTCCTGTTTAGAATTTTGTTTTCATTCTGAAATATATGTATTTTAAGATTTGTGTACCTAATGAAACCTTAAAATGGGGTTTTTTGACAGTTATATATAAAAATTAGGTTTTGTGAATACCGGTGCTAACTTTTAATACCAATATTAACAACATACTTTGGTAGGCGATGAAATAAAAAAAAAACAACTCAGGCCCCAAATTATTTCCTGGAAATTTGTTAATAGCAACATTTCCCTTAGCAGTTAGTTAAGGTGCAGCAGCATTGCCTGAAATTCAACACATCCATCCATAGGTTTAGAATTTAAGTGACATAGAGTGCATGCCCGCATGTTTTTTACTCATGTGTTTCTCCGCATAAACAAAGCTGTCTATTAAAGTGAAAATGATTTTGTTGCATTCAGGCTAGATGTGACGATTATCTGGTGCGGTGTAAGAGAAACGGGTGTTGCATAAAATTCACAACGGCTTGATATGGATGTATGTCAATATAAAATAGCCACGATACAAAGTTGCAATCTCAAAAAAATAAAATAAAAATAACAGACGGACATACAGATGGACGGACGAACGAGTAGTTCGATAAACATATACAAAACCATAGGAAGGACGGACACATATTCCCATTGCATTCCTAAGTGTATTGACATTTACACTCGTGTTTTGTTTTATTCTATTTTGTTGTGTGTTTTTTTTTTTCTTCTATTCTATTTCTTTGCTTTTGTTATTATTATGCATTTTATTTTATTTCTCTATTCCCAGCCAGATCATGAGGGGATAGATTATTAATTTGTTGCCTTTGCCGAATATGGCTGGATCAAGTCAAAATCACGCTTTGCTGCTGCGACGGCTTTTCCTAATCGCATTCACACTCACTAAACTTGACAGCCATGATGTGATTGTGCGCCATAAGTGTCACACTCATACCAACACTCACACATACACGACTGATATGCTACGCAAAGCTTTGTGAAAATATGGAAAATAACGGTGCATAATTTATTTGTTTAAGACATCAACTGTAATGAGTAATTCTGTTTTTTTGTTATCGAAGGCTAGAAAAATTTATGGGGAATGCCTATAGATTTGAAAGTAGGAAGTAAAATTGCGAATTTTGAAAAATCAAACTCGAAATTTAATAAGACAAGTAAAAAGGCGATAAGTTTGGCCGGGCCGAACTTTAAATACCCATCTCCTCGGGTATGAGGTGGGTATCCGGTGAAAAATGCATATCTTATGCCCCATAGCAGCTATATCGAAAAATGTTCCGATTTAGACGAAGTACTAATAAGACATTGTCCAATTGTGTATAACAAAATATTGGTCTTTTAGTAGCTATATCTAAAAATAGACCGATCTGAACCATATGCGACACGGATGTCGAAAAGCCTAACACAACGAACTGTCCCAAATGTCGGCGAAATTGGACAATAAATGCGCATTTTATGGGGCCAAGACTTTAAATCGAGATATCGGTCTATATGACAGCTACATCCAAATCCGAACCGATTTGGGCCAAGTTGAAGAAAAATGTCGACTAGCCTAACTCAACTCAGTGTCCCAAATTTCGACGACATCGGTCAATAAATGCGCCTTTTATGGGCACAAAACCTTAAATCGAGAGAACGGTCTATATGGCAGCTATATCCAAATCTGGACCGATCTGAGCCAAATTGAAGAAGAATTTTGAAGGGCTCAACACAACTCACTGTCCGAAATTTCGGCGACATCGGACAATAAATGCGCCTTTTATGGGCCCAAAACCTTAAATCGGCGGATCGGTCTATATGGCAGCTATATCCAAATCTGAACCGATCTGGGCCAAATTAACGAAGGATGTCAAGTGGCTTAACGTAACTCACAATAAATGCGCCTTTAATGGGACCAACATCTTAAATCGAGAGATCGGTATATATGGCAGCTATATTCAAATCTGGACCGATCAGGGCCAAATTCAAGAGGGATGTCGAAGAGCCTAACACATCTCACTGTCGCAAATTTTGACCGAACCTTAGAGCAGAGTTTACCTTAGAGCAGAGTTTAGCATGTTCGCCTTTGACACTGAACTCCTGGGTTCGAACCTCGGCAGGGAACATCAGAAAATATTTTCAGCGGTGATTTTCTAGTTCTAATGCTGGTGACATTTGTGAGGCACTATGCTATGCAGGACGCCATGTAAAAACTTCTCCCCAAAAGAGATGTCGCACTGTTACACGCCGTCCGGACTCAGTTATAAAAAAGTGGCCCCTTATAATTAAGCTTAAAAACTTGAATCAGACTGCACTCATTGTAATGTGAGAAGTTTGCCCCAGATTCTTAGTGAAATGTTCATGAGCAAAATTTGCATTTCTATATCGAGTAGATTAGAGTAGAGTAGAGTAGAGTAGAGTAGAGTAGAGAGTAGAGAGTAGAGAGTAGAGAGTAGAGAGTAGAGAGTAGAGAGTAGAGAGTACAGAGTAGAGAGTAGAGAGTAGAGAGTAGAGAGTAAAGAGTAGAGAGTAGAGAGTAGAGAGTAGAGAGTAGAGAGTAGAGAGTAGAGAGTAGAGAGTAGAGAGTAAAGAGTAGAGAGTAGAGAGTAGAGAGTAGAGAGTAGAGTGAAGTAGTCAACAGTCTATTCTGAGTGGTACACAACCATTTGTTTGCGATTGGTCTTTCAAGAAATCAGAAGACGTATCACGCTTCAAACAACTGCATTTTTTTACCCTCCACCATAGGATGAAGCCATACTAATTTCGTCATTCTGCTTGTAACACCTCGAAATATGCGTATGAGACCCCATAAAGAAAATGTATTCTTGATCCTCATGTCATTTTAAGTCGATCTAGCCATGGCCGTCTGTTTGCCCGTCTTCCAATAGGACGTTAGGACTTCCAATAACTGTGCTAAGTATGGCACACATCGGTACATAACCTGGTATAGCTGCCATATAAACCGATCTTGGATCTTGACTTCTTGAGCCAATAGAGCGCCAAATTATTATCCGGTTTGGCTGAAATTTTGCATGTGGTTTTCTGCTATGACTTCCAACAACTGTGCCAAGTACGCTCCAAATCGATCTATAACCTGATATAGCTCCCATATGTAAGCAGAATCCATGGTGTTGGGTTCCCAAGTTTCGGCCCGGCCGAATTTAACACGCCTTTACTTGTTTTAATAACACTTTGTTTTTCCGTAAACAGGTTTTTCACAAAAAAGGTAATTTTTCCCATGTAGTCTCAGTACATCTAAACTTGACCCTTTTATTTCTTGACTGCATAACATTTTAATTGGGACACTTGTTACAAGAAATTCAATTGTAAAGTATTAAAAAAAAACCAAAAACATTAAACATGTCCGTCAACAGTAGCATATGATGTATGGAATAAAAATTAATAACAATAATAAAGTAGAAATATAAATAAATAAATAAATTTAATTAAATATGATGAATTGCTAGCAAGCTTCGTTTGCCAGACAGTCAATATCGCGGGCCAAAATGTGTGGGGTGGGGCGAGGCGTTCTGAGCTCTTGGCTGGCTACTTGTTTTACAAAAACCCGTAGTTGTTGTCGCCACCATCGTTGTTGTCAATGTGCGATCTGAGATGTTGTATAAAAACGAACAACAAATTGCATTAAATACAAAAACAACAAAAAAAAAAACGACTACAATTCTGAGAGAATAATTAACAGCGTTTTATATGAAAACCCATTATGTAGAACACTGAGCCCCGGCAATTGACTCGAATCGACTTGTATTTGATACTTGCCTTATAAATCAAAACGGGTTAAATTGGCTTAGTAATGCAATTTGTTAGCATAGAATAAGGAACTGATTAACGCCATGTACTAGAGTATGGATATTTTTGCACAGCAGTATGGTATAGAGGTATAGATGTACACTGCAAGAAAACTTCAGTTATATTTTTGAGTAAGAGAATATGATACACTTGCAAGATGAGATGAGATGAGATTATACCCTTAAAATATGGTGACAAATATAAAAATAAACAAGTAAAAGCGGGCTAAGTTCGGCCGGGTGGAATCTTTTATACCCTCCACCATAGATCGCATTTGTCGTTCTTTTTCCGATATCTCCTTTTAGGCAAACAAAGGCTAAAAGCAAAAAATTGATTTAATTTTGGAGCTATATCAAGTTATACTCCGATTCGGACCATAATTGAATTGAATGTTGGAAATCATAGTAGAAGTCATGGTGTAATATTTCGGTTCATTCGGATAAGAATTGCGCCTTGTAGGGGCTCAAGAAGCAAAATCGGTAGATAGGCTTATATGGGAGCTGTATCAAACTATTGATCGATACAGACCATATTAGACATGTATATTGATGGTCATGAGAGAAGCCGTTGTACAAAATTTCAGCCCAATCGAATGACAATTGCGCCCTCTAGAGGCTCAAGAAGTCAAGACCCAAGATCGGTATATATGGCAGCTATATCAGGTTATGTATCGATTTGAATCATACTTGACACAGTCGTTGGAAGTCACAACAAAACATCTCATGCAAAATTTCAGCCAAATCGGATAAGAATTGCGCCCTCTAGAGGCTCAAGAAATCAAGATCCAAGATCGGTTTATATGACAGCTATACCAGATTATGAACCGATTTAAATCAGACTTGGCACAGTTGTTGAAAGCGATACCAAAACACTACGTGCAAAATTTCAGCCAAATCGGATGAGAATTACGCCCTCTAAGAGCTGAAGAAGTCAAGACCCAAGATCGGTATATATGGCAGCTATATCAGGTTATGGACCGATGTGAAACATACTTAGCACAGTTATTGGAAGTCACAACAGAACACCTCATGCAAAATTTCAACAAAACATACTTAGCACAGTTATTGGAAGTCACAACAGAACACCTCATGCAAAATTTCAACAAAATAGGATAAGAATTACGCCCTCTAGAGGCTCAAGAAGTCAAGATCCCAGATCGGTTTATATGACAGCTATATCCGGTTATTTGCCGATTTGAATCATACTCAACACAGTCATTGGAAGTCATAACAAAACACCACGTGCAAAATTTCAGCCAAATCGGATAAGAATTGCGCCCTGTAGAGGCTCAAGAAATCAAGATACCAGATCGGTTTATATGGCAGCTATACCAGAATATGAACAGATTTGAATCATACTTAAAACAGTTGTTGAAAGTGATACCAAAACACCACGTGCAAAATTTTAGTCAAATCGGATAAGAATTACGCCCTCTGCAGGCCCAAGAAGTCAAGACCCAAGACCGGTTTCTACGGCAGCTATATCAGGTTATGGACCGATGTGAAACATACTTAGCACAGTTATTGGAAGTCACAACAGAACACCTCATGCAAAAGTTCAACAAAATCGGATAAGAATTACGCCCTCTAGAGGCTCAAGAAGTCAAGATCCCAGATCGGTTTATATGACAGCTATATCCGGTTATTTACCGATTTGAATCATACTCAACATAGTCATTGGAAGTCATAACAAAACACCACGTGCAAAATTTCAGCCAAATCGGATGAGAATTGGGCGCTCTATTGGCTCAAGAAGTCAAGATCTAAGATCGGTTTATATGGCAGCTATACCAGATTATAAACCGATTTGTATCATACTTAACAAAGTTACTGCAAGTGATACCAAAACACCACGTGCAAAATTTCAGTCAAATCGGATGAGAATTGCGCCCTCTAGAGGCTCAAGAAGTCAAGACCCAAGATCGGTTTATATGGCAGCTATATCAAAACATGGACCGATTTGGCCCATTTACAATACCAACCGATCTACACTAATAAAAAGTATTTGTGGAAAATTTTCAAGCGGTTAGCGTTAGTCCTTCGAAAGTTTGTGTGCTTTCGAGAGACAGACGGACGGACAGACAGACAGACGGACGGACGGACAGACGGATGGACAGACAGACGAACATGGCCAGATCGACTTAAAATGTCATGATGATCATGAATATATATACTTTATGGGGTCTCAGACGCATATTTCGAGGTGTTACAAACAGAATGACGAAATTAGTATACCCCCATCCTATGGTATAAAAATCAAATAATTTTTACAATGTTTGAAGGAATGCACTTCCTCTACCAAATCTCAATTTCCAAAAAGTCAGATTTTAAAACTGAGAAAGGCCATATAAGCGAATTTTTTGTTTGCACAACTTTAGTAACCCCAAAACTAAAATTTATTTTAAGAATTTAGGGCCAACGATTTGGCTGGAACGCCCAAATCCCAAATTTCCGCCTAGCAGACAATGTGTCATTCAGGACAATAGTGGGTTCATATAAGAGGTATATGGGCATTGTTTACGAATTTGATGTAAAAATTTGTTACCAAATGACATCGGTTCCAAATTTTGGGTTAAAATAATCGGGGGGAGCGCCCCACCCAAACGGGCATGTAAACCGATTGAAACAATATCGGTGCCAAAAGAAAGGTATTCGAGAGTAGAGTACGAATTTGATATAAATATTTTGTGCCAAGTGTCCGAAGGCCCTCTCACTCCATCAAGACACCCACATGTGATATATGTATGTATACCAATTGGGGCAATATGGGCATCAAATGAAAGGTATTTGGAAGCGTATTTCTCTTACCTAGGGTGGGGGTCCAAAATTTTTCAAAAAATAGTTAATGTAATTTTTTATGAAAGATCTAGAACTGTTCATATCGGTGCCGACTTTATAATACCCTACACCTACCCTATAGATACAAAGTGGGTTATTAAACAATCCGTATCACATTTCGAGCAAATTTGTTCAAAACTGTAATAACTACGGTTCGCCAATGACAACATTATTGAAAATTACCCAAAATTTCATAATGTGGTACTCGTCGAGAAAAGCGTTGTGCAAAATTTTGCCAAGTTCGGTAAAAAAAATGCTCTTGCAGTGGCTCTAGAAGTGAAAATCGGGTGATACACATATAGCACAGCTATATCTAAATCTGAACCGATTTCTATAAAATGCATCTCTTATATCGAGAAACAAGAGAAAATCCTTCCTGCCATATTTCAAGAGAATCGATTAACAAATGACCATTTTATTGCAATATTACTGCAAATCGGACGAGAATATATTTATGAGAGCTATGTCTAAATCTGAGCCGATTTCGAGCAAACTTTATAGACATTGTGGAAGTTGTCGAGGAAAGCGTTGTACAAAATTTTGGGATGATTGGTCAATAAATTCGCTTGCAGTGGCTCTAGGAGTGAAAATCGGACGAACGTATATATGTGAGAGTTATATCTAAATCTGAACCGATTTCTATGAAATCCACCAGTAATGTCAAGAGTCATTAGAAAATCTTTCCTGCCAAATTTCGAGCAACAAATGACCATTTTATTGCATTATTACTGCTATACGGACGAACATATATATGGGAGCTATATCCAAATCTGAACCGATTTTCATAAAATTCCCCTGTCATATCGGCAGTCATAAGAAATTCCTTCCTGCCAAATTTCGAGAAAATCGGTCAACAAATGACCATTTTATTGCAGTTTTACTGCAAATCGGACGAAAATATATATATGAGCTATATCCAAATCTGAACCGATTTTCATAAAATTCCCCTGTCATATCGGCAGTCATAAGAAATTCCTTCCTGTCAAATTTCGAGAAAATCGGTCAACATATTAACATTTTATTGCAGTATTACTGCAAATCGGATGAACATATATATGGGAGCTATATCCAAATCTGAACCGATTTTTTCCAATTTCAATAGGCTTCATCTCTAGGCTAAAAAACATGCCCATTCTAAATTTAAAGATGATCGGACGAAAACTGCGACCTGTAGTTTGTACACAAATTAACATGGACAGACGGACAGACAGAAAGACAGACGGACATGGCTAAATCGAGTCAGAAAGTGATTCTGAGTCGATCGGTATACTTATCAATGGGTCTATCTCTCTTCCTTTTGGGTGTTACAATCTAATTCAAACAACAAATTTTGCCCATGAATATTCCACTAAGGAACAGGGGCAAACTTCTCACATATCAATGGGTGCAGTCTGATTCAAGTTTAAGCTCAATGATAAGGGGCCTCCTTTTTATAGCCGAGTCCGAACGGCTTGCCGCAGTGCGACACCTCTTTGGAGAGAAGTTTTACATGGCATAGTACCTCACAAATGTTGCCAGCATTAGGAGGGGAAAAGCGGCACTGAAAATTTTTTCTGATTTTTTCTGATGGTCTCGCCAGGATTTGAACCCAGGCGTTCAGCGTCATAGGCGGACATGCTAACCTCTGCGCTACGGTGGCCTCCAAACTAAACTAACAAACTAATTCACTAATTTATAATACCCTGTATCACATTGTTATGATAATCCAAATATCATCGACTTTCGATGAGATTTTCTGCAACATTTTTCATAGAGTTAAAAATTTTCATAAAGTAAAAAATTTCTCAAAAATCAAACGAAGACAAAAATTTGTATGGCAATCAAAATCTCATCAGCTTTTATATCAAATTTGACTTAATTTTCTTTGAAAATTAAATTTTCCAAATATCGTGTGCACCAAAAAAAAGTGTAAAAATGCCTATGAATGGCCATTAAAAACTCATTTTCTTGGCAAGCATGAATCAATTGTAGCCTTGATTATGTCTCAATTTTTGACGACTTGGCAAAAAAAACGCCACAATGGTGAGCGTGCAATTATCGGCATTACCGGCTGACTATCTTATCACAGGGCACTTAGTCAAAGGGGCGGGCATAGACGATTTGCAATGGGATGGTGTGGCGGCAGATGATCAACCATCGGTCAGATGCAACTGAGTGTTGAGCACTCGCATTGGAGTTGCAATAGTCGTACGCATGTACGTGATATGGAAAGAAATCATCGTTTAATGAATGAACTCAATGAACGTTGCTGTCTTTATTTTATGAATGAAAATGAAATGAGTTTGTACATCGTACAATCAGTTTCCACCTTTTTTTTTTCTTTTTGCTACAGCGTTTTCTTTGTTGCTTTAGTTTTGTTACGCCGTAGGGTTACTATGTTTTCGATTGTTTTCCAAAGTTGGACTTTGTGTGTTGTAGTTGGAGAATTTTCCATAAGCAAATCGGCACATTATCACGTTTGCGGCATATGATTGACAATCAAAAACAAAGTCCGACAACGTTTAAGACAACGATCATACAACATCATGAAAAAAAAAAAACAAAAACAAAAACATTACACCACCAAGGCAGCACAGCATAGCCAGGGCAGAGCAGTTGATTGGCATTGGGAAGGTTGTAATGTGCAAAAGTTTTTATTACTCTGGTACTGTCAGCCAAACAGATGCAACGACAATTGGATGTACAAACAGACAGACTGACAAAGTGCCAGCTATTGTGCTATGACCAATCAGATGGCTATTGAGCATCTTTTTTAGGTCTAGTCTTTGGTTTAGTCTAGCCAGACTGAATAATTGGAAAATCTGCCTCACAGTCTTTGGCCTCGCTACACCTAAAAATAGCCACCAATTGACACAATTCACTCTCAGAAACCCACCCAGACGACCATCGCTCTTATGCCACGATCCCCAAGTGAGACCAACCACATCACTATCTACCCCAAAGAAAGTACCCACATGCATTGGTGGTTTTATTAAATATTTAAAACGACATGGTTAGAAGCAGTCAGTCCCGATTTGTCCATACTACCGTCTGTCTGTCCATCCATACATTGGCTCATTTGGGGATATGGGCAGAACTGTTCACATGTTCTCACATCAAAGCACGCGTAGTCAAAGTTCTCCATTCCCATATCTAATGCTCTGTGTGTACATTCACCCAAATGTGTCCGTCTGTCTGGTACTTCAATTGTCCGTCCGTCCGTCCGTCCGTCTAACCATCCGCCTGTCTGTACACTCAAATTGTTCGTGATTTTTCGTTAAAATCACATTTGTCGCTTTAAAAGCATTTTAAACTGGCCAACATCCACGTACGGAAAATGAACGAAAGAATAAAAGTTCCATTTGACGCTGCGTCCACCGTCATTCTATCAAAACGAACTCAGCACGAGTTGTTTTCCCCCCCAAAGAGAATCCCAGCACAGTGGGTTATAGAGCAACAAAGTAAATAAAGCCTAGAGAAAAGGGAATTCAAAACGAGAACGAAAGGGAGGCAAAAGTAGATAGAAAAATTGGTTGAATGTTTGAACATTCGATATATCGAAAAAGTCAAAGTCAAATTTCGACGAGATTTTTCTATGAAAATCGAATTTAGACAAGATTTTCTTGAAAAATTAAATTTCGACGTGTTTTCTATTAATATAAAAATTTCGACGAGTTTTCTATGAATATAAACATTTCGACGAGTTTTCTATGAATATAAAAATTACGACGAGTTTTCTATGAAAATAGAAAATCCGACAAGTTTTCTATGAATATAAAAATTTCGACGAGTTTTCTATGAATATAAAATTTTCGACGAGTTTTCTATGAATATAAAAATTTCGACGAGTTTTCTATGAATGTAAAAATTTCGACGAGTTTTCTATGAATGTAAAAATTTCGACGAGTTTTCTATGAATATAAACATTTCGACGAGTTTTCTATGAATATAAAAAAGTTTCGACGAGTTTTCTATGAATATAAAAATTTTGACGAGTTCTCTATGAATATAAAAATTTCGACGAGTTCTCTATGAATATACAAATTTCGACGAGTTTTCTATGAATATAAACATTTCGACGAGTTTTCTATGAATATAAACATTTCGACGAGTTGTCTATGAATATAAACTTTTATGAATATAACTTTTAACGAGCATAAAATTTCGACGAAATTCACTACGAAAACTAAATTTCGAACTCGATTTCAAATTTCGAAAAGATTTTCACAATAATAAAATTTCGAGGAGATTTTCCCAAAAATCAAAAATTTACGAGATTTTCTATGAAAATCTAATTTTGGCAAGATTTTTCTGAAAAGGCTCTCTATGAAAATCAAATTTCGATGAGAAATACTATGAAGTTCAAATTTCGGTTATATATTTTATGAGAATCAAATTTCGACGAGATTATCTATGAAAATTAAATGACGAAGAGATTTTCTATGAAAATCAAATGTCGACGAGAAAAACAATGAAATTCAAATTTCGGTTATATATTTTATAAGAATTAAATTTCGACGAGATTTTCTATGAAAATCAAATTTCGACGAGATTTTCTATTAAAATCTAATTTCGACCAGATTTTCTATAGAAATCAAATTTCGACGAGAAATACTATGAAGTTCAAATTTCGGTTATGAGAATCAAATTTCGACGCGATTTTCTATGGAAATCAAATTTTGAGGAGATTTTCTATGAAAATCAAATTTCGGCGAGATTTTCTATGAAAATTTAATTTCTACCAGATTTTCTATGAAAAACTATTGTAATTTCTACGAGATTTTCTTTTATAATCTCATTTCGACGGGTATTTCTATGAAAATCAAATTTCGACAGGATTTTCAAGAAAATCAGTTTTCGAAGAGATTTTCTGTAAAAATCAAAACTGTACAAGCTTTTCTGGGAAAATCAAATTCCGACGAAATTTTCTATGAAAATCAAATTTCGACGAGATTTTCTATGTAAATCAAATTTTAACGAGATTTTCTATGAAAATTGAAATTCGATATCATATGAAAATCAAATTTCGACGAGGAATACTATGAGGTTCAAATTACGGTTATGTATTTTATGAGAATCAAAATTCGACGAGATTTTCTATGAAAATCAAATTTCGAAGAGATTTTCTATAAAAATCGAAATTCGACGAGATTTTCTATGAAAATCAAATGTCGACAAGAAATACTATGAAGTTCAAATTTCGGTTATGTATTTTATGAGAATCAAATTTTGACGAGATTTTCTATGAAAATCCAATTTCGACGAGAAATACTATGAAGTTCAAATTTCGGTTATATATTTTATGAGAATATGTTAAGAGATTTTCTATGAAAATCAAATTTCGACAAGATTTTCTATGTAAATCGAATTTCGCTGAGATTTTCTTGAAAATCGAATTTCCATGAGATTTTCTTGAAAATCAAATTTCTACCAGATTTTCTATGAAAATCAAATTTCGAAGAGATTTTCTATGAAAATAAAAATTCAACGAGTATTTCCATGAATACCAAATTTCGACGAGATTTTTTATGAATACCAAAATCGAATTCGAAAATCGAATTTTGTTGAGATTTTTTTTAGGAAAATCAAATTTCGACGAGTTTCTCTATGAATACCAATATTAGACGAGATTTTTTATGAAAATAAAATTTTGGCGAGACTTTTTAAGAATACCAAGGCTTCGATGAAGCTTTCTATAAATACCGAAATTCGACGAGATTTTCCATGAAAATTATTACTTCGACGAGATTCTCTGTAAAAATTAAATTTCGACGAGAATTTCTATTAAAATCAAATTTCGTCTAGATTTTTAATGCGTAACAAATTTCGACGAAATTTTTTGCGAAAATCAAATTTCGATGAGATTTTCTGTATAAAATTATTTTCGACGAGATTTTCAATAAAAATCAAGTTTTGACAATATCCACAAGAATTTCTAAAAATTTCGACTAAATTTTTAATGAACATTTATTTTTGACAAGATTTTCTTTGAAATTTAGATTCCACGAGAGTTTCTATGAAAACCAATACTCGACTCGGATTACTTTGAAAATCGAACCTCGACGAAAATTTCTATGAAAATCAAATTTCGACGTGATTTTCAATGAAATTTAGATTTCAGCAAGATTTTCTTTGAATACCAAATTTCAACGAGATTTTCATATGAATACCAAGTTTTGATGAGATTTTCTGTGAAAATTAATGTTCTACGAGATTTACTATAAAAATCCATTTTCGACGAGTTTTTCTATAAAATCTGATTTCCAAAAGATTGTATTTTATTTCATTAAAGACTCTTTAATTTTCGAAAATAAATATTCCAAGGAAAATGTTGTTCCATATAAAGCAAAAGAAGACGCAGCGGACCGGGTTCGGTCCAGCTAGTATTCTATAAAAATGAAATTTTTAACGAGATTTGAAAATTAAATATCAACAAGATGAGATGTTTCGATTGTCACAGAGTCATCCTCTTCTCGTCTGATCGAGGCAGAGGTACAGATGGTATTGTATTTCAGCAATTCCCTAGGTGCTAGTTTTTTTTAAAACAAATCTTAACCATATTTTTGAAGTCTTTCCCTATGTCCTCATAGCCATTTTTCGAATACAACTTTAGGTTCACCTAGTTGAGTGCTTAGGATACGTTATCTTTAGACTTGTTTAGGTGTGACTATTTATCTTACAGGATATACACTTGCTCCATTTTTCTTGGTTTCTTCTTCAACCCAACCTTGTCGCCCAACGACAGTCTATTCAGTGAACTTATCGTGATCTCACAAATGCTCGACAAAATATCAGTGGGAATAGAAATAAGAGTATGACATTAACCACTTATGGGATTTAATCCTCATTTGGGGTAGAAAGATTTATCTCAGTGACGAGGAGGGTTTGGAGATGGCAAACCATCTATTGGACTGCAATTTGGAGGGCCTGGATTGCTGTATAAATACATGGCTGACTGGGCAAAGACCTAACCTATGATGGCTGCTCTCTGTTCTGGCCTGGTTCCCTTCGTCTCTGCCTTGTGCGTTGGTTTTCCCCTAACCTCTTCTCTATGGACCCTCCGCCAAGGCCTTTAAAATATTTACTTTGTTCTATAAGTAGTGCGAAGATGTTTTTTAAATGACAAAGTTTTTCAATAAATTTCTATATATGCTTAAACTTAATAAAGCCTCAAAATAGGCTTATTTGACAGTTTTAAAAAGGAAATCTATGAAATAAACCTCATTCAAATCTACATTAAATTTTGTCAATACCGGTGTAAGTATTTTTTACAATGCCCTTTGAATTATTCCCACAATAGCCCATTGTGCTCGTACACAGAGATTCGCGTTAACTTAAATTTGCACATGTTATACCTGTGTCTTGTTTTGCTTGCAGCAGCAAGCACAATAACAACAACCATAATCGTTGACAGTCATCATACGTACGTCGCAACAATTGTTCTTACGTCTTTTACATGCATGTTCTTACACACATACACACATATGTCCATACAACAATGATACTCATAGTACGAAGAGTACATGAGTCGGATGTATGACGACAAGTCTCATTAGCTGAGGGAGCTTAGCTTTTATTGTTGCAGTCTTTTTTTGCTGATGTTGCCAATTGTATAGCATTGTTGCAGTTGTTGTTTTTTTTTTTTGTGCTGCATTGCTGCATTGAGTATTATCATAAAATTACACGATTTTAATTAGTAATCTCTTTTTATAAAAATTATTAATCATTGTCACCACTGTAAGAGCAAGAGAGTGGGAGAAAGAGAGGGAGGGTAGCAACGTTTAATGGATACATAGTATGTGTGTTTGTGTGTGTGCATGTATGTATAGAAATGTTATGGATATGGTGGCGCATTGTTGCTTACTGACCAGCTTAACATCACACCACACCACACCACACACACTAAACAACATTGTGTTTTAAAATAACAACAACAACAACATAGTTTTTTTACTTTTATAATTTTTTAAATTCTAAGCTCCCTCTTAGCTTTGCCGGTCGTGCAATTGGAATTGCCTATGCGTGCGAATGCATTTCAATCAGGAAATGATTGGTCTGTTTGTGGTGTATCGCTGAAATCAGCCGGTATGACGAAATGTTTTTCTAATTTAAATAATCCGCTGCAAGTAAGCAAGCATGAATAGAATGTTATTAACAACAATAACAAATAATTTAAACATTCACATATTTCCATGTTTTAACAAAAAAAAAAAAAAAAAAATAGGAATTTATGACTTGTGTGGAGAAAAAAAACAATTTAAATGAAAAAAAAAATAAAATTTTAAAAAATTAAAAAAAAACAAGTAAAAGCGTACTAACTTCGGCCAGACCCGAACCTTGGGAACCCACCACCATGGATTCTGCACAAATTTTTTACAAAATGAATTTAGTTCAAGGGCATAATTTTATTTTACATACCAAACTTCTGTCAAACCAGCAAAAATAAAGCTTCTAGGAACCGAACATGGATGATAGAAAGACCGCTTTACATGGGAGCTGCATCAGGTTAAAGACTGATTTGGGCCGCATTTGGCACAGTTTATGGAAGTCGTAACAGAGCAAAATTTCAGCCAAATCGAACAAAAATTGCGGTTTCTAAGGACTCAAGTAGTCTAATCAGGACATCGGTTTATATTGGAGCTATATCAGATTGTAGACCGATTTGGACTGTACTAGATTGAGTTGTTGGAAGCCACAACAAAAGACTACATGCTCAAATTCAGCCTAATCGGAAAAAAAATTTCGGCTTGTAAGAGCTCAAGAAGTCAAATCGGCAGATCGTTTGATGTTTGTCTTTAGAGAACAAATGAAATTGCATGAACATATTGTCAGAGAAAACAAGTAAAAGCGTACTAAGTCCGGCCGGGCCGAATATTATATATCCTTCACCATGGATCGCTCTTGCCACGGTGTCTCCTTTTAGGCAAACAAAGGATAAAAAAAAAGAACTTCTATGTTATTGGAACAATATCATGTTCTGGATAATTTTTCATTTCGGACCATAATTGAACTGAATATTGGAGACCATAGTAGAAGTCATTGTGTAAAATTTCAGTCAAATCTTAAGAATTGCACACTTTAGGGGCTGAAGAAGTAAAATAGGGAGATCGGTTTATAGGGGAGCTGTATTAGGCTATAAACCGACTCGTGGCATATTCGACACGTATGTTAAAGGTCATAAGAGAAGCCGTTGTACAAAATTTCAGCAAAATCGGATTATACTTGCGCCCTTTAGAGGCTCAAGAAGTCAAGATCCCAGATCGGTTTATATGGTAGCTATATCAGGTTATGATCCATTCTTAATACAGTTGTTGGAAGTCATAAAAAAAACGTGATGCAATATTTCAGCCAAATCGGATAAGAACTGCTTCCTGTAGAGGCTCAAGAAGTCTAGATCCCAGATCGGTTTATATGGCAGCTATATCAGGTTATGGACCCATTTCATCCATTCTTAATACAGTTGTTGGAAGTCATAAAAAACACGTGATGCAATATTTCAGCCAAATCGGTTAATAATTGCGTCCTCTAGTGGCTCAAGAAATCAAGACCCCAGATCGGTTTATATGGCAGCTATATCAGTTTATGGACCAATTTGAACTATTCTTAGCACAGTTGTTGAAAGTCATAACAAATCACTTCAAACAAAATTTCAGCCAAATCGGTTAATAATTGCGTCCTCTAGTGGCTCAAGAAGTCAAGACCACAGATCGGTTTATATGGCAGCTATATCAGATTATGGACCGATTTGAACTATTCGTAGCACAGTTGTTGAAAGTCATAACAAAACACCTGAAGCAAAATTTCAGCCAAATCGGATAATAATTGCGTCCTCTAGAGGCTCAAGAACTCAAGACCCAAGATCGGGTTATATGGTAGCTATATAAGGTTATGTACCGATTCGAACCATACTTAGCGCAGTTGTTAAAAATGATACCAAAATACCACGAGCAAAAACTTCAATCAAATCGGACGAGAATTCGCCCTCTAGAGGCTCAAGAAGTCAAGACCCATGTTCGGTTTATATGTCAGCTATACCAGAAGATGAACCGATTTGGCCCATTTATAATCCCAACCGACCTGCACTAATAGCAAGTATTTGTGTGATATAATTTTGTTCCTATACTAATGTAAATTTTATGCTTCCAACAAAAAAGTTATGGTTTGCACAGAAATTGATATACTTTTCCATTTATCCATCCACATTTGAAACTCTTATTGTATCTTGGTGGGTGACTCATGAGATTTTGAAATTTTAGAGCCATTACAACTTCAATGAATGACTTTAGCAATCCTCTACATCCTCACCAACATGACCATTAGCAATGCATTTAAGTTTTATAGCCAAAGAAGATTTCCAATGTTAATGTGGTATTTATGGCGGACGCATAAAATTTGTTGGCTTAGGTTCTAAATGAGAAATTCTTTACTTACTAATAAGAGAAACGGGTTTTATTGCAATTCCATTGCAACGGTCATGGCTACAAAATCACTGAAAATGGAAAATTCCATTGTTTTTCCTTCATTTAATTTTTTTCTCATAATGTCTCTTAAGCCTGCAATCTCCGTTTTTCCCCTTGACAAAAAAAAATTGTGGTGGCGCCAGTAATTGCCAGTAACTACAATGTGTTCCCCTTTTCACCATTTTAAAAGGTGGGGTATATTCAAACTGAAATGCGTAGCCTATGCCTTGAGAATTACATGCTAGCTCTTATTTCTCGCCCAGCTGACATTTTATCACTCAATTTGTCAAAAGCTAATGCCAAAAATGTATGACTCAATGGGCCTTGAGATTAAAAATATTTCAAAGTAGCATTCAAGCTACTGATAACAGAAGCTAACGGACAATCATATGAATGGGGAACATGATTTGGTTTTTCTTTTCAACGGCTTGATATGAATGTCTTGCCATAAATGTTTCTTAAACTTAAAAATTTATTCTGTTAAGCATTAAATTTTACATTAGTCATCAGTAGCTATGTAAATAGAATTTTCTTATTTACTTAGGCGTACAAACAAAATTTATGACTCCTTGGCAGAAAAATTCTCCATGCTGGTCGTTCTTATGCACCACTTCTTCAATTTTTAACGCAAATTTCGAGATGTATTCCAGTCATTTAACCTTTCACGAAATTTTCAGTCTTCCCCTTTAACGTGAACAGTCGCGCAGCGGTGTGAGAGAAACTAGGGGGGAAAAAGCTTTTGTATACAAAAGTGGAAAGAAGGAACACATAAATAAAACGCCACGCACTTCAGTTCCGAAATCCATAACAAAGATGGCAGAGGTGAAATCAACTATACAAATTAGAACTTTAATTTCCATGGCTTAACGATATTCAATAATCCCATTAGGAATAAAAGTTATCCACATTATGGATAAATTTATCCGCGATGTGGATAAATATTATCCACGTTGCAGATAAATATTATCAATGTTATGGATGAATATTAACCAAAATGGGGATTTATATATATTATCCACGTTGTGGATAAATATTATACCCATTGTGAATAAATATTATCAGCGTAGTGGCTAAATATTATCCATGTTTTGGATAAAAATTATCAAAGTTGTGGATAAGCGCAATCCATATTGTGAATATATATATATATTTTACACATTGTGCATATATACTAGTTGTAGATAAATATTATCCACGTTGTGGATAAAAAAAAAAAACGCGATGCGGATAAATATTATCCACGTTGTGGATAAATATAATCCACGTTGTGGATAAAAATTATCCACTTTGTGAATAAATATTATCCACGTTGTAGAAAAAAATAATCAACGTTATAGATAAATATTATCCACGTTGTGGATAAATATAATCCAAATTGTGGACACAAGTATATTATCCACAATTTGCATACATATTAGTTGTGGATAAATATTGTGCATAAATATTACTAGTGGATAAGTATTATCCACGCTGAGGATAAATATAATTCGGGTTGTAAATAAATATTATCCACGTTGTGAATAAATATTATCCACGTTGTGGATAAAAATCATCAAAGCTTTGAAAAAAATTTCCACCTTGTGGACAAAAATTATCCACGTTGTGGATAAATATTATCCCCGTTGTGGCCAAATTTTATCCACGGTGTGGATATATATGACATACGTTGTGGATATATGTATATTATCAACGTTGTACATAAATAACAGTTGTGAATAAGTATTATACACGCTGTGGAGAAATATAATCCAGGTTGTGAATAAATATTATGCACGTTGTACACAAATATTACCGACGTGGTGGATAAAAATCATCAACGTTGTGGATAAATGTTATCCCCGTTGTGAATAAATATTACCCATGTTGTCGATAAATGTATATTATCCACGTTGTGCTCAGATATTAGTTATGGATAAATATTATCCACTTTGTGGATAAATATAATCCGGGTTCCGAATGCCCATTATCAACGATGTGACAAGAATCATCAACGTTGTGGATAAAAATTATCCACGTAATGGATAATTATAATCCGCGTTGTGGATAAATATTATCCACGTTGCTGATATATATATAATCAATGCTGTGGTTACATATCATCGACGTTGTGGATAAATACAATCCACGTTGTGGATAAACACAATCCACGTTGTGGATATATATATAATCCACGTTATGGATATCTATATAATCAACGTATGGATATATATAATCTGCGTTGTGGATGGATATTATCCACGTTGTACATAAATATTATCCTCATTGTGGATATATATTATTAACATTGTGGATAAATATAACCCACATTTAGGATAAATATTGTCCACATTTATGATAAAAACTATGCACATTGTGGATAAATAAAACCCAAGTTATAAATAAACATTTTCCACGTTGTGGATGAGTATTATCCACATTATGGATTAATATTATCCACGTTGTGAATATATATTATTTAAGTTGTGGTTAAATATTGCCACGTTGAGGAAAAAATAATCAACGTTGTGGATAAATATTATCCACGTTATGAATAAATATTATTTAAAAATTATCTATGAAGAGGTTAAACATTATCCGCCTTGTGGATAAATATTATCCACGTTGTGGATATACATAATCCAGGTTCTGAACGACCATTGTCAACGATGTGGTTAAAAATCATCAACGTTGTGGATAAAAATTATCCACATTATGGATAATTATTGTCCGCGTTGTGGATAAATATTATCCTCATTGTGGATATTAATTATCCAAATTGTGGATAAATATAATCCACATTTAGGATAAATATTGTCCACATTTATGATAAAAATTATCCACATTGTACATAAATATTTGTCGTGGATAAATTTTATGCACGCTGTGGATAAATATAACCCAAGTTGTAGATAAATATTATCTACGTTGTGGATAAATATTATCCACATTATGGATTAATATTATCCACTTTGTGGATAAATATTATTTATGTTCCGGATAAATATTGTCAACGTTGTGGAAAAAGTAATCAACGATTAGGATAAATATTATCCACGCTGTGGATAAATATTATCCACGTTGTGGATAAATATTATTTACGTTGTGGATAAATATTATCCACGTTATGGATAAATATTATCCTATATTCCAATATTATCCACGTTGGGGATAAATATTTTCCAGATTGTGGATATATATTTCCACATTGTGGATAAATATTTTCTGCATTGTGGATAAATATTGCCCACGATGTGGATAAACATTATCCGCGTTGTGGATAAATATTATCCACGTTGTGGATAAATATTATCCACGTTGTGGATATATATTATCCACGTTGTGGATAAATATTATCCACGTTGTGGATATATATTATCCACGTTGTGGATATAATTTATCCATATGTTGAATAAATATTATCCACTTTGTAGATAAATGTTGTCCACATTGTGGATAAATAATATCCACGTTTTGTATAAATATAATTCATTTCGTGGTTATATATTTTATCCCCATTGTGGATAAATATTCTTAAATGCATTTTTACTTTTTGTATTACAGATTTGTGTTCAGTTCCAAGTTCAGTTCTAACGAAAGAATTAAATATTTTTCTATAGTTTTTCTTGTTTCCTTTTTTTGTGTCATTTTCTCTTATCATAATTTCCCCCACTTTAGGGTCATGACCCCAATGGCTATGCATCCACATCGAAAATAAACATAAAGACTGTGATTGACTCTTTTTCAAATCACAGCTTATCTGCTTTGCTGCATTTCTTATTTGACTAATCGATATGATCATAGTTCAAATCCAGCCACTTAGCTTAAGCCCTTTTTACTGGCACTTCAATTAGACCTAGAGTGTCAAGAGATTACCCGGCAGACACTGACTGACAGTCATGCACAGACGTCTGGGAAGGGGAAAACTTTGTCTTTAATTGTGCCCCCGGGGAAAGCACACTCTAATCTCGGCCAGCCGCCTCCCACTTAACGTCAGTGTCATAAAATTGTGGGGCCTCCCAATTAGTGTCGCATCATAAATCAACGACAACAAAAATTATAATCAATAAATTTTATTTGTTTATTTTGGATGTGTTTTTATTTTTTTTTTTTTAATTTTCATCTTGGAAGGCAGCCAAGTTGAGAAGAAGGCTTCTCTGCAACTTAGAATACTGCTTATACGTAAGAGCTGTGGCCGCCGGTTTGTCTTTGGGAGTGAATGAACCTCTGCAAAGCAGCGCACATGTCATCAGCATTGTCACTTTCCTCTCTGACTAGTTGGCAGTTATGCAGGGTGTGGGGACCATTGCAGAAGTAGCCCTGCCGTGCCATTGTAAGTGACCCAAAAGTTAAGCAACACACCAAAAGACGCAGTAGCAGTTGCAGAAAAGTACCTCCAAATGAATATAAATGGAGCATATAACCGTAATGTAAAAATGCGCCGAGGCCAGTGACCAGGCCACCACCCATGTGTCAAACGTAAAATTTGAACTGGGAAGAACTGGAACAGGAGCAATGACAAGGTTATGTGCGAAAATAGAAAAACGTGGAATGCAATGAACCCCCCCCCCCAAAAACACAAAACAGAAAAAAACAACCCAAGCAGCATCAACGACATTCAATGCCTTGGAAAACAGGCTCAACGTACGTATATGGGCAATGTCCTATCAATGCTGTTGGTTGACCTTTGGCCTTGCCGGCTTTTGCAACAGCGAAAGTGTAGAGTTCATAGAGCCCAAGCAAAATATCTTCTGCTGTATGGTTGTAGTAGCAACAGCAGCAGTAGTTTAAAAGTATCCTTGAGGCATTGCCTCAGCCTATGAGTGTGTCAATGCACTTTGCGGTGCGGTTGAGTGTGTGTAGGTGTGTGGGTGTGTGGGTGGTTACACGGGGTACATGCCCGAAAACCCACATGTTTTCTCAACACTTGTTTGAGTTGCCCTTAATCACTGTAGCCTGAGAAACACATTTTTGGTTGTTAATGTAATTTTGAGTTATCTTTTGATTTCACAACAAGATTTCTGTTAATAATGGATTTATTAGTAGTAAAAAAAAATACTTACAAAGAAAATCCTTTTGATTGGAAAATTTTTACAAATATTTACTAAATTTCTTAAAAATAAACCTAGTTGTTACCCCAAAAATACCACTTAATCTTAAAAAAAGGCTAAGGGGGGACAATGCCCAAAAAGTAATTGTGGATTTTTCATATAGTCGGCGTTGACAAATTTTTTCACAGCTTGTGACTCTGTAATTGCATTATTTCTTCTGTCATTTATCAGCTGTTACTTTTAGCTTGCTTTAGAAAAAAAGTGTAAAAAAAGTATATTTGATTAAAGTTCATTCTAAGTCTTATTAAAAATGAATTTACTTTCTTTTAAAAAACTCGCAATTAAAAACTCAAACGGAAGGTATTTGGTAGCAGAAAACGAATCTGAAATCAAAATTTGATACCAAGCCTCAGCAGAGCCGCCTCGCCCTCAAAAATCCCAAAATTCAAATTTTGTCCATGAACATTCCACTAAGGAACAGGGGCAAACTTCTCACATATCAATGAGTGCAGTCCGATTTGAGTTTAAGCTCAATGATAAGGGGCCTCCTTTTAATTTTTTATAGCCGAGTCCGAACGGCGTGTCGCAGTGCGACACCTCTTTGGAGAGAATTTTTACAAGGCATGGTACCTCACAAATGTTGCCAGCATTAGGAGGGGAAAACCAACATTGAAAATTTTTTCTAATGGTCTCGCCAGGATTCGAACCTAGATGTTCAGCGTACAAGGCGGACATGCTAACCTCTGCGCTACGGTGGATCACCGAGATTCAGGCAGGTCACCCTATCAAAAAAGCTACCCTCTTCCAAAAAACGTCCAAACGGAAACGTTGTCCGTTCGCGGTAATATGTGACTCAGTAAAAAGGTATTTGGGAGTAGAGTACAAATTAGACATCCAAAATCGGGACCAAGTGTTGGACTATAGGAGTGACGATAAAATGCCCCCCTGTGGGTATGCCTTGTACCACTTTCTCCCTTATATTTATGCCATGGAAGACACAATTTATCCACCTGTTCCTTGGCATATGATTTATCCAGTCCATAAGGACCGGATCCACCCGGTACTGGTCTAAGGATTGGATCAGTGTGTCGGTCCGCACATTAGGGTTGTACGTTTTGGCATAGACTGCGGGGCAGTCTCCACCGACCCTCCCTTGACATAGGCATGCTGTTGGTATTTGAGCAGTTCGCTGGATGTCGAACTCTTTATCATGGTGTTCACAATACGTTCCATGGTTTTGGGTAGAAAAGACGTAAGGCTTATGGGTCAGTAGGCCTTTGGTGAAGCATAACTTGCCTTACCGGGCTTTGGTATAAACACCACCCTTGCCTCCTGCCAGGCTTACTCGGTGCTTCAAGTCCTAGGAGTGGCGCTAAAATGCCCCCCTGTGGAGTGCCTTGCACCACTTTCTCCCTTATATTAATGCCAATTTATCCACCTATTCCTTGGCATATGATTTATCCAGTCCCTAAGGACCGGATCCACCCGGTACTGGTCTAAGGATAGGATCAGTGTGTCGGTCCGCACATTGTTAAAATCCCCCTCGATGTCAATGCATACCGCCAGGGTGTACGTTTCGGCATAGACTCCAGGGCAGTCTCCACCGACCTTCCCTTGACATAGGCATGTTGTTTTTTTTTTTGAGCAGTTCGCTGGATGTCCTATTGGTTTTGAGTAGAAAGGACATAAGGCTTATGGGTCTGTAGGTCTTTGGTGTCGCATAACTTGCCTTGCCGGGCTTGGGTATAAACACCACCCTTGCCACCTGCCAGGCTTTCGGAGTATATGCAAGTCCTAGGCACGCAGTGAAAATATTGGCCAGATGAGGCACCAGATAGTCTGCCTCTTTCTGTAGTAACGCCGGAAATATTCCATCAGGTCTGGGTGACTTAAATGGCTTGAAGATCATCAAGGATTCCTTCACCATAAATTCCGTAATTATAAACCTTCGATCAACGTCATTATTCCAAGATTCCGGTGTCTCCATGAGTCCCGTCGTATCCTGTGGAAAATGGATTTTCATCAAATGCTTCAACATGTCCTCCTTTGTCTCTGCTCTCACTCCCATGTCGTCGACTAAAGTTTCAGTTCGGACATGGCTTTTTGAGAGAAACTCCTTGAGCAGTGTTGTAATACACATCCCAATAAACTTTCGCTTTTTTACGATGTGCTCTGTTAAACAGTCTGCGGACCTCTTTCCCAATGTAGCGAATCTCCCCGGTCATCCAGGGTTTTTTCAAGGGCTGATTTCCTTTCCCGAAGAGGACAACTATTTTCGAAGGATCCCAACAGTGGAGTCGTAATCCTTTTGACATTTTCGTCAATGTCTTCTATGCATGAACAATCTAAGGCACATAATTCTCCGCTCTATCCTGGAGTGCCATGGAGAACATGATTAATCACCATCTTGTGAGGTATTTAGAGTCTAATGACCTTCTTAGCGACCAAGAGTATGGGTTCCGCTAAAATCGCTCTACGGGCGACCTCATGGCACTTCTGTCGGAACGTTGGGTTTTTCTTGGGCTGATTTTCTTTCCCGAAGAGGACAACTATCTTCGAAGGACCCCACCACTGGAGTCGTAATCCTGTTGACATTTTCGTCAATCTATGGCAGACAAATGCGATATGCTCCGCTCTCTCCTGGAGAGTCATGGAGAACATGGTTAATCACCATCTTGTGAAGTATTTAGAGTCTAATGACCTTCTTTGCGACCAACAGAAAGGGTTCCGCAAAAATCGCTCTACGGGCGATATCATGACACTTCTGTCGGAACGTTGGAGTCGCTCAATCCACCAGTTTGGTGAGAGTAAAGTTGTCGCTCTGGATATCTCCAAGGGATTTGATGGGGTCTATCACGGTGCACTACTATCAAAGCTTGTTGTCGCATTCGGTGTCGGTAATGGCATCGTTGGATTTATTTCGAGCTTTCTCTGAGATCGCACTATTCGAGTCGTTATAGATGGGTTCTCATCCAATGGGCATAAATTGACCGCAGGTGTACCCCAGAGCTCTGTTCCTACTCCTTCTCTTTTTCTTATTTTCATCAACGATCTGTTGAGTCAGACATCGAATTCGATCTACTCATTTGCGGATGACAGTAATCTCTGTCACTCGTACTCATTCGACCATAGGCCGAGACTTCGAGAGATTGAGGACAAAAGGCGGCGGGTTATGGACGATACACTCTGCCAGGAATTGCTAGTCATTTCTGAATGGGGTCGAATGAATCGAGTAGATTGTAATGTACGGATGACTCAGTGCTGCTTGTTGTCACACAAACGATTCGCTGATCATATTTGTCTATCAACGGTGTAGATGTTGAACAATCAGAAGCTCTTGATGTTCGGGGCATGAAAATACAAAGTGATGTCCGTTGGGCTAAACATGTATTTGAAGTGTCGAAAGAAGCATTCAAGTGTTTAGGCTTCCTTAAACGTTATAAAAATTACTTCACTCCGTTTGATCTTCTTAACATCTACACCACTTTCATAAGGCCGAAAATGGAATACAACTCCCATGTATGGGCTGGAGCTTCAAAATCATCCCTGGAGCTACTCGACCGTGTACAGAGGAGAACGATGGCGTTGATTGGGGACAATAGGGTAACCAACTCTATTGCCTCCCTTCATCATGGTCGCAATGTGGATTGTTTGGCGCTGTTCTATCGATACTTTCATGGTGTGAGTTCGTCTGATGTTCGTCTTCTTATTACTGATGTACGAATGTATGCCAGGGATACTAGACATTCGAGGAACTCACACCCGTTTGTAATTGATTGGCCAGCGGACCGCACAATGCATCATATGTGGAATCGACTTCCGGCTAATGTTTTTCCCACCCACTTTGACATCCACAGGTTTAAGACAATTGTCGATAAGCACTAAATCCTTCCTTGTGCCCTCGGTGAAAATAGGGTACTACATTTTTTGATATCCGAAGGGGGGGCGGGCCCTCCCCCATACACCAATTTTTAAAATCGCCAGATCTCGGAGATATGAGCACTGATTTAAGCGAAATTTTGTATACCACCTTATGGTACCTTAAAAACACAAAATTGGCAAACAATTTGTGGGTCAAATAATGGGGGGGCGGACGCCCCATCCCAAAACCCACCCGAACGGACATGTGCACTGATTGGGACAATATGGGTATCAAATGAAAGGTATTTAAGAGTAGACTACGAATTTGGTATACAAATTTCACTCCGGGGGAGGGAGGGTCCCCCAAACCTAAAAAAGCCTCAAGAGGACATTTTCACCGCTTTGGGCAATATGGATATCAATTGAAAGGTATTTAAGAGTAGAATACGAACTTGGCAATAAAATTTTAACCTAAGCGCCGGGTGACCCCCACCCCCAAAAACACCACCCAACAGGACACTATAACCGTTTTGAGTAAAGGTATTTAAAAGTCGAATACAAATCTCAAACGGCGGGGGCGACCCTCTCGCCTCAATAAATAGAAGGCCAAACTGTCATGTAGGATGACTGAGATTTTATTGTACTCAAATGAAAGGGCGTGTCAGAGGGCAATCCTCCTCCCCCTATCCTACCAAAAAAAAGGAATTTACATGAAGGCCGATCAGGATAGAATAGGACAGATATAAAAGGTCTTTGGTAGTTGAGTAAGCTTTTAACCCTCAGATTGGGATGGACACAGGGGGACTTGCGGATCTTTAAGAATGTAGTATTCCAAGTGGTCGCTTCGAAATATGATTTTGAATGTAGATAACCAATACAAAAAAAATTAATTAGTGTCAATCTGAATGAGACCCCCTAGCACTATGCTGATATTACTTCAGGGTCCGGTGGGGCGGCCACCCACGTACTTACATGCATACCCCTCAAACTGCTCACATTTGTGAATTATGGCAAAAAGGGGCTCAAATCTGTATCTGTTTCATGGCCAAGTGCTTCATGGGCGCCTCACCTCATAAACTCTTCCTAAACCACACATATTGGGTTGCCCAAAAAGTAATTGCGGATTTTTTAAAAGAAAGTAAATGCATTTTTAATAAAACTTAGAATGAACTTTAATCAAATATACTTTTTTTATACTTTTTTCTAAAGCAAGCTAAAAGTAACAGCTGATAACTGACAGAAGAAATAATGCAATTACAGAATCACAAGCTGTGAAAAAATTTGTCAACGCCGATTATATGAAAAATCCGCAATTACTTTTTGGGCAACCCAATATATACCGACTATAGCAATATGTAGCTCCAATGTGATTTTCGGGAATGGAGTATGAACCTGATATCCACTTTTGTGGCAAAGAGTTTGGCTACTCCAATCCACCACCAAACCCAGGGAGAATGAAGTAAATCTAAAATCCAAACTTTAATAGGCGGACCCTCTCCTTACCCTATTTTCAAAAACGCCAGATCGCGGAGATGGATGGGATATCTAGGGGGCCGCCCAACCTCCAAAGCCACCAGCCAAATGGAATATAAACCAATAATGACAATATGGGACTCAAATGAAAGGTATTTGAGACCAGAGCACGAATCTGATATCTGAGGATCAGCCTCACTCTCAAAAACACCCCCATACTGCACATATTTGCCGACCATAGCAGTATAAGGCTCCAATGAAAGGTCAATATTAGGGAGAAGGGCACCAATATAATATCCACATTGGCGCGAAATATCTTAAAAGGACGTACCGGCACCCCCAAACAGGACTTATTTCCTGACGTGACCGTGGCTTAGAAAAAATAAGAGAGTGAAAGAAGGCGCAGCGGAGCGGGCCCTGTCCAGCTATTATACCCTCCACCACAGGATGGGGGTATACTAATTTCATCATTCTGTTTGTAACTACTCGAAATATTCCTCTGAGACCCCATAAAGTATATATATATTCTTGATCGTCGAGACATTTTATGTCGAACTAGCCATGTCCGTCCGTCAGTCTGTCCGTCCGACCGTCCGTCTGTCTGTCTGTCCATCCGTCCGTCTGTCTGTCTGTCGAAAGCTAACTTTCGAAGGAGTAAAGCTAGCCGCTTGAAATTTTGCACAAATACTTCCTATTACTGTAGGTCGGTTGGTATTGTAAATGGGCGAAATCGGTCCATGTTTTGATATAGCTGCCATATAAACCGATCTTGGGTCTTGACTTCTTGAGCCTCTAGAGGGCGCAATTCTTATCCGATTGGGATGAAATTTTGTACGACGTGTTTTGTTATAATATCCATCAACTGTGCCAAGTATGGTTCAAATCGGAAAATAACCTGATATAGCTGCCATATAAACCGATCTTGGGTCTTGACTTCTTGAGCCTCTAGAGGGCGCAATTCTTATGTGATTGGAATGAGATTTTGCACAACGTGTTTGGCTATGATTTCCAACAACTGTGCTAAATTAGATTCAAATCGGTCAATAACCAGATATAGCTGCCATATACACCGATCTTGGGTCTTGACTTCTTGAGGCTCTAGAGGGCGCAATTCTTATCCGATTGGAATGAAATTTTGCACGACGTGTTTTGTAATGATATCCAACAACTGTGATAAGTATGGTTTAAATCGGTCAATAACCTGATATAGCTGCCATATAAACCGATCTTGGGTCTTGACTTCTTGAGCCTCTAGGGGGCGCAATTATTATCCGATTTGCGTAAAATTTTGTGCGACGGATCCTCTCATGACCGTCAACATATGCGTTTATTATGGTCTGAGTCGGTCTATAGCCTGATACAGCACCCATATAAATCGATCGCTCTATTTACTTCTTGAGCCGCCGAAGGGCGCAATACTATTCGAATTGGCTGACATTTTACACAGGTCTCCAACATATAATTAAATTGTGGTCCGAACGGGACCATATCTTGATATCGCTCTAATAGAAGAGCAATTCTTTTCGTTTATCCTTTTTTTGCCTAAGAATAGATGCCGGGAAAAGAACTCGACATATGCGATCCATAGTGGAGTGCATATAAGATTCGGCCCTGCGGAACTTAGCACGCTTTTACTTTTTTATACCCACCACCGAAGGATGGGGGTATATTCATTTTGTCATTCCGTTTGCAACACATCGAAATATCCATTTCCGACCCTATAAAGTATATATATTCTTGATCAGCGTAAAAATCTAAGACGATCTAGCCATGTCCGTCCGTCTGTCCGTCTGTCTGTTGAAATCACGCTACAGCCTTTAAAAATAGAGATATTGAGCTGAAACTTTGCACAGATTCTTTTTTTGTCCATAAGCAGGTTAAGTTCGAAGATGGGCTATATCGGACTATATCTTGATATAGCCCCCATATAGACCGATCGGCCGATTTAGGGTCTTAGGCCCATAAAAGCCACATTTATTATCCGATTTTGCTGAAATTTGGGACAGTGAGTTGTGTTAAGCCCTTCGACATCCTCCGTGAATTTTGCTCAGATCGGTCCAGATTTGGATATAGCTGCCATATAGACCTATCATCCGATTTAGGGTCTAAGTCCCATAAAAGCCACATTTATTATCCGATTTCACTGAAATTTGGGTCAGTGAGTTGCGTTAGGCCCTTCGACATCCTCCGTCAATTTGGCTCAGATCGGTCCAGATTTGTATATAGCTGCCATATAGACCGATATGCCAATTTAGGGTCTTAGGCCCATAAAAGCCACATTTATTATCCGATTTTGCTGAAATTTGGGACAGTGAGTTGTGTTAGGCCCTTCGACATCCTCCGTGAATTTGGCTCAGATCGGTCCAGATTTGGATATAGCTGCCATATAGACCGATCCTCCGATTTAGGGTCTAAGTCCCATAAAAGCCACATATATTATCCGATTTCGCTGAAATTTGGGACAGTGAGTTTCGTTAGGCCCTTCGATATCCTCCGTCAATTTTGCTCATATCGGTCCAGATTTGGATATAGCTGCCATATAGACCTATCATCCGATTTAGGGTCTAAGTCCCATAAAAGCCACATTTATTATCCGATTTCGCTGAAATTTGGGACAGTGAGTTGCGTTAGGCCCTTCGATATCCTCCGTCAATTTGGCTCAGATCGGTCCAGATTTGTATATAGCTGCCATATAGACCGATCCTCCGATTTAGGGTCTTAGGCCCATAAAAGCCACATTTATTATCCGATTTTGCTGAAATTTGGGACAATGAGTTGTGTTATGCCTTTCAACATCTTTCATCAATTTGGCTCAGATCGGTTCAGACTTGGATATAGCTGCCATATAGACCGATTTCTTGATTTATGGTTTTGGGCCCATAAAATGCTTATTTATTATCCGATTTCGCCAAAATTTGGGACAGTGAGTTAAGTTAAACCCTTGACATACTTCTGCAATATCGCACAGATCGGTTCAGATTTGGGTATAGCTGCCATATTGACCGATATCTACGTTTTAGGTTTTGGGAGACAGTGAGTTTGGTTAGGCTCTTCGAAGTCCTTCTTCAATTTTGCCCAGATCGGTCGAGATTTGAATATATGTAGCTGCCATATAGACCGATATCGCAATTTAAGGTCTTGGCCCCATAAAAGGCGCATTTATAATCCGATTTCACTGAAATTTGACACAGTGACTTATGTTAGGCTTTTCGACATCCGTGTCGTATATGGTTCAGATCGGTTTATTTTTAGATATAGCTAGTGTACTTTTAGTATTTGGTCCAAATCGGAACATATTTTGATATAACTGATATGGGACATAAGGTATGAAATTTCCACCGAATTTTGATGAAAGGTGGTTTACATATATTCCCGAGGTGGTGGGTATCCAAAGTTCGGCCCGGCCGAACTTAACGCCTTTTTACTTGTTTTCTAATAAAATCAATTTTTTATGACATTTGCCATAATTGCCTTGAATCATAATTTGATTCTTCTCATATTATTTGTCTTCCTTAGAAACTAACCAACCAACCAACGATAACCCAAAGTCTACAACATTGTGATGGTTAGTCATAATTAACGCCGCTTTTCATACGACATTAGTTTGTTTCTGTTTCTGTTTTATTTTTCTTTTTTTTTTCATTTTGTGATTCTTAAACATTTTGAATTCCTGTGAAATTTGTTTGTGGTCTTCAATGCGGCGGTGGCGGGGGTTTCGGGCTTACAGCTTTGGTAGCTAGCACGGTGCTAGAGTGCTGTTTCATTCCAAAGACGGACAGAAGAGTTCGGTTTAACTCATTTCTTTATGGAGGGATGGCATGAATCGGTCGCTGATCTGACTGCGTTGCGTTGGGTTTTCGATTCGAATGGAAACGCAGTATCAACGATACGATTTCGACATGATTTATATCTTGTGGAACGGCATATTTTTAATAGGACACACATAAAACACCAAGGGAAAGACAGACAGACAGACAGACAGGCTGACACACAAAAACAAAGACGGACGGACAAATGGATGAGCGACTGTTCGAACGGACAAACTCTCCTCCGTTTGGATGATAAATAAATTATGTCCCATACGAGATATTGCCGCCAGCTTTGCAAAGCATTGACTCAAGTTGTGTCTTCTTTTTTTTTCTTGGGGATTTTTTTTTCCTACATTTGAACACATTTTTATTTCAACGCCGTTATTATGTTGCTGATGAGAACCTAATGGCTTTAAAATATTTTTTTTTTTTTTTTGATATCTCAACTTTTACGAATTTTATGCACATTTAAATGAAACCAAAGCAATTAAATAATAGCCTTAAAGAGTGATGCACTGAGTGCGGAGTGAAGTGGAGAGAGTGACTGAGCTTACAAAGAAACAAGTAAAAGCGTACTAAGTTCGGCCGGGCCGAATCTTATATACCCTCCTCCACCATGAATTGCATTTGTCGAGTTCTTTCCCGGTATCTCTTTTTAGATAAAAATGCAATTTTGCCCATGAACATTCCTCTAAGGAACAGGGGCAAACTTCTCACATGTCAATGAGTGCAGTCCGATTTAAATTTAAGCTCAATAATAAGGAAACTCCTTTTTATAGCCCAATCCGAACGGAGTGCCGCAGTACGACACCTCTTTGGAGAGAAGTTTTACATTAGGAGGGGAAAATCACCGCTGAAAATGTTTTCTGTTGGTCTCGCCAGTATTCGAACCCAGGCGTTCAGCGTCATAGGCGGACATGGTAACCTCTGCGCTACGGTGGCCTCCTCTTTTTAGATAAACAAAGGATAAATGCTAAGAATTGCTTTGCTAATTGAATTTTGGAGACCACAGTAGAAGTATATGTGTAAAATTTCAAACAAATCGAATAAGAATTTGGCCTTTTAGGGGGTGTCAAGAAGTAAAATAGGGAGATCGGTTTAAAGGGGAGCTGTATCAGCCAAATCGGACAATAATAAGGCCCTCTTGAGGCTCAAGAAGTCAAGATCGCAGATCGGTTTATATGGCAGCTATATCAGGTTATAGACCGATTTGAACCGTAATTGGCACAGTTGTTGAAAGACATAACAAAACACCTCATGCAAAATGTCAAATCAGATATGAATTGCGCCCTCTATCGGGTAAAGAAATCCAGATTCAATATCGGTTTATATGGCAGCTATATCAGTTTATAGACCGATTTTTGAACCATAATTGGGGCAGTTGTTGGAAGTCATAACGAAACACGCCATTCAACATTTCAGCCAAATCGGATAAGAATTGCGCCCTCTAGAGGCTCAAGAAGTCAAGACCCCAGATCGGGTTATATGGCAGCTATATCAGGTTATGGACCGATTTGATACATTCTTGGCACAGTTGTTGGAAGTCATAACGAAACACGTCATGCAAAATTTTAGTCAAATCGGATAAGAATTGCGCCCTCTAGAGGCTCAAGAAGTCAAGACCCCAGATCGGTTTATATGACAGCTATATCAGGTTATGGACCGATTTAAACCATACTTGGCACAGTTGTTAGAAGTCATAACGAAACACGTCATGCACAATTTCAGTCAAATCGGATAAGAATTGCGCCCTCTAGAGGCTCAAGAAGTCAAGACCCCAGATCGGTTTATATGGTAGCTATATCAGGTTATGGACCGCTTTGAAACATACTCAACACAGTTGTTGGAAATCATGACAAAACACCTCATGCAAAATTTCAGTCAAATCGGATAGGAAACGCGCCCTCTAAATGCTCAAGAAGTCAAGACCCCAGATCGGTTTATATGGCAGCTATATCAGATTATCAACCGATTTGGAACATTCTTAACGCAGTTGTTGGAAATCATAACAAAACACCTCGAGCAAAATTTCAGTCAAATCGGATAGGAAACGCGCCCTCTAAAGGCTCAAGAAGTCAAGACCCCAGATCGGTTTATATGGCAGCTATATCAAATTATCAACCGATTTGAAACATTCTTAACGCAGTTGTTGGAAATCATAACGAAACACGTCTTGCAAAATTTCAGGCAAATCGGATAGGAAACTCGCCCTCGACAGGCTCAAGAAGTCAAGACCCCAGATCGGTTTATATGGCAGCTATATCAGATTATCAACGGATTTGAAACATTCTTAACGCAGTTATTGGAAATCATAACAAAACACCTCGAGCAAAATTTCAGCCAAATCGGATAAGAATTGCGCCACCTAGAGGCTCAGGATGTCAAGACCCCAAATCGGTTTATATGACAGCTATATCAGGTTATGGACCGATTTGAACCATAATTGGCACACTTATTGGAAGTCATAACGAAACACGTCTTGCAAAATTTCAGGCAAATCGGATAGGAAACGCGCCCTCTACAGGCTCAAGAAGTCAAGACCCCAGATCGGTTTATATGACAGCTATATCAGATTATGGACCGATTTTGACCATACTCGGTACAGTTGTTGGAAGTTATGACAAAACACCTCATGCACTGTTGTTGGGAGTCACACCAGAACATTTCATTCAAAATTTCAACCAAATCGGATAAGAATTGCGCCCTCTAGAAGCTCTAGATGTCAATGCCCAAGGTCCGTTTATATGACAGCTATATCAGATTAACAACCGACTTACACCA
Organism: Stomoxys calcitrans; assembly: GCF_963082655.1. NCBI lineage: Eukaryota > Metazoa > Arthropoda > Insecta > Diptera > Muscidae > Stomoxys > Stomoxys calcitrans. The sequence continues at coordinate 143,556,017 of NC_081556.1, read as the reverse complement.
TACTTAGCGCAATTGTCGGAAATGATACTAAAACATCACGTGCGAAATTTCAGCCAAATCGGATAAGAATTGCGTTCTCTAGAAGCTCAAGAAGTCAAGACCCAAGTGAGGTTTCTATGGCAGCTATATCAACAAATTGACCTATTTGGCCGATTTACAATCCCTACGCTAATGAGAAGTATTTGTGCAAAAATTCAAGCGGATAGATTCACTCCTTCGGAAGTTAGCGTGCGGACGGACGGACAGACGGACGGACGGACAGACGGACGGACAGACGGACGGACAGACGGACGGACAGACGGACGGGCGGACGGACAGACAGACGGGCATGACTTGATCGACTTAAAATGTCATGAAGATCAAAAATATATATACTTTACGGAGTCTTAGACGAATATTTTGGAGAGTTACAAATAGAAGGATGAAATTAGTATACCCCCATCCTATGGTGGAGGGTATAAAAACTACAAAATGTTTAGTTTTATGACAACAATGAAATTCAAGTATTTTTTTTACCATATTTAACATCCATATAAATATGTCCGCCTGTATACTTATTCTTATAAATAGCCTTAATTTTATGGACGCTTATTTCATAATTTTGATTTTATTATTTTTTTATTACAAAAAACATTAAGTAGAGTAAACGTCATACAGAAATCACCAAAACCATAGCGTGAAATGATGGCATGGTAGCCAATGGATGGATACCCGTCTACAAAGCCAGAGTGCAACCACCCACTGTAAGCGTATGAGAATAATACGATCCTTGGGGTACAACATCCCATTTTTATATTTTAAGAGACTTACAACATGTGTAAAGTTATAAAATACACTCAAAAAAAAAAAAAAAATTAAGAAATTGTATTTTTAAGCAAATTTTTATTGAAGATTTTATAGGAAATAACTGAACAGGGCCCGCTTCACGTGCCTGCGCCTGCTTTTACTTTATATGGAAAAAAATTATAATTTGAATATTTATTTTCGACAATTATAGTACTTTTGGTGAAAAACCATGCTACGAAAATCGTCCATGGATATCCCTTGACTAACAGTATAACAATATGAGTGCCTTTATCTGAATCCCATATGATGTTTATTGGACTACGAATTCGCTCGGAGGGTTTAATGTCATCTAAGTTTGGATGTTAGATATACTCCAGCCCGATATTCTCATGATGTCCGATATAGAGGTGTTTTCGGGGGTGAGGTGGTCACCCAAACACTTGGCCCTGAAAAAATATCAGCATCGTGCTCTACTCTCAAATACCCCTTTCGATGTCAGATTCGCATTCTACTCCCAAATATTGCGCCCCATATTGCGATGGTCAGTAAATAATTGCTGTTTGCGGAGTATTTTGGGAAAGGGGTAGACTTCCAGAAAATTGGTCCCAAAAGTGGGTATGAATTTCATGCTCTACTCCCTAATACCTTTCATTTGATTCCCACATTGACATGATCGGTAAATATGCCCGATTTAGGGGTGTTTTGTGGAATGGGGTGATCCCCCAAACACCTCCTCTACCTCTTATTTGAGACCCATATTGCAATGGTCAACAAGTACTTCATATAGGTGTGGTGTTATTGGGGTAGGGTGGCCCCATAGGCTCTTTTTCTCGAATATTGATATCAGATTAGTGCTTTACTCCAAAATACCTTTCATTTGAGCCCCATATTGCTATGGTCGTAATTTTATTCGCTTTGGACGATATTTTTGGGGATATCAGATTCGTGTTATATCAGATTCGTATTCTACACTCAAATACCTTTTATTTGAGCCCCATATTACCACGATCAATAAATAAGTCCTGTTTGCGGGGCGTTTTGCTGAAGGGATGGACCCCCAGAAACGTTGTCCCACATTTGGATATCAGTTTCGTATTCTACTTGCAAATACCTTTCATTTGAGTCCCATATTGCCATTATCGGTTAATATGTCCAATTCAGGGGTATTCTGGGGGTTGGGGTGGTCCCCCAAACCCCTGGTCCGACAATTGGATTTCAGATACGTTTTCTAATGTTAAATACCTTTCATTTGAGTCCCATATTGTCGTGATTCGTTTATATGAATATTTGGTTGGTTTTGGGGGAGGGGCGCCCCCCTAGGTATCCCATCCGAAATTTTAATACTAAAATTTTTATTTTCAGGTTACTATAAGAGAGCACACAAAATTTTACTTAAATCGCACCACCCATCTCCGAGATCTGGAGTTTCTTAAAATTGCGGTATGGGGGAGGGTCCACCCCCTTCAGAGATCAAAAAAATGTAGTACCCTATTTTCACCACGGGATCAATATGCACCAGCTGTGAAAATTTCAAGAGCAGCGTCATTAAATGTTTATTTTTATACCATCCACCATAGGATGGGGGTATACTAATTTCGTCATTCTGTTTGTAACACCTCGAAATATTCGTCCAAGACCCCGTAAAGTATATATATTCTTGATCGTCATGATATTTTAAGTCGAACTAGCCATGTCCGTCCGTCTGTCCGTCCGTCCGTCCGTGTGTCTGTCGAAAGCACGCTAACGTTCGAAGGAGTAAAGCTAGCCGCTTGAAATTTTGCACAAATACTTCTTATTAGAGTAGGTCGGTTGGGATTGTAAATGGGCTATATTGGTCCACATTTTGATATAGCTGCTATATAAACCGATCTGGGATCTTGACTTCTTGAGCCGCTAGAGGGCGCATTTCCTATCCGATTTAACTGAAATTTTGCACAACGTGTTTCACTATGAGTTCCTACAACTGTGTCAAGTACGGTTTAAATCGGTTCATAACCTGATATAGCTGTCATTTAAACCGATCTTGGATCTTGACTTCTTGAGCCACTAGAGGACGCAATTATTATCCGAGATGGCTGAAATTTTGCATGAGGTGTTTTGTTATGACTTTCAACAACTGTGTTAAGAATAGTTCAAATCGATCCATAACCTGATATAGCTGCCATATAATCCGATCTGGGGTCTTGACTTATTGAGCCTCTACAGGGAGCAATTCCTATCCGACTTGGCTGAAATTTTGCACGACGTTTTTTTTTTACCAACTTTTTTTTCAGTATATGCTTGCCACCGACGCCGCCCTGGCCATCCCATCTACTGTATTCAGTAGCTCGACAAATGGTACATAGGCAAGATCGATGACTGGTCCGCCTGGTGCAGACGAACACCTCCTGGCTCACTCGTCCGCCCTAGAATTCCCTCATGCCCATGTCAGCCTCACATCATGGACCCGAAGCCCATCCAGGGATTCCAAACAATCCGCCACACATCTCGACCTCACCATCCTCGACCCCAAGCCTTGGGCGCCGCCATACTGTCCACATAAACTCTGAGTTTCGAGGGGATAAGCCCCGTACCAGAATTTCTCTTGTGGGCACTGCAAGCACAGACCTCTGCCTGAAAGACCGTACACTCGTGCGGCAGTCTCAGAGACATACTAATATTGAGTGTATCAGAGTAGACCTCCAATCCAGTCCTTGACTCCATCTTGGACCAATCTGTGTAGATCGAGGTCTCATCATCCTAAAGTACACCATCCGCCCTCCATTCGTCCCTCTCAGGAATACAAATCGCGAATGCCCTCACTCCAGTCGGCACTGGTGCCGGGTAGTTGGAGATCCTCCTCAGTCTTTGGGTGTCAAATGAAATTGAATACTAAACATGTATCAAAATATGGAGTCAGGCCTTAGGGGACCCTCCCGTCCTAATAACCCCAAAACCTCCCCAAACGGACATGTTTACCGTTACGGGCAATATGGGACTCTAATGAAAGGTAATTGTGAGTAGTATACGAATTTTGTATTAAAAGTAGCGGCCATGCCTCTAGGGGACTTGGAGACCGATCGGAACAATATGGGACCAAAGTTAAAGGAAGCCTACCCCTCCCCACAAAATCCGCCCAAACGGAAAAGTATATCTATAAAAACGATATGGAACTCAAATAAAAGGTATTTGAGAATAGAATACGAATTTGATATTGAAAACTTTGAGTCAACAATGCCCAAAAATCCTCCCTCACCTAATCCAACACCTCCAAAAAGCCTCCCAAAAGTAAAACTAGTCTGATGAGGGGAATAAGGGACTAAATTGAAATTCTGGACCAAGCAAGGGTGTATTGCCATACAACTCCCCAGAAAAGATCCGGCACAATATGAAACTTGCGTGAAAGAAACTGATACTCGAATTTGGGGACAAGTATCTGGGACCACCAACAAAACCCCTCCAAAAATTCGTGCAAATTTTAATTTCACAAAAAAATTTGTCAAAATTAAATTTTAAAAAATTTCAATAAAATTTGTTTTTCTTGCAAAACTTGCAAAACGAAACTGATACTCGAATTTGGGGACAAGTATCTGGGACCACCAACAAAACCCCTTCAAAACTTCGTGCAAATTTTAATTTCACAAAAAAATTTGTCAAAATTAAATTTTAAAAAATTTCAATAAAATTTGTTTTTCTTGCAAAATTTTATTGAAAAAGTAAATTTTTGTCGAAATTTTTGTCAACAAAAAATATTGCTTTTAATTATACCCTCCACCATAGGATGGGGGGTATACTAATTTCGTCATTCTGTTTGTAACTACTCGAAATATTCGTCTGAGACCCCATAAAGTATATATATTCTTGATCGTCGTGACATTTTATGTCGATCTAGACATGTCCGTCCGTCTGTCCGTCCGTCCGTCTGTCTGTCGAAAGCACGCTAACTTCCGAAGCAGTAAAGCTAGCCGCTTGAAATTTTGCACAAATACTTTTTATTAGTGTAGGTCGGTTGGTATTGTAAATGGGCCATATCGGTCCATGTTTTGATATAGCTGCCATATAAACCGATCTGGGGTCTTGACTTCTTGAGCCTCTAGAGTGCGCAATTCTTATCCGATTGGAATGAAATTTTGCACGACGTGTTTTGCTATGATATCCAACAACTGTGCCAAGTATGGTTCAAATCGGTCCATAACCTGATATAACTGCCATATAAACCGATCTTGGGTCTTGACTTCTTGAGCCTCTAGAGGGCACAATTCTTATCCGATTTGAATGAATTTTTGCACGAAGTATTTCGTTATGATATCCAACAACTGTGTTAGGTATGGTTGAAATCGGTCCATAACCTGATATAGCTGTCATATAAACAGATCTGGGGATTTGACTTCTTGAGTTTCTAGAGGGCGCAATTCCTATCCGATTTGGTTGAAATTTTGCATGACGTATTTTATTTTTACTTTCAACAACTGTGTTAAATAAGGTTCAAATCGGTTCATAACCTGATATAGCTGCCATATAAACCGATCTGGGATCTTGACTTCTTGACCCCTAGAGGTCGCAATTATTTTTCGATATGCCTGAAATTTTGTACGATGGATCCTCTCATGACCATCAACGAACGTGTTTATTATGGTCTAAATCGGTCTATAGCCCGATACAGATCCCATATAAATCGTTCTGTCTATTTTACTTCGTGAGACCCAATGGGCGCAATTCTTATACGAATTGGCTGAAATTTTACACAGGTCTCCAACATATAATTTAATTGTGGTCCGAACCGGACCATATCTTGATATCGTTTTAATAGCAGAGCAACTCTTTTCTTATATCCTTTTTTGCCTAAGAAGAGATGGCGGGAAAACTCGACAAATGCGATCCATGGTGAAGGGTATATAAGATTCGGACCGGCCGAACTTAGCACGCTTTTACTTGTTTTTTTTTAATATTTGCCAACTTTTATATAAAATTTTTTGCTAAAATTTCATTTTTAATAGAAAAGTTTAATATTAGATTTTCACGGAAATATTTTTCGAATTTCGATTTTCATAGTAATTTTGGTTAAAATTTGATTTTCATAGAAAATTTTGTCGAAATTTTATTTGAAAAGAATATTTCGTAACAATGTATTATTCGTCAATCTTTTGTTTTCATCAAGTTTTCATTATCATAAAAAAAGTCTTTAAAATTTAGTTTTCAAGATATCCTTTTCAACGGAGAGCATAATTCCATTTAGGATTTTGTTTACCCTTTTTTAAATCAGCCTGTTAGATGTCCTGGTCCTACAGTGCCCTTGTGTTTTTTTGCCTTTTTGAAGAGTCTTCAGCAACCCTTCCTCGATGCAGACTTGAGAGAGTCGTTCAGGTAGTTCGTCATCCACTTTACCATCAAAACAACGTCCTCTGCACTCCACTTCCTTTTCTGGTGTACTAGGTATAGCGCTGTTGAATATGTGCCAAAAACATCATAGAAAATTTATAATTTTTTATCTATCTTCAAACCTAACACTCTTTAACCCCTCTTTTAAAGATTCTGTTCTGCAGTGCTAAACGAGTCACCCCGATTGTATGCATCTATTAAACGATGCCACCCTATGTTGAGTGGTTTGCTGATAATTCACTGCCTCTATAACACACTTTCCGAAGTGTGGTCAAGAACGCATTGGAAAAGCAGTCAGCCAGTCAGTCAATCAGTCCAATCCATTGTCAGCAAAAAAAAAGGTATGCGGCCGGTCACTCATGAGTTTGCATGACATTTGGGAGCGGGTAACACAAAAACACACTTTAATGAAATCCAACTAAGCATCCGTTTGATTGTGCCCATTCAGCGGTGGATGTGGCTCAAGGATTATGAATAGCAAGTGGATGCGGGATGGTGATGGAGCAACGACGATGGAATTGATTAGAATTTTGTTATGCAGCCACAAAGTGAGTCAAGTTAAGGTCGATTTTAGAAATTATAAATTTCAAAACGGATAAGTGAAGACTGAAGGTGTCAAGAGAATAATGAGACAGAATAAATTAAAAAAAAAAATTACTATAGAAGTTTTTTTGAGAAGCAAAGGAATTCAAATGAAAAGAAGATTTAGAAGCTAGTTAAGATCATATGATGCTCCATTAGAAGCTGTAAATTACTCTGGTGGTGGTCTCACAAAAACAGCTGCTGACAGCTGATTGGACGGTATTAGGATGTTCGACTTGTTGCATTCTCTTTATTTATCTACGCACACTTTCTGCACATGTACACAAATTTCTTTCTTGGTGTTGGCAAAATGGCTATCAGCTTGATGGTAAAGTGGCGATTTCACCACAAGGTTTTTATGTTGTTGTTCAAATGAGACAACCTTTAAATAATTCAGCCATGCTAAGTTGGATTAGGTTAAAATGGCAGTCTATCTATACAAGTTTTTTCTGAAGCAAGGGAATTCAAATGAAGAAGAACAAGTAAAAGCGTGCTAAGTTTGGACGGGGCGAATCTTCAATACCCTACACCATGCATCGCATTTGTGGAGTACTTTCCACGGTATCTCCTTTAAGGCACTGCTATGCTATAGGAGCTATATCAAGTTATAGTCCGACTCGGACCATAACTGAATGCTGAACATTGTAGAAGTCATTGAGCTATATTCCAGTTCATTCGGATAAGAATTGCACCTTGTAGGGGCTCAAGAAACAAAATCGGGAGATCGGTTTATATGGGAGCTGTATCCAGCTATTGATCGATTCAGACCATATTAGACACGTATGTTGAAGGTCATGAGAGAAGCCGTTGTACAAAATTTCTTCCAAATCGGATGAAAATTGCACCCTCTAGAGGCTCAAGAAGTCAAGACACAAGATCGGTATATATGGCAGCTATATCAGGTTATATACCGATTTGCGCCATACTTAGCACACTTGTTGGAAGTCACAACAAAACACCTCATGCAAAATTTCAGCCAAATCGGATAGGAATTGCGCCCTCTAGCGGCTGAAGAAGTCAAGACCCAAGGTTGGTTTATATGGCAGCTATAGCAGATTATGAACCGATTTGAATCATACTTAAGACAGTTGTTGGAAGTCACAACAAAACACCTCATGCAAAATTTCAGCCAAATCGGAAGAGAATTGGGCGCTCTAGAGGCTCAAGAAGTCAAAACACAAGATCGGTATATATAGCAGCTATATCAGGTTATACAACAATTTAAACCATACTTAGCACAGTTGTTAGAAGTCATAATAAAACACCTCATTCAAAATTTCAGCCAAATCGGATAAGTATTGTGCCCTCTAGCGGCTCAAGAAGTCAAGACACCAGATCAGTTTATATGGCAGCTATATCAAAACATGGACCGATTTGGACCATACTTAACGATGTTGTTGGAAATGCTACCAAAACACTACGTGCAAAATTTCAATAAAATCGGATAAGAATTGCGCCCTCTAGCGGCTCAAGAAGTCAAGACACCAGATCAGTTTATATGGCAGCTATATCAAAACATGGACCGATTTGGACCATACTTAACGATGTTGTTGGAAATGCTACCAAAACACTACGTGCAAAATTTCAATAAAATCGGATAAGAATTGCGCCCTCTAGAGGCTCTAGAAGTCAAGACCCAAGATCGGTTTATATAGCAGCTATATCAAAACATGGACCGATTAATACCATACTAAGCGTACTTGTTGGAAGTGCTACCAAAACACTACGTGGAAAATTTCAATAAAATCGGATAAGAATTGCGCCCTCTAGAGGCTCAAGAAGTCAAAACACAAGATCGGTATATATGGCAGCTATATCAAAACATGGACCGATTAAAACCATACTAAGCGTATTTGTTGGAAGTGCTACCAAAACACTACGTGCAAAATTTCAATAAAATCGGATAAGAATTGCGCCCTCTAGAGGCTCAAGAAGTCAAGACCCAAGATCAGTTTATATAGCAGCTATATCAAAACATGGACCGATTTGGACCATACTTAACGATGTTGTTGGAAATGCTACCGAAACACTACGTACAAAATTTCAGTTAAATCGGACGAGAATTGCGCCCTATAGAGGCTCCAGAAGTCAAGACCCAAGATCGGTTTATATAGCAGCTATATCAAAACATGGACCGATTAAAACCATACTAAGCGTAGTTGTTGGAAGTGCTACCAAAACACTACGTGCAAAATTTCAATAAAATCGGATAAGAATTGCGCCCTCCAGAGGCTCAAGAAGTCAAGACACAAGATCGGTATATATGGCAGCTATATCAGGTTATACACCAACTTGAACCATACCTAGCGCAGTTGTTAGAAGTCATAATAAAACACCTCATGCAAAATTTCAGCCAAATCGGATAAGTATTGTGCCCTCTAATGGCTCAAGAAGTCAAGATTCCAGATCGGTTTATATGGCAGCTATATCAAAACGTGGACCGATTTGAACCATTTGCAATCCCAACCGACCTACGCTTATAAAAAGTATTTGTGCAAAATTTCAAGCGTCTAGATTTACTACTTCGAAAGTTTGCGTGCTTTCGACAGAGAGACGGACGGACATGGCCAGTTCGACTTAAAATGTCGTGACGATCAAGAATATATATACTTTTTGGGGTCTCAGACCCGTATTTCGAGGAGTTAAAAACAGAATAACCAAATTAGTATACCCCCATCCTATGGTAGAGGGTTTTATACCCTCCACCATAGCAGCTGGTTAAGATCGTATGATGATCCATTAGGAACTGTAAATTCCCTCTAAGTTGGATTAGGTTAGGGTGGCAGTCTACTGTTTAACTACACCCACTTCGTCAATTTTTAGGCCATTGTAATATCACAGTAGTGAAATACCAAACCTCGGGTCGGATTCGAACACACATAAAATCCTACTAAATCATCCTTAAAGAATTTTTTATATGGTAATGAGGGTCTCTGGATTTGAACCTATCTCTGATTTCTTATTTCAGTAATCAAGACTTAATTGTAGTGGCATGTATCTACAGTACAATGACGGTAGGTACATGCTTTTCTGCGCTCTGGATAGTTTCGACGTAGAGCGCCATTCGATTCGAGGTAGGCACTAGTAGAGCTGGCAATCTATCGATAATCGCAACATTCGAAATTTTCGATAGTTTTAAAAATAAATGTCCATACTATCGTTAATTTCCCATCACCTTTATTTCAAACGAAAATGAGAATTAAAAATCAGGAGATCGATTTATATAGAAGCAATATCAATGCACAGACCAAATACAACCATGATTAATGAAGTCAGTTGAATGTCATGAGAGAAATCATTGTACAAAATGATAGTCTAATCAAATGGAAAGTGCGCCCTCTATAGGTGGTATGGTATTAAAGGATATATTCAGTGTTGAATTGATTATTTTTGCTTAGTTTTGCAAGAAATTTAACTTATGCGATAGTATCCATCGAAAAATTATCAATCGATATTCAGTCAATAGTGCCATCGATATTTGTAGCCTAATCGGATGAAAATAGCGCCCTCTGTAGGAGCAATGTATCTTATATCATACATCAGTGTGTAATCACACATTTTTGTTCAATTTTCTAAAAAAAAAATATTAAAATTTCCGATGGTATCGATAGGAAAAGTATCAATCGATATTCAGACAAAAACTGAAATATCGATAGCACCATCGATATTTTGCCAGCTCTAGGCGTTTTACCCCAGCTCTGGTTTGTCCCTGCCTGTTACTTTTGATCGTGTATAACCTCTGGGTATGGTCCGGGGCTATCGCAATGGGCCGAACTGGCCTCCAAGTGAACTAACTTATGGTGAGCAACCCATTCAACCTAGCCTAGGGTTTCTGGCCAATATCATGTGCTGCTTCCTTTTGACTTTTAAAACTATATCTTCTTCATTAATTTCGTTTTGTTTATTGACACATCTCCCATGTGATTTCAATTTTCAGCGTATCGTTAAAGTATTGGGTTGCCCAAAAAGTAATTGCGGATTTTTCATATAGTCGGCGTTGAAAAATTTTTTCACAGCTTGTGACTCTGTAATTGCATTCTTTCTTCTGTCAATTATCAGCTGTTACTTTTAGCTTGCTTTAGAAAAAAAGTGTAAAAAAGTATATTTGATAAAAGTTCATTCTAAGTTTTATTAAAAATGCATTTACTTTCTTTTAAAAAATCCGCAATTACTTTTTGGGCAACCCAATATATCTTTGCAATATTTTGCCATTGGATTGTGTTTATTTCAAATCATTTCCTTGTTTGCTTAGCTTTGCTCAAACAATCCACAAAATTCCTTGGAGAATATAATCCAAACCTCACTCACAGTTCACGTGATTATTTGTTGAGTGTATCAAAATCATGGATATCTGTATCCATATGGCGTCTTGTGCCACATTTACAATCACCAAACCAACCATCCAGGCATTTCGCTGTCCGTCAGTCCGTTTCTCTGTCCATCAACCCCAAAAATCCAAGTGTAGACACACTTGGCCAGTCACTCACTACTCATCTAACAAAAATACACCATGAAAAGTATACCCCTCAAAGAGCAACAACACCAAGATCCTACCCTGTCCTACATTACAAGGCAAAGCATCAAGTTTTGATACCAAAAAGAAAAAAAAAAAACAAGTCGCACATATAAAATTACCCAATTCCACACCAGACTTATCCATGTTAGCAGCAATCATCATGCACCGCTATCGCAAAGCAAGCAGTAGGGGAGGCAGCAACATATCCTACTTGCTTTAGCATCATCGTATCAGTATTATCGGTCAACATAATCAGCCTCATCTTAATCGTCGTCACCAGCAACAACAACAACAACAACTAGTTTTCAGCATCCATACCAATGATCGATGGATGTATGGTTGAATCGACAGACGGGCAGACAGTCCTATAGTTGAGTTGAAAAGATATGGCTAAACGTTAGCCCTAGTAAATGAGTCTCAACAAGTAAACCATGTATTTGAAATACATGGACCCTTTTCAGTAAATGGAACATACACATAATGTGTGAATATCTATACCATATGGGTGGATATTAGACCGGGCCTGACTAAAACTCATTTGTTTGAAAAATCAAACAAGTTTGAAAAAATCAAAAAGGAATTGAAAGAGACTTTCAGGGGGCAGGGGAATCGTGAGCCTTACATAAGATAGTTTACATTAGGTTAGGTGGAGGGTGCGGATATTAATCTTCCCCATACCAGTATGGACATACACCTGAGCCAGTAACCGGCTCGTTATGTGCTCTAAATCCTAAATAAGAAAAAGCGTGAATTCCACCATGGATTCCGCTAAAAATTTTTAGCCAAATCGTATGAAAATTGAGGGCTCAAGAAATCAAATCCGGGTATCGTTTTATATGGTGGCAAACCGATGAAAATTGATGCGTCTAAGGGCTCAAAAAGTCAAATCGAGGGATCGCTTTATATGGGGGCTATATCTGTTTACATACCGATTTGGATCATTCTTGACATGGATGTTGAAAGTCATAACTTAAGTCTTTGTTCCAAATTTCAGCCAAATCGGATGAAAATTGAGGCTTCTAAGGGCTCAAGAAGTCAAATCAAGGGATCAGTTTATATGGGGGCTATATCTGTTTACTGACCGATTTGGACCATACTTGACATGAATGTTTTAAGTTATAACACAAGTCTTTGTTCCAAATTTCAGCCAAATCGGATGAAAATTGAGTCTTCGAAGGGCTCATGTACTCAAATCGAGGGATCGGTTTATATGGGGGCTATATCTGTTTACTGACCGATTTGGATCATACTTAGCATGGATGTTGGAGGTCATAACTTAAGACTTTGTTCCAAATTTCAGCCAAATCGGATGAAAATTGAGGCTTCTAAGGGCTCATGTAGTCAAATCGAGGGATCGGTTTATATGGGAGCTATATCTGTTTACTGACCGATTTGGATCATACTTAGCATGGATGTTGGAGGTCATAACTTAAGACTTTGTTCCAAATTTCAGCCAAATCGGATGAAAATTGAGGCTTCTAAGGGCTCAAGAAGTCAAATCGAGGGATCGGTTTATATGGGGGCTATATCTGTTTATATACCGATTCGGATCATACTTGTCATGGATGTTGGAAGTTTTTACTCAAGTCTTTGTTTCAAATTTCAGTCAAATCGGATGAAAATTGTGGCTTCTGAGGGCTAAAGAAGTCAAATCGAGGGATCGGTTTATATGGGGGCTATATCTGTTTACTGACCAATTTGAATAGTACTTGACATGAATGTTGGAAGTCATAACTCAAGTCTTTGTTCTAAATTTCAACCAAATCGCATAAATATTGAGGCTTCTAAGGGCTCAAGAAGTCAAATCAAGGGATCAGTTTATATGGGGGCTATGTCTGTTTACTGACCGATTTGAATCATACTTGACATGGATGTTGGAAATCATAACACAAGTCTTTGTTCCGAATTTCAGACAAATCGGATGAAAATTAAGGCTTCGAAGGGCTCAAGAAGTTAAATCGAGGGATCGGTTCACATGGGGGCCATATCTGTTTATATACCGACTCGGAAAATTAATGCTTCTAAGGGCTCAAGAAGTCGAAACCGGGTATCGGTTTATATAGTTGTTCCTTCAGGGTTTACAAACACTCCGCCACCCATGTCGATCCCACTGCCCTTCATTCCTTCATTGAGCTTAAACTTAAATCGGAAAGCACTCATTGATATGTAAGAAGTTTGCCCCTGTTCCTTAATGGAATGTTCATAGGCATATTTTCATTTGTACTCGAACCCAAGGTTATGAGAACCGCCATGTCGAGTTTCGAAGGCGGTAAATAAATCTCCTGGATTTTATTATCGCCTATCGTAATGGTTCAGACCTCTGCCTCAAAGACCGTACACTTTTCTGGCAGATTTGTCGACATAAGGATGCCTAGTGTCTTGAAGTAGATCCCCAAACCTGTCTTTGACTCCCAGTCTTCTTTCCCGGGGAAGCTAATCCCGAAGATGCAATATCGAATCAGTTAAGAAGACGAATAGTCTGAGTCCCAATTCATTCTACATATGGCATCCATAGTATTCAGAATGAAACTGTGACCATAACCGTTCGACTTTAACATACCGTGCTTCTTCAGCCTAAGGGCAAACTTGGCAAAAAAAAAATTAGAATGTGAATGGGCCAAATCGGTCTATGTTTTGATATAGCTGCCATATAAACCGATATTGGGTCTTGACTTCTTGAGCCTCTGGAGGGCGAATTTATTATCCGATTTGGCTGAAATTTTGCACGTGGAATTTTGGTATCGCTTCCAACAATTGGTTTATAACCTGATATAGCTGTTATATAAACCCATCTCTCGATTAGACTTCTTGAACTTCTAGAAACTTTGAAAGTGATGTTTTGGTATCACTTTTAACCGCTGTGCTAAGTGTGGTTCAAATCGGTTCATAGCCTGATATAGCTGCCATATAAAGCGATCTCCCAATATGAGCCCACTCTGAGCCACTGGAGGACGTAATTTTTACTCGATTTGCCTGAAATTTTGGAGGTGGTATTTTGCTATGACTTCTAACAGCCAGGACAAGTACGGTCCATATCGGTCAATAACATGTTGCTCATATATATATTCAAAAAGTCAGTCTAAGAACTTGACAAATGCGATCTACGGTGGGTGGTATATAAAATTCGGCACGACCGAACTTAGCACGCTTTAACTTGTTATAATTGAAATGCCGGAAATGCAAATTTTTTTCTCTGCTAAGAGTCGTCCTTTCCACAGCTTCCTAGCATATCAGATCCCCATATTTCAGCACTGGTCAACAGTGGCCGTCTGCAAATGCAAATTTTGAACATGAACATGCCATTAAAGGACAAGGACAAACTTCTCACATATGAATGAGTGCTGTCAGATTCAAGTTTAAGCTCAATGATAAGCGGTCTCCTTTTTATAGCCGAGTCCGAACGGCGTGCAGCAGAGCGACACCTCATTGTTGAGAAGTTTTTACATGGCTGCCATAGCAAAGTTTGCCCCTGTTCCTTAGTTCGTGGGCTAAATTTCCATTTTTTTCATCACTGGTACAGTAACTCACAAATGTCGCCAGAAGTAGGAGGGGAAAACCACCGCTGAAAGTTTTTATGATGTTCTCGCCAGGATTCGAGCCCAGGCTTTCAGCGTCGTAGGCGGACATGCAAACATTTGCGCTATAGTGGCCGTCTACATCCAACAAAACTTCTTTGGACTAACTCCCCCTCTTTCTGTCGAACATCCTCCTGCATGTAAAGAAGGCCCACAACCCCAAGATCATTCCCTTACAAAACAGCGTGAAGACTACTCACATTGAGTGCTGTCTCCTGTAAAACTCTGTCCCTGTTCCTTAATGGAATGTTCATGAGCATTACTCAATCAAACCCTCATTACCTTCGAACTGGTCTAATGTTCATACGAAAGTGAATATCGACTACAATTGTGTGCTAGTGTTTGTTTATATACCACAGTATTGTCTGTAGATACACATCAGCTGTATACTTCGACATGGGGCCACATTGTGGTGGTGGTGAATTGTTGTTGGCTTAGTAGTCTCTCAACCAGCTGACAATTCAAAACATTTGGTCACCATAACCATAACGCACTAAACCACAGTGACCATAGTCACTATGGTTTAGTGCGTTCTATACATACTCGCATGCTCTTTCGTTTGTTTATTTCTCTGTCCGTTCGTCGCTCTGTCTCTGCCTTTTGTGACTGAAACTTCTTGAAGAGGTTGTTGTAATTGCGATTTTAAGTGTATGTGTAGCGATCATGATCAGTGCTGCCGTTTTGGGCGTTTTTCTATCAAATTTGTTCGGATGGATTGCAAAAATTATAGGATTTGCTCAGATAGACGGCTCAAATCGATTTAAGCAGGTTTTGAACGTACGATTCATAGAAAGCGGTTCATATTTAGATACAGTTCTTATGTATATATTGGGCTGCCCAAAAAGTAATTGCGGGTTTTTTAAAAGAAAGTAAATGCATTTTTAATAAAACTTAGAATGAACTTTAAACAAATATACTTTTTTACACTTTTTTTCTAAAACAAGCTAAAAGTAACAGCTGATAACTGACCGAAGAAAGAATGCAATTACAGAGTCACAAGCTGTGAAAAAATTTGTCAACGCTGACTATATGAAAATTTTTTTACTTTTTGGGCAACCCAATATATCGACCGATTTTCACACATAGAGCCACTGCAAGCACATTTTTTGAACAATCTTGCCAAAATTTTGTACAACGCTTTCCTCGATGCCTACCACAATATCGAAGAAGGTTGTTTGAAATCGCTTCAGATATAGATAAAGCTCCCATATATATGGTCATCAGATTTTGAGAAATATTGCAATTAAGTGCTCATTTGTTAACTGTTTCTCTCGAAATTTAGCTGCAAGGATTTTGTTACGACTCTTAATATTACTGCTGGATTTCATAGAAACTGGTCCAGATTTAGATATAGCTGCCATATATGTATATCGCCCGATTTTCACTTCTAGAGCCCCTGCAAACGTATTTATTGACCAATATTGCCACAATTATGCATAAGGCTTCCGTCGATGCCTACCACAATATTTAAGAAGTTTGGTCAAAATCTGTCGGTTCAGATTTAGATGTAGTTCCCATATTTATTTTCGTCCGATTTTGGGTAATTTACAATAATGTTGTCCTTTGTCAGCCGTAGTAATTAAAAATTTGATATGGATTGTTTAATAACTCATCTGAAAACATGTAACGCATAAATGCTGCGCGAGATGTGTAACTCAACCTTTAGAGTTACTGTCTTTGAGAATACATATAATACAAATACATACTGTGTGATAACAGCTTTACGCCTTATGGTACTCACATTTGTGTAACCATGTTCTTATCCATTCAAAATTTTGTTCGGCTAGTTAGGGATTTGGTAGTTTTTTTAAAAATTATTGGTAACATTTTTTTCTGTTGTGGCAACACTGATATTGATCACCAAAAGAGAGCTGAGAAAGAGCCACTATGATTTTGAGAGAACCCAGATGATGGACACTGTCGTAATTATGATTAAGGTAGACTATAATGTTTGAATTGGGGGAAAATTTAATTTGAATACAATTTTCTGGGAAAACAAGCCCTACACCAAGCCTAATTTTCAAAACACCAAATATAGGAAAGTGATTTTTTTTATACCCACCTCTACAGGATGAGGGTATACTAATCTAGTTATTTCGTTTGTAACACTTCGAAATATTCGTCTAAGGCCCCATAAAGTATATAAATTCTTGATTCTCTTGACGTTCTGGGTAGATCTAGACATGTTCCTCCATCCGTCTGTCGAAATCACCATAGAGGTCGAAAGATTAAAGCTATCCGCTTGCAATTTTGCACAGATACTTGATATCGATGTAGGTCGCTGGGGACTGCAAATGGGAAATATCGGTTCAGATTTAGATATAGCCACCATATAAACCGATCTCTCGATTTGACTTCTTGAGCCACTAGAAGTCGGAATTTTTGTCCAATTTGGCTGAAATTTTGCACGTACTGTTCTGTTATCATTTCCAACAATTGTGCCAAGTACGAACCACGAATCGGCGAAGAACATGATATAGCTCCCATATAAACCGATCTCTCGATTTGACTTCCTGAGCCCCAGGAAGCCGCAATTTTCATCCGATTTGTTTGAAATTTTGCATGCAGTTTTCTGTCATGACTTCTAACAACTGTGCCAAATACGATCCAAATCAGTCTATAACCTGATATGGCTCCCATATAAACGGATCTCCCGATTTGACTTCTTGAGACCTTACAAGCCTTAATTTTCATCCGATTCGGCTGAAATTGAGCACGTAGAATTTTGTTATCACTTCCAACAACTGTGGCAAATAAGGTCCAAATCAGTCTATAACCTGATATAGCTTCCATATAAACCGATCTCCCGATTTCATTTCTTGAGCCCTTACGAGCCTCAATTTACATCCGATTTGGCTGAAATATTGCATATAGTGTTTTGTTATCACTTCCAACAACTGTGCCAAATACGGTCCAAATCAGTCTATAATCTGATATAGCTCCCATATAAACCGATCTCCCGATTTGACTTCTTGAGACCTTACAAGGCTTAATTTTCATCCGATTCGGCTGAAATTGAGTACGTAGAATTTTGTTATCACTTCCAACAACTGTGGCAAATAAGGTCCAAATCAGTCTATAACCTGATATAGCTCCCATATATACCTGTCTCCAGATCATCCTTATTCGCTTCCTAGAAGCTTTAATTTTTGCTGGTTTGACAGAAGTTTGGTATGTATGTAGAATAAAAAATTGCCATTCAACTAGATTTATTTTGTAAAAATTTTTTATCAGAATCCAAGGTGGTGGGTTCCCAATTAAGACTATATGGGACTCTAATGGAAGGTATTTAAAAGTTGAATTCAAATACATATGAAATCGAAATGTTGGAGTTAAGTTAAAAAAGGCTATCGCAAACTCAAAAGTGTAGTGGGCATGTAGCCTGCTCCGATAATATTGAACTTGAGTCCTTTCTCAAAGTCTACCTATTCAAAAATTCTATTGTGTATCTATGTATACATATAAAACTGTTCAATAATGTCGTTATGCTAGTCTCTTCTTTAATCAGGACTTGCATGAAAGGGAGATGAGAGCCTTGCAGTACGTACACAGAATATTAGCTGCGTTGATATTGAATATATCATTGATAATAGTAGTGGTAGTAGTTGTTGTTGTTGTTATTGCCAGCTGTGGTTTTAATCAATTCTGTTCAGTTCTTGGCAATATGTTTATCGATAATGCCTGCCTGTAAGTGTTGGTAAACCAACACCCAGGCACACAAATGTAATGTAGAGTTCTAAGCTTCTGATAGCTTTTGAACCTGATTTCATTTAAATTTTCATATTTTTTTGCTTCGCCAAGTTGTTGTTGTTGATTTTGCATCCCACAAATGAACTACAAACGACTGCCCCAAAACTATAGCGAGAAACCAGAAATACAACATCTCGCTGCGAACACATGATGATAAAAGTTGTTTATGTTTACATATATAAACAAAAACCCCAAAAGCAAAGCAAAAAAAAAAAACAACAATCCAACACAATACACCATACTAAAAGAGCCAACAATAACAACAACAGCCACAGAACCAGGCAGTTAAAGTCTGCAATAGAGACGTGTTGTTGTTGCCTATGCTAAGCAGTGTAGGAGTTGTAGATAGAAAGTTGAGCACAAGTGAGAGTGAGTATGAGAGGAGAGGAAATATAAACTATGACAAGGTATGAAGCAGTGTTGCCGTTTTGTACTTTTTTGAAACAAAAATCCTAATGATAAAATAATAATTTTATTAAAATGTTATCACAAGTAATGAGGAAATGAAATTAGAAAGTTTTTTGATGTAAAATCTTATATTAGTTTTCCCAACATGCTGGAAAGTTGCAAACGTACAGGCGATCCCCCAGAAGAGCAAGCAGAACAATCCTGCGAATTAACGACCAATTGCATGATAAATCACCATTTTGTAAGATATTTGGACGCTAATGATATTCTTAGTGATCGGCAGTATAGGTTCCGCAGAAAATGCTACGCGGGAGACATGATACCATTTCTGCCGGAACGTTGGGGTCGCTCCACCCACCAGTCTAGTGAGAATAAGGTCGCGGCTCTACAGATTTCCATGCGTTTGATAGGGTTTGGCACGGTGTACGTTCATCCAAGCTGGTCGCTTATGGTATGGATAATGACTTCGTTTGATTTATATCAAGTTTTCTTCGAGATCGTACAGTACTATATTGACCGCAGGTGTCCCACAAGGCTCATCCCTTTCTCCCTACCTTCTTCTTACTTTCATTGAAGATCTTTTGAGTCAGACTTCGTTTTACAGTAACCTTTGTCATTCATTTGCCTTTAATCATAGACCGAGCCTTCAAGAAATTGTGGTAGAGTCAAATTGTGAATGATAATCTCTACCACGACATGCTGGCCATTTCAGAGTGGGGTCGATGAACAGAGTAGATTTTAATGCATTTAAGACCCAGTGCTGTTTGTTAACACATAAACGATTTACTGACCATTTACGGTTTTCATTATCTATCGGCGATATTAATGTTGACCAATCAGATGATCTTTACGTTCTAGGAATAAGGATA
The DNA here is from genome assembly GCF_963082655.1 of Stomoxys calcitrans. Taxonomy (NCBI): domain Eukaryota; kingdom Metazoa; phylum Arthropoda; class Insecta; order Diptera; family Muscidae; genus Stomoxys; species Stomoxys calcitrans. The sequence goes on along the minus strand of NC_081556.1, from coordinate 143,536,173 downwards.
CAACGTGATGTCCGTTGGTCAAAACATATACTTGAAGTTTCGAAAGAAGTATTCAGATGTTTGGGCTTTCTTAAGCGGTGCAAAAAGTATTTCACTTCCGCTGACCCTCTCAATATTTATACAACCTACATCAGGCCTATGACAGATTATAACTCCCATGTATAGGCGGGGGCTCCAAATTCCTCTCTGGAGCTACTTGACCGGGTTTAGAGGAGACCGATGGTAAGATATCCAACTTTATTGTTTCCCTTGAGCACCGTCAAAATGTGGGCAGAGTGGTGGTGTTTTATCGATACTACCACGCCTTCTTATCCCAGATGCTTGGGCTTTCTTAAGCGGTGCAAAAAGTCTTTCACTTCCTCTGACCTTCTCAATATTTTTACAACCTACATTAGGTCTAGGACGGAGGATTACTCCAATGTATGGGCGGAGACTCCACATTCTTCTTTGGTGCTAAGCTAAAATGCAAGGACCTCACATCAGGTATCCATCTTCCTATATAGAATACTTCTCGCCCGCTCTTAAATATCTACTTTATATTTAAGAGCGGGCGAGGAGAGCTGGCCAGTACAAGAATATCGACCCGTTCGTGGACTTGTTCTTAGTGGCGTTTTCTTCTTTCATGTCGTTTCTCGGGATACTATCGTGAGAGCTCAAATCATGAAACCGGAGTTCATTAAGGGATTCCAAACATGCGGCACGCATCTTTACCTCATTGTTCTCGAATCCATGATCTTGAGCGCCATTATACAGACCACATAAAGCCTGAGTTTTGAAGGCGACAAAATTTTTGCATCGAATTTCTCTTGTGGCTAATCACACAAATCTCCATCTGGACCGATAGTCTCAGCAACTTGTCGATATCGAGTGCCTGAAAATAGATCAGCTATAAGTGAAGACAGAGCTCTAATCTTCCTCAAACACAGGACTGAATACTAAGTGAACTCTGATCCTCATAACTATATCAATGACAATCTTTTGGTCTCGTGAGCCTTTTTCATTATAAACTGAGGCCTAGGAAGTTATAGCGAATGTCTTGTTTTGATTATAATCTGGAGTCACTCCACTCTTACTAAACTTTTCCTTATTTATGCTTTATATTTTTTTTCTCATGGCAACACTGGTCACGATTGTTGCCTGTTTGCTGTTGTTGTTGCTTTATGTTGTATGTAAACAATTCGAAACTGCTGATGCGAGTTGTTACTTGCATTTCGTTTTCATTATATTCGCCACACACACCACGCACACATGCACTCCTTGACATCGAATAGACTTGAAATTCTAAGTGTGCGTGTATGCATGTGCATGTGATTACAAATGTTCAAATTGGGGCTAAATGTGTGATGCAGTGATGGCGTGAAGTGCACACAAAATAGAAAACAAAACCAGAAAATAGAACTGACGGAAATATATGGTCTTGATCATCGCATAAATATAAATTTTGAAGGATTTTTTTCTATTTTAGATGAATTCGCATACACACATGGGTACATACTAACTAACTGACATACCGACGAATGAATATCAGTTTGTTTATATACAAAAAAAAACTACTTGCATGCACTAGGTAGACTGATAAATAGGGGGGAACAGTGTGCAGTGTCCCCAAAACATTGTCAATTGTGTGAGGGGTTGACTTAAAAATGAGTAAGAGAGAGAGAGAGTACTGCGCTTCCTTCTGGAAGTAAAATTTTTTGGAGCCTGGGAAATACTTCGTGATAATTTTTTTTCCACAAAAACAAAAATAATTGCCAAAATCTCGTGGGACAATGCCACATTTTCTGAACTCTTGCTATTTGTTAAATTTCAGAAAATATACCACATACAACAAGTTAAATAATCGAACCCACTGGAAACTAATGCCACAGAACAAGATTCTTGCCAGTGATGTCAACGCAGAGTTTATATAGGGGCCAGGCATTGAAGGTCTTGCAAGCAAGGTCCTTTAGTGCTCAAAAATTGTGAAGGTAGTTAAAATTATTTTTCCAAATTAAAAATTATCATTGGGCAATATGGAAGACATTTGACTGTCAGTGGGTAGCTGAGCCCAATCAGCTGTAAAGAACCTAGTGCTTAAGGAGAGACTTTTGGGAAAGGGAAATTTAGACGGCGATGCTCCCTTGAGTGCCCTAATCACAGTATTGCCGAGTAGATTACGAATGTGTAATGTGTCATTTTAAAAAGTAAACCTGGGAAGGACCTTTGATGGTTTTGAATTTATGAGTAGAAGACGAATATGTTAAAAATCTCGTTGAAAAACAAGTCCGTATGTCCCTTTTGCGTCCTATGAAGTAGAGTTTAACCATCACATATATCAAATATAATTGGGGGCCACCGAGGCACATAGGCTAGCATAACCGCCTATGACGCCGAACCCCTGAGTTCAAATCCCGGCGAGAACTTCAGAAAATAATTTTCAGCGGTGATTATACCCACACAAGGCGGCCCGGTAGCCGAGTTGGCAGCATGCTCGGGTTGCCAGTGTGGGAGTCGTGGGTGGGTTCGATTTCCACCAGAGGCCTTGGCCTGTCGCTACTGTGGTATCACAATTAATGGAATGATCGCGAAAAAATTTAATAATAATTTCTTAGATTGTTAACAGTTACTTGGATAACCGTGGTAATTCTAGAGCTAATTAGCATGCATAATAAACACAACCCCTTGAGTCTAGTGTTTTTATTAGACTAATACCATTTGTTAGTAAAGTTAATACTAAGGTTGAACTTTAGAAACTGTGAAACCGACTTCGCGGATAGCTGTAATTTGGAGTCGGGAACGGGATTCTGTGATTACTCCAATGCACTTATCATCGACATGTCGTTGAGATAGACGGAAGAGTGTAGGTGCAAGGTCTTTCAAGCAGAGGTTTTTGTCATTACGATAGCCCCAATCGAAATTCTAGGGACAGACTTTCCACCCTCGAAACTCAGGATTTATGTGAGCACGATAATGGTACTCAGAACTTTAAATTTAAGGACGGCAAATTCAAGATGCCTGGAGGAATGTGTAGAACCTCTGAACTTCAAGCTCATGAAATAACGCAAACTTGAGTTTGATATTCCAGAAAATGGGAAGTTATGAAGGATTTACTACGCAAAACTCCTTTTCGGCAAACAACCGGTTTACCAAACCCCTAAACATGATATATGTTTAACTGCTGAACCTAGAAGAAGACAAGTAGAAGCGTGCTTAGTTCGTCGGGCAGGCCGAATCTTATATACCCTCCACGATGGAACGCATTTGTCAAGTTCTTTGAATGGCGTTTTCAAATAAAAAAAAAAAACACCAGTCATAGAAAAACACCACCTCCAAATTTCAGGCAAGTTGGCATCCAGAAGCTCAAAAAGTAAAACTGGGAGATCGGTTTATATGGCAGCTATATCAGATTGAATACCAATTTAGACCATACTTGGAACAGTTGTTGGAAGTCATACCAAAACGACATATGCAAAATTTCAACCATATTGGATAAGAAGAAGTCTAATCGAGAGATCGATTTATATGCTGGATATATCAGGATATGGACTGATTTAGACCATAATTGACACAGTTGTTTGAAGTCATAACTTCATGCAAAGTTTCGACCAAATCGGAAAAGAATTTCGCCCTCTAGAAGCTCAAGAAGTCAAGACCCAACATCAGTTTATACGGCAGCTATATCAAAACATGGATGGTAACGGTAATGTTTGTCTTTGGGATAGCCACGACTCTCTTGTCTATTGTAAAAGGGCGTAAAACATAAAATTTTTTGCACACCCCCTAAATTGACCCCAGGAACCCGAATATGAAGTCCGTGTTTCGAGCTCGGGCCTGGGGCTTACCCTTCATCAGATGAAAGGACGCCGAACTATATGCTATATATGCAATATGTAATAGCACCTTGAACGGGGATAGCATTTTTCTCCATACAAACTAAGCGAGAAAATCCGCTTAATGGGTTAATGAAACATCCCTATTGTGAATTATATTAGCACTAGATTCGTTCGCAAATAGGTCGATATCAGCTGGTTTACCTCTTTAAAATCAGTTTATTTCGAGAATTTGACGAACCAATCCATTCCGAACTTGTTAGTAATAATTTAGGCAGTGTGTAGTATTAAAATGCCCAAGATTCAGCTTTAGGTTTTAAATATCGTGTTCATCCCTTAATGCTTCTAGAGTGTTCAATATGTTTGTTGCGAAGCCATCTGATGTTCAAAGGATAAAATTTTTTCTTTTTAATGCATTTATTTTTTGAGATTGGGCATTGTTCCCAGTTGGCAACACTGTTCAAATGCCCAAATCAAAACAGTAAAATAAAACAAATTTTCTGCTAAGATACTCTCATCTATCAGATACTCAATCGATGAGACGATGACGAACTGGCTACATACACTGACTGAAATGTTCTCTGCTCTGCCATACAACTGCAATTTGACATAAGGCAGCGTGTGTGTGAGTGTGTGTGTGAGAGAGCCGAATGACTTTAACTTTGTGTAAATGTATTAGTGAGAGTCACTGCAAGAAAACATATGATTAATATGTACTCTCAAAAAACAGCTGATTCAATGCAAAAACACTACTCAGCAAAATATGGATTTGTGGACAAACATACGCACACACGATTTGTATCTACGCTACATTCAAATACATATGGCGTGTACATATGATTTTTTCTTGTATCTATCTATCGCTGTTCGTTGTATCGTTTGTTTACTAATTTGTAGTTGTTGCTTTACTTGTTTGCTTGGTTTTTGTTATTGCTGTTGTGGGGTAAATAAAATGGCAAAAGCATTGGCTCTCTCATACCACTGCTAATAAACATCTGTTGTCGCTGCGTTTGAATGAGAGGGCAGAGTAGCATTTGTTTTTTTTTTCTGGGTACCACTCTGCACTCCCCATGTAAAATACAAACAGACAAAGCGCAATGTACGTTTAACGCTCGTAGGTCTAATTGGAAAATTTGACGTCCATTGCAGGCATTAATAAGCTCACTTGTGGCCGATGATGGATGATAAGTTCATCGATATTTTTACCTCGTTGAACGATTAAGTAGAATGCAAAACTAAAACCAACAAAAATAACATTGAATTAGAAAAATACAATAAAATAAAAGGTAAGAACAGTCAAATTAAAAAATAAAAAATGATATCAACAATAAAATTTGCAAACAAAAAAATTCGCCTAAATTTGCTATCATAAATGGGAATTGTCTGGGAAAATCAAAAAGGCATATATATTGAGTTGCCCAAAAAGTAATTGCGGATTTTTCGTATAGTCGGCGTTGACAAATTTTTTCACAGCTTGTGACTCTGTAATGGCATTCTTTCTTCTGTCAATTACCAGCTGTTACTGATAAAATATGGGAGCTTATATAGTTATAGAACGAATTGGACTGTACTTAACACAGTTTTTGAGAATCATAACAGAACATTATATGCAAAATTTCAACCAAATCGGATAGAAATCGCGGCTGATAAGGAATGAAGAAGTCAAATCGGGAGATCGGCAGATCGGTTTATATGGGAACTATATCATGCTACTGACCGATTTGAATCGTACTTGGCATAGTTGTTGGGAGTCATATTAGAACATCATGTATAAAATTTCAGCCAAATCGGATGAAAATTGAGGCATCCAGGTGCTCAAAAATTCAAATCGGGAGATCGGTTTATATGGAAGCTATATTAGGTTATAGACCGATTTGGACCGTACTTGACAAAGTTGTTGAGAGTCATAACAGAACACCCTGTGCATAATTTCAGCCAAATCGGATAAAAATTGTGGCTTCCATGGGCTCAAAAATTCAAATCGGGAGATCGGTTTATATGGAAGCTATATTAGGTTATAGACCGATTTAGACCGTACTTGACAAAGTTGTTGAGAGTCATAACAGAACACCCTGTGCATAATTTCAGCCACATCGGATAAAAATTGTGGCTTCCATGGGCTCAAAAATTCAAATCGGGAGATCGGTTTATATGGGAGCTATATTCAAATCTGAACCGACAGACCCATTTGCAATCCTCAATGACCTACGTCAATGCAAAGCATCTGTGCAAAATTTCAAGCGGATAGCTTTACGCAATCGACCTCTATCGTGATTTCGACAGACGGACCGACGTGGCTAGTTCGAATCAGAATGTCGAGACGATCAAGAATATATATACTTTATGGGGTCCTAGATGAATATTTCGCGGTGTTACAAACGGAATGATTAGATTACTATCAAAATTTAAATTGTACTAAAAATGTACTTTTTGGACCGAAGGAGTACTGCTTAGTTTTGCATAAAAATTTCAAATATATTCGAGTGCAGAGATAAATAATTTCTCTCCGAAAAAATTCTGCCTTACCTATTAAGGCCAAGGCAGAATGAGCATTCAGCTTTGATTTTCAGCGTTGCGCGTTGAAAAATGCAACTCTGCATACAAATTCCACATAAGCAATGGCCAAAATGAAGGAATTTCTAACTTAGGTGACTGAAATCCAGCGTCATACTGTGTTACCAACTTTAAACGCCCTCATTCTGTTTTGGCCTTTACTCACTACACAGTACAACAGCTGATTGTTTATACATAACCCTAACCGAAGAAGAAAGGTGGCCATCTTTTTCAAAGTATTCGAGATATACATTAGCTATGGGTGAACCGATTTATGTCAACTTTTGATTGTACATTAACTCAACAACGGAAAATAGATATTCTAACATTGAGTCACCCTCTTTTTAACCTAACCTAGCCTAATCTAATATTGAGTCAAGTACCCAGGGGGATGGCCCCAAACTAAAACCCCACAAACTGACATATCGACCAATAGGTACAAAATGGGACCTAATTGAAAGATATTTAGCAGAAGAATAAGATTCTCATACAGAAATTGGGTGCCAAGTGTCTGGGAACCTCCCCTCTCCCAAAGCTTTCTAGAGGCTCAATAGGTCATTTAAAGCAACTCGTGCATAAGGATTCTTTATCTAAATATGAATTGATATTGCCCTATTAAAATCCCAAACCATCTGCATACGCTAAATTCAACAGTTCGTCGGACATGATTAGAGTGTATGTCCCCAAATTAAGAACAAGCCATCTGTTAAAAATATAATAAGTCGAAATAGTTAAAAAAATTCTTCGAGTGCAAAAAGTACCGACTTTTCCATCTCTGATATGGACCACTTCCCTCAGGAAACAAATATCCTTCCCATGCGAATGTGCTTATTTTACGTATAGAGAAGAGAATAAAAACCTACCACTTTTGGTAGGAATTTACCAACAATGGCAACACTGGTCCCCATCTACACCCACAGTAAAAATCAAGCTCGTAGTTGGCAAAGTGACCACATTCGTTCATAAAAGTGAATCAACCAACAAAAGCCTTTTGAATAAAATGTCCACACCCGTTCACATTCTGACAACGTCTAGTACACAGTCTTTCGAAAGCACGCTAACATTCGAAGGAGTAAAGGTAATCGATTGAAATTTTGCACAAAATCTTCTTATTAGTGTAGATCGGTTGGGATTGTAAATGGGTCATATCGGTCCATGTTTTGTCAAACGTGCCACATTAACTCATCTTGGATCTTGACTTCTTGAGCCACTAGAGGGCACAATTATTATCCGATTTGGCTAAAATTTTGCATGAGGTGTTTTGCTATAACTTCCAAGAACTGTGCTGAGTATGGTTGAAATCGTTTCATAACCTGATATAGCTGCCATATAAACCGATCTTGGGTCTTGACTTCTTGAGCCACTAGAGGGCACAATTATTATCCGATTTGGCTGAAATTTGGCATGAGATGTTTTATTATGACTTCCAACAACTGTGCTGAGTATGGTTCAAATCGGTATATCACCTGATATAGCTGTCATATAAACCGATTTGGGGTCTTGACTTCTTGAGCCTCTAGAGGGCACAATTATTATTCGATTTGGCTGAAATTTTGCATGAGGTGTTTTGATATCACTTCCAAAAACTGTGCTTAGAATAGTTGAAATCGGTCCATAACCTGATGTAGCTGCCATATAAACCGATCTTGGGTCTTGACTTCTTGAGCCTCTACAGGGGGCAATTCTCTTCTGATTTGACTGAAATTTTGCATGATGTGTTTGATTATGACTTCCAACAACTGTGCTGATTATGGTTCAAATCGGTCTATAACCTGACATAGCTGCCATTTAAACCGATCTTGGGTCTTGACTTCTTGAGCCACTAGAGGGCACAATTATTATCCGATTTGGCTGAAATTTGGCATGAGATGTTTTATTATGACTTCCAACAACTGTGCTGAGTATGGTTCAAATCGGTATATCACCTGATATAGCTGTCATATAAACCGATTTGGGGTCTTGACTTCTTGAGCCTCTAGAGGGCACAATTATTATTCGATTTGGCTGAAATTTTGTATGATGTGTTTGATTATGACTTCCAACAACTGTGCTGAGTATGGTTCAAATCGGTCTATAACCTGACATAGCTGTCATATAAACCGATCTGGTATCTTGACTTCTTGAGCCACTAGAGGGCACAATTATTATCCGATTTGGTTGAAATTTTGCATGAGGTGTTTTATTATGACTTCCAACAACTGTGCTGAGTATGGTTAAAATCGGTCCATGTTTTGATATAGCTGCCATATAAACCGATTTGGGGTCTTGACTTCTTGAGCCTCTAGAGGGCACAATTATTATTCGATTTGGCTGAAATTTGGCATGAGATGTTTTGATATGACTTCCAACAACTGTGCTGAGTATGGTTCAAATCGGTATATCACCTGATATAGCTGTCATATAAACCGATCTTGGGTCTTGACTTCTTGAGCTTTTAGAAGGCGCAATTCTTATCCGATTTGGCTGAAATTTGGCATGAGATGTTTTGATATGACTTCCAACAACTGTGCTGAGTATGGTTCAAATCGGTATATCACCTGATATAGCTGTCATATAAACCGATCTTGGGTCTTGACTTCTTGAGCTTTTAGAAGGCGCAATTCTTATCCGATTTGGCTGAAATTTTGCATGAGGTATTTTATTATGACTTCCAACAACTGTGCTGAGTATGGTTCAAATCGGCGTATAACCTGATATAGCTGTCATATAAGCCGATTTGGGGTCTTGACTTCTTGAGCCTCTAGAGGGCACAATTATTATTCGATTTGGCTGAAATTTTGCATGAGGTGTTTTATTATGACTTCCAACAACTGTGCTGAGAATGGTTCAAATCGGTACATAACCTGATATAGGTGTCATATAAGCCGATTTGGGGTCTTGACTTCTTGAGCCTCTAGAGGGCACAATTATTATTCGATTTGGCTGAATTTTTGCATGAGGTGTTTTATTATGACTTCCAACAACTGTGCTGAGTATGGTTAAAATCGGTCCATGTTTTAATATAGCTGCAATATAAACCGATCTTGGGTCTTGACTTCTTGAGCCTCTAGAGGGGGCAATTCTCATTCGATTTGGCTGAAATTTTGCATGAGGTGTTTTGATATGACTTCCAAAAACTGTGCTTAGAATAGTTGAAATCGGTCCATAACCTGATGTAGCTGCCATATACACCGATCTTGGGTCTTGACTTCTTGAGCTTTTAGAAGGCGCAATTCTTATCCGATTTGGCTGAAATTTTGCATGATGTGTTTGATTATGACTTCCAACAACTGTGCTGAGTATGGTTCAAATCGGTCTATAACCTGACATAGCTGCCATTTAAACCGATCTTGGGTCTTGACTTCTTGAGCCACTAGAGGGCACAATTATTATCCGATTTGGCTGAAATTTGGCATGAGATGTTTTATTATGACTTCCAACAACTGTGCTGAGTATGGTTCAAATCGGTATATCACCTGATATAGCTGTCATATAAACCGATTTGGGGTCTTGACTTCTTGAGCCTCTAGAGGGCACAATTATTATTCGATTTGGCTGAAATTTTGTATGATGTGTTTGATTATGACTTCCAACAACTGTGCTGAGTATGGTTCAAATCGGTCTATAACCTGACATAGCTGTCATATAAACCGATCTGGTATCTTGACTTCTTGAGCCACTAGAGGGCACAATTATTATCCGATTTGGTTGAAATTTTGCATGAGGTGTTTTATTATGACTTCCAACAACTGTGCTGAGTATGGTTAAAATCGGTCCATGTTTTGATATAGCTGCCATATAAACCGATTTGGGGTCTTGACTTCTTGAGCCTCTAGAGGGCACAATTATTATTCGATTTGGCTGAAATTTGGCATGAGATGTTTTGATATGACTTCCAACAACTGTGCTGAGTATGGTTCAAATCGGTATATCACCTGATATAGCTGTCATATAAACCGATCTTGGGTCTTGACTTCTTGAGCTTTTAGAAGGCGCAATTCTTAACCGATTTGGCTGAAATTTTGCATGAGGTATTTTATTATGACTTCCAACAACTGTGCTGAGTATGGTTCAAATCGGCGTATAACCTGATATAGCTGTCATATAAGCCGATTTGGGGTCTTGACTTCTTGAGCCTCTAGAGGGCACAATTATTATTCGATTTGGCTGAAATTTTGCATGAGGTGTTTTATTATGACTTCCAACAACTGTGCTGAGAATGGTTCAAATCGGTACATAACCTGATATAGGTGTCATATAAGCCGATTTGGGGTCTTGACTTCTTGAGCCTCTAGAGGGCACAATTATTATTCGATTTGGCTGAATTTTTGCATGAGGTGTTTTATTATGACTTCCAACAACTGTGCTGAGTATGGTTAAAATCGGTCCATGTTTTAATATAGCTGCAATATAAACCGATCTTGGGTCTTGACTTCTTGAGCCTCTAGAGGGGGCAATTCTCATTCGATTTGGCTGAAATTTTGCATGAGGTGTTTTGATATGACTTCCAAAAACTGTGCTTAGAATAGTTGAAATCGGTCCATAACCTGATGTAGCTGCCATATACACCGATCTTGGGTCTTGACTTCTTGAGCTTTTAGAAGGCGCAATTCTTATCCGATTTGGCTGAAATTTTGCATGATGTGTTTGATTATGACTTCCAACAACTGTGCTGAGTATGGTTCAAATCGGTCTATAACCTGACATAGCTGTCACATAAACCGATCTGGTATCTTGACTTCTTGAGCTTTTAGAAGGCGCAATTCTTATCCGATTTGGCTGAAATTTTGCATGAGGTGTTTTATTATGATTTCCAACAACTGTGCTGAGTATGGTTAAAATCGGTCCATGTTTTGATATAGCTGCAATATAAATCGATCTTGGGTCTTGACTTCTTGAGGTTTTAGAGGGCGCCATTCTCATTCGATTTGGCAGACATTTTGTACAACGGTTTCTCCCATGGCCTTCAACATATGTGTGCACTATGGTCTGATCTATAGTTTGATACAGCTCCCATATAAACCAATTGCCAATTCTTGATCCCAGAATCGGATTATATCTTGATATAGCTCCTCCTTCCTCCTTATTCATTATTTTTTGTTTGCCTAAAAAGAGATACTGCGCAAAGAACTCGACAAATGCCATCAATGGGGAAGGGTATATAAGACTCGGCCCCGCCGAACTTAGCACCCTCTTACTTGTTTTATTGGGTTGCCCAAAAAGTAATTGCGGTTTTTTCATATAGTCGGCGTTGACAAATTTTTTCACAGCTTGTGACTCTGTAATTGCATTCTTTCTTCTGTCAATTACCAGCTGTTACTTTTAGCTTGCTTTAGAAAAAAAGTGTAAAAAAAGTATATTTGATTAAAGTTCATTCTAAGATTTATTAAAAATGAATTTACTTTCTTTTAAATAATCCGCAATTACTTTCTGGGCAACCCAATATATTAATTATTTGTTACCTAGTGTATGGGAGCTTAGTGTAGGGTATAATAAGCCTGGCAACCACAACTACTGACCTACACTTTTTCTGTGGTAAATGGGTAGCAATCTTCGTCGTTTCACCTATTTTTATTTCACTATCCATCTTATCTCTGGTTAACCAACAAGCAACAACACCAACAACAACTGCAACAAAACTGAGCAAACACAATGCTGAGCCTCTAAACAGCAACAACAACAAAAGCAACAACAAGAACAACAACAATCAAAGTAAGCAAACTCTACACTACAGAGCCTCTAATCGTTGGTAAGCAACAACACCAACAACAACTGCAACAAAACTGAGCAAACACAATGCTGAGCCTCTAAACAGCAACAACAACAAAAGCAACAACAACAATCAAAGTAAGCAAACACTACACTACAGAGCCTCTAATCGTTGGCGTAGTTTAGATAAGAAATCTATTTGAGTTCTGCTGCCTGGTTAAGAACGACCTATATAAAATCACAAATGTTCGTCAGTCAGACGGACCGTACCGTACCGTTCCGGACCGGACCGTCCGTTCGTCTGTTTTCACTCCATTATTTATATTCATACATGTATGGGAATGAATATGAAAGGCAAATGTGGACATGTGTTAACACTTTGCCTAGCATGTACATGGCGACATATCAGCCGCATAATGTCCCATACTTATGGATGGATGGATGGACGAACAGACATATTGCGTACTTAAGTATATAGAAGTATGTTTATACATACATTTAATTAAATTAAACGCAGCCGCATCTGCGTTTGCAAAACAATAGAAGGATTTCATGATTTTTAAAGAAATTATAAACCCAATTTAAATACGCATTACGTTGCAGTGTTGTTATTTTAATGTTTATTAAATTTGATTTGGCCGCTTCCATTCCGCGCCACAGCTAGCATGCTGATTCAGAACCATAAAGAAAACACTGCACTATTAGAGCTCACATGTATGTATATGAAATTATTGGGAATTGTTATCAGGCATTGGACGTTCATTTTCGCCTCGGCGGAATAATGGAACAGAGCTGTGCTGGTTTTATTAGCCCATGACACTACTCACGTGTACCAAATGTGGTGCTTCAAATCGTTTCAAGATGTTTGTCTGTCAGTCTGTCATTCGTTTGTTAGTGCCGACCAATGGCTTGTCTGTCTGCCCATGGGTCTGCTTAGGCAGTCGCTGGGTCTAGCTGACTTAGAATGGCCATTTTGCAAATGCCATTGCAACTGCAAATTGTCTAGAGATTCATTTGGAAGTAAAACAAATAAAATTAAATAAAATAAAGCAAAAACAAAAGCAAAAAGCAAAAACACAAAACCACAACTATGACAGCGAAGAGGGCTAGAAAATATAGAAAGAAAAAACTAGAAAAAATAATGCCAAGATTGGCAGACATCTTGTCAACATGTAGAGCGACAGCAGCTTTGTAGACTATGAAAACGACAGACAGTGAGTCTATTCATTTTTTTTCTTTCTATTTGTGCAGGTGTCCCCACCACTACTTAAGATTACAGCAAAAAAACAAAAAAAAAGTGAAAAATCAAAAATCAAAAAGAGGAATGGTTTGAAGGGGTTGACCACATTACTATCAAAAGTCCAAGGGCAGTGGGGCAAATGAGGACCCACTACACCACCACCATCACCGCAGCCCCCAAATAAACGCTGGTATATTAGATATTAACTAATGATTAAATCAATTCGTGTGGTATTCGGTTAAAATTGTTGTTGTTGTCTTTTGAAAATTTTGTAATTTCAAAATTTTTTATCTCTACATGCTTAAAAATTTAAAATTGTATGGTATTTGTGTTATTTGTGCCAAATAAAAATTCGATTTTGGGAAAGTTATGGATTTATAAGTATAAAAAAATCCATCCATATGTTCTATTGTCTCTTCGTTCTTTGGTTTGTCGTTTTTTCTGTCTATCAGTATGTTCTCCGGGATGTCTGTCCATTCCTCTTGCTGACTTTGTGTTCTTCTAGATGTCTGTCCGTTCTTCCAGCCCTTTGCCTATCCGTTCTTCTGGATGTCTATCCATTCATCTAGCCATCTGTCTGTTTTTCTAGCTGTGTTTCCGTTCTTCTAGCTGTCAGTTCTTTCTTCTAGCTGTTTGCCTATCCGTTCTTCTGTCTGTTCGTTTTTCCAGCCGTTTGCCTATCCGTTCTTCTGGATGTCTGTCCATTCATCTAGCCATCTATCTGTTCTTCTAGCTGTGTTTCCATTCTTCTAGCTGTCTGTGTGTTCTTCTAGATGTCTGTTCGTTCTTCCAGCCGTTTGCCTATCCGTTCTTCTGGATGTCTGTCCATTCATCTAGCCATCTGTCTGTTCTTCTAGCTGTGTTTCCGTTCTTCTAGCTGTCAGTTCTTTCTTCTAGTTGTTTGCCTATCCGTTCTTCTGTCTGTTCGTTCTACCAGCCATTTGCCTATCCGTTCTTCTGGATGTCTGTCCATTCATCTAGCCATTTGTCTGTTCTTCTAGCTGTGTTTCCATTCTTCTAGCTGTCAGTTCTTTCTTCTAGTTGTTTGCCTATCCGTTCTTCTGTCTGTTCGTTCTACCAGCCATTTGCCTATCCGTTCTTCTGGATGTCTGTCCATTCATCTAGCCATCTGTCTGTTCTTCTAGCTGTGTTTCCATTCTTCTAGCTGTCTGTGTGTTCTTCTAGCTGTTTGCCTATCCGTTCTTCTGTCTGTTCGTTTTTCCAGCCGTTTGCCTATCCGTTCTTCTGGATGTCTGTCCATTCATCTAGCCATATATCTGTTCTTCTAGCTGTGTTTCCGTTCTTCTAGCTGTCTGTGTGTTCTTCTAGCTGTTTGCCTATCCGTTCTTCTGTCTGTTCGTTCTTCCAGCCATTTGCCTATCCGTTCTTCTGGATGTCTATCCATTCATCTAGCCATCTGTATGTTCTTCTAGCTGTGTTTCCATTCTTCTAGCTGTCTGTGTGTTCTTCTAGCTGTTTGCCTATCCGTTCTTCTGTCTGTTCGTTCTTCCAGCCGTTTGCCTATCCGTTCTTCTGGATGTCTGTCCATTCATCTAGCCATCTGTCTGTTCTTCTAGCTGTCTGTCCGTTCTTCTAGCTGTTTGCCTATCCGTTCTTCTGTCTGTTCGTTCTTCTAGTTGCGTAACTGTTCTGCTGTCTGTTTGTCTGTTCTTTCTTCTAGCTACCTGTTCTTTCTTCTAGCTACCTGTTCTCGTTCCTCTGTTAGCTGTGTGGCCGTCCTGCTGTCTGTCAGTCCATTCTTCCAGCCCTTTGCCTATCCGTTCTTCTGGATGTCTGTCTATTCATCTAGCCATCTATCTGTTCTTCCAGCTGTGTTTCCGTTCTTCTAGCTGTCTTTCTTCTAGCTGTTTGCCTATCCGTACTTCTGTATGTTCGTTCTTCAGGCTGTGTGACTGTTCTGCTGTCTGTTTGTCTGTGCCTTCTTCTAGTTGTCTGTTCTTTCTTCTAGCTGGCTGCCTGTTCTCGTTCCTCTGTTAGTTATTCCAGCTGTGTGTCTGTTCTTCTAGCTGTTTGTCCATTCTTCCAGTCGTTTGACTATCCGTTCTTCTAGCTGTCTGTTCTTTCTTCTAGCTGTTTGCCTATCCGTACTTCTGTGTGTTCGTTCTTCTAGCTGTGTGACTGTTCTGCTGTCTGTCTATCTGTCTGCCCGTTCTTCTAGCTGTCTGTTTTTTCTTCAAGCTGTCTGCCTGTTCTCGTTCCTCTGTTAGTTCTTCCAGCTGTGTGTCCATTCTGCTGTCCGTTTGTCCGTTCTTCTGGCTGACTGCAGGTTCTTCAGTCTGACTGCACGTTATTCTGTTTGTCAGTTCTTCTAGCTGTCTGCCCGTTCTTCTGTCTGCCTGTCCATTTGTCGCTCTGTCTGGCCGTCATTCTGTTTGTCAGTTCTTCTAGCTGCCGTTCTTCTGTCTGTCTTTCCATGCTTCTATCTTTCCATCCTTTTTCTGTCCATCCTTTTTCTGTCCATCCTTTTTCTGTCCATCCTTTTTCTGTCCATCCTTTTTCTGTCCATCCTTTTTCTGTCCATCCGTTCTTCTGTCTGTCAGTTCTTCCGTGTGTCCATCCGTTCTTCAAATGTTCGTCATTCTGCCTGTGCTTTCTTTTGACTGTCTGCCTGTTTTACTGTCTGTTTGTACATTTTTCTACCGTCCGTTCAATTATCTGTTCGTCCTTCTGACCGTCTGCCCATCTGCCCGTCATCCTGTTCGTCTGCTCGTTCTTCTATCTTTTCACCCTTTTGTCTTTCCTTTCGTTCTTCTATCTATCAGTCCATCTGTCCACTCGTTTTTTCTGTCTGTCCGTCCTTCTGTCCATCCGTTATTCTGTCTGTCTTTCTTTTGTTCTGTCTGTCCGCCCGTCTTTCTGTTTGTCTGCCCATTTTTCCACCGTCCGTTCAACTATTTGTCTATATTGTTCGTTCTTCTACCTTTCCACCCTTTTCCACCCGCTCATCTTTCTATTTGTCCGTCCTACTGTCCACACGTTATTCTTTGTGTCTGTCCTTTCTTCTGCCTGTCTATCAGTTTTTCTGTCTGTCGATCCATTTTTCTACTATCCGTTGAATTATTTGTCAGTCTTTTTGCCTAACCGTCATTCTGTTTGCTATTCGCTCTTCTATAATTTCACCCTTTTGTGTGTCCATCTGTTCATGTATCTGTCCGTCCTTCTGTCCGTCAGTTGTTCTGTCTATTCATCCGTTCTTCTGTCTGTTCATCCTTTCTTCTGTCTATCTGTCCATTATTCTATCGCTCATTCAATTATCTGTCCGTACTTCTGTCTGTCCGTCATTCTGTGTACCTATAATATTCGTCTGCTCGTTCTTCTACCTTTTCGCCCTCTTGCCTGTCCGCTTGTTCTTCTATCTGTCCGTCCTTCTGTCCACCCGTTCTTTCGTCCATCCGTTATTCTTTCCTTTCTTCTGTCTATCTGCCGGTTTTTCTATTTTTCTGCCAATTCTTCTAGCGTCCGTTCAACTATTGTCTGTTTTTTTGCCTATCCGTCATTCTGATTACCTATCGTTCTTCTATCTTTTCACCCTTTTGTCAGTCCGTTCGTTCTTCTATCTGTCCGTCCTTCTGTCCACATGTTTTTCTTCTTGTCTGTCCTTTCTTCTATCTGTCTCTCCGATTTTCTGTTTGTCGATCCATTCTTCTACCACCCATTCAACTATTTGTCCGTCCTTCTGTCTGTTTGTCTGTCCCTTCTTCTATCTCTCCACCCATTTGTCTAAACATTCGTTCTTCCTTCTGTCTATCCGTTCTTCTGTTTGTCCATCCTTCTGCCTGTCTGCTCGTTCTTCAATCTTTCCACTTCTATGTCTATCCGTTCGGTCTTCTATCTGTCCGTCTTTCTGCCCGCCCGTTTGTCTGTCCTCCCGTTATTCTGTCTGTCTATTTCTTTTATCTTTCCATAATTTTGTCTGTCCGTCCAATCTTCTATCTATCCATCCTTCTGTCTATCCGTTTGTCTGTCCTCCCGTTATTCTGTCTGTCTATTTCTTTTATCTTTTCATAATTTTGTCTGTCCGTCCAATCTTCTATCTATCCATCCTTCTGTCTATCCGTCCTTTCTTCAATCTATCCATCCTTCTGCCTGTCCGCTCGTTCTTGTATCTTCCCACCCCCATGTCTATCCTTTCGGTCTTCTATCTGCCCGACTTTCAGTCCGCCCATTATTCTTTTTTTCTGTCCGTTCTCTTATCTTCCCATAATTTTGTATGTCCGTCCATTCTTCTATCTTTCCATCCTTTTGTCTATCCGTCCGATCTTCTATCTATCCATCCTTGTGCCTGTCCGGTTTTCTGTCTGTCTGTCCACGCTATCTTTTAGTCTGTCCGTTCGATTTTGCATTTTTTCTTTCTTTTGTCTGTTCGTCCTTTCTTTTAATGTCTGTCCTTTTGTCTTTCCTTTCGTTCTTCTGTCTGTCTGTCCGGTTTCTTGTCTGTCTACCCGTTCATCTGTCTATATGTCCATGCTTCTATCTGTCTGTCCATGCTCCTATTTTTCCATCCCTTTTTTGTATCTGTCACTTCTTCTGTCTGCCAATCGTCCTTCTGTCTGCCAATCCGTTCTTTTATTTCTCCTTTCTTATGTCTGTCTGTCGATCCGTTCTTCCGTCTGTCTGTCCGTTTTTATGTCCGTCGATCCATTCTTCTACCATCCGTTCAACTATTTGTCCGTCCTCTGTCTCTTTTGCATATCCGTTTTTCTATCTTTACATCCATTTGTCTATCCGTTCGTTCTTCTTTCTGTCTGTCCGTTGTTCTATCAGCCGTTCAACTATCTGTCCCTCCTTCAGTCTATCCGTTCTTCTGTTTGTCCATCCCTCTGCCTGTCTGCTCCTTCTTCTAACTTTCCAGCCCTATGTCTAACCGTTCGGTCTTCTATCTGTCCGTCCGTTATTTTTCTTTCTGTCCGTTCTTTAATCTTTCATCACTTTGTCGGTCCGTCCATTCTTCTATCTTTCCATCCTTTTGTCTACCCGCCCGTCCTTCTATCTGTCCGTCCTTCTGTCTGCTGATTTTTCCGTACTTCTGTTCTTCTATCTGTCTGTCCATTCTTCTATCTTTCCATCCCTTTGTCTATGCATCCGTTCTTCTGTCTGTCCACCCTACTGTTTGTCCGTCCTTCTGTCTGTCCGTACTTTCTTCTTTCCATAGAAATTACCCAAATTTTCACCTTTTTAAAATAAAACAAATCTCTACCCAGTTTTAACGAAACAAATTTATTTTTTGATGACTACAACCAACTGTGGTAGGTATTTTAATACTACCCTGCATCCAATCTAAACTTTCCAAAGAATTTTGCAATTATAACCAATGAGTAATTAATGGTGATAACCCAGTTATTCTATGAATTGCTAAAGGCAAGTCTGTGCATATAGGAGAAAAAACAAGTAAGAGCGTGCTAAGTTCGGCCGGGCCGAATCTTATATACCCTCCACCATCGAATCGAATCTGTCGAGTTCTTTGCGCAAAAAATTGCAAATTTTGCCCATGAACATTCCACTAAGGAACAGGGGCAAACTTTTCACATATCAATGAGTGCAGTTCGATTCAAGTTTAAGTTCAATAATAAGGGGCCTCCTTTTTATAGCCGAGTCCGAACGGCTTGCCGCAGTGCGACACCTCTTTGGAGAGAAGTTTTAGATGGCATAGTACCTCACAAATGTTGCCAGCATTAGGAGGGGAAAACCACCGCTGAAAATTTTTTCGGATGGTCTCGCCAGGATTCGAACCAAGGCGTTCAGCGTCATAGGCGGACATGCTCACCTCTGCGCTACATTGGCCTCCAGAGTTCTTTGCGCCGTATCTCTTTTCAGGCAAACAAGGAATAATGAATAAGGACGGCGAAGGAGGAGTAGCTACATCAAGTTATTGTCCGATTTGGGGCTCAAGAAGCAAAATCGGGAGATCGGTTTCTATGGAAGCTGTATCAAGCTGTAGATTGATTCGGACCATATTGCACACGTATGTTGAAGGCCATGGGAGAAGCCGTTGTACAAAATTTGTGCCAAATCGGAGGAGAATTGCGCCCTCTAGAGGCTCAAGAAGTGAAGAGCCTAAATCAGTTTATATGACAGCTATATCAGGTTATGTACCGATTTGAGCCATACTTATCACAGTTTTTGGAAGTCATATTAAAACATCTCATGCAAAATTTTAGCCAAATCAGATGAGAATGGCGCCCTCTAGCGGCTCAATTAGTTAAGATCCAAGATCGATTTATATGGCACCTATACCAGGTTATGGACCGATTTGGACCATACTTCGCGCAAATGTTGGAAGTGATACCAAAACACCACTTGCAAAATTACAGCCATATCGGATAATAAGTGCGCCCTCTAGAGGCTCAAGAAGTCAAGACCCAAGATCGGTTTATATGGCAGCTATGTCAGCTTATGAACCGATTTGAACCATACTTAGCACAGTTGTTGGAAGTGATATCAAAACACGTTATGCGAATTTTCAGTCAAATCGGATAAGAAGTGTGCCCTCCAGAGGATCAAGAAGTCAAGACCCAAAATCGGTTTATATGGCACCTATATCAGGTTATCGACCGATTTGAACCATACTTCTCACAAATGTTGGAAATGACACCAAAACACCACTTGCAAAATTACAGCCAAATCGGATAAGAAGTGCGCCCTCTAGAGGCTCAAGAAGTCAAGACCCAAGATCGGTTTATATGGCAGCTATGTTAGCTTATGAACCGATTTGAACCATACTCAGCACAGTTGTTGGAAGTGATGTCAAAACACGTCATGCGAAATTTCAGTCAAATCGGATAAGAATTGCGCCCTCTAGAGGATCAAGAAGTCAAGACCCAAGATCGGTTTATATGGCAGCTATATCAAAACATGGACCGATTTGACCCATTTACAATTCCAACCGACCTACATTAATAAGAAGTATTTGTGCTAAATTTCTAGCGACTAGCTTTACTCCTTCAAAAGCTAGCATGCTGTTGACAAACAGACAGACGGACGGACAGACGGACAGACATGGCTAGTTCGACTTAAAATGTCACGATGATCAGAATTTATATACTTTATGGGTTCTTAGAGGCATATTTCGAGGTGTTGCAAACGAAATGACGAAATTAGTATACCCCCATCCTATGGCGGAGAGTATTAAAACAATAATTGATATCAATATTTCATTTGAAATTTATTAGCATGCAATTTTGGTGTTTCGGGGAATTTCACTATCAACTGCGGTGTGTGTAAAAACGCATAAGCGGAACAAGTAAAAACTTTCGAAGTTTGGCGTGACCTTGGAATCTTGGCAACCCACCACCATGGATTCTGCGAAAATTTCCACCAATTACATTCCATTAAGGAATATGGGTAAACTTCTCAACTATCAATGAGTATTGCCCGATTCAATTTTAAGCTCAATGACAAGGGACCTCCTTTTTATGGCCAAGTCTGAACGGCGTGCCACAGCGCGACACCTTTTTGGGGAGAAGTACCAGATAAATGTCGCCGGCATAATGGTAGGGGATAACCATAGCTAAACATTTTTGTTGTGATTCTCTAGCCAGGATTCGAACTCAGGCTCTCAGCGTCGTAGGTGGACATGCTAAGCTCTGCGCCACGTTGGCCTCCAATACTTATCACAGATGTTGGAGATATATAACAAAACTACGTTCAAAATTTCACTCAAATCAATTGATAATTGTGGCTAACAAAGGCTTAAGATGTCAAATTGAGAGATCGGAACACTGCATGCAAAATTTCAGCCAAATCGGATAACAATAGTGTCTCCTTTCTTGTGTTAACAGGAGTATGCTGAGGTTCTAATAATCAGGTGTGCCTTTTTCAAGCAAGATTGCCCAAGCGATCTGCCGCTTAAGCCTCATCAGAATGTCAACTCCAGCCTTGAATAGTTTAGAAGGCCACCCATCGGTTACTGCAGTCTTGTCCTTCTATTGGGTTGCCCAAAAAGTAATTGCGGATTTTTCACAGCTTGTGACTCTGTAATTGCATTCTTTCTTCTGTCAGTTATCAGCTGTTACTTTTAGCTTGCTTTAGAAAAAAAGTGTAAAAAAGGTATATTTGATTAAAGTTCATTCTAAGTTTTATTAAAAATGCATTTACTTTCTTTTAAAAAATCCGCAATTACTTTTTGGGCAACCAATATTATGCTGACCTCTTTAAAATAGGGGAGATTACCTTGGCGCAGAGATTAGCGTTGTCAGCGTTGGTTATCCACTTACTAAAGCTGGCAGTTTTTGAGAGATCTCCGCAGCGTAAATCTTCTCTCTTAAGTGCTGTGGCTCTCAAGACTTTCGGTCCCTTTCATTGATCTAATACTTTAATTTGACTGCACTCAAGTCCAAGATAGCAGAAACGAAAGAATTATGAATAAACAAGGCGGAGCTGTAGAAATTCTTACCGATGATTGTATGGCCCAATCATACTTAGTGCCTAAAGGGAATCCAAGCACGGAAAAAGGTGTTCACTCATTATCCTGTGACTTCTGTTTGCATTTGTGGTAAAATGACGCAAATGTTGCTCGACCGTCTCCCACTCCATTTTGTCGGGGCACACCTTGCAGTCTCCCTATGTTCAAGCAGCTATCAGTAGTCCCAAGTCATGCTTTGGCATAAGCAACGTCTCATTCCGCGAAATATTCGGCCAAAGAGCCTTTGCCACCCTGCAATCAACAGCACCAGCTAATCATAGAAAGCGTTAACTCTGCCACAGGGAATAGTTCACAGATTCCATAGCCCGATTAGCCCCTAACAGCGATTCATTCTAGGCCAGCTTGTCGGCTGTATTGTTCCCCACCGCCCCTTGATGACCCTCAGAAGCCTAACAGACTTTCCCATGCTTCGAAAAAGCTCTTTGCATCTTCTAACCTGTCCACGGCCCGACTACAGAGCATTAGCGTGACCAGCCCATTTGTTTGGGGGAAAAGGGGGTAAGCCCCCCTTTGAGAAGCAAAACGATTATCAAATACTGTTGAGAACACCCACTGCATTGCTCCCCACCGCCCCTTGATGACCCTCGGGAGCCTAGCAGACTTTCTCATGATTCGAAAAAGCTCTTTGCATCTTCTAACCTGTCTACGGCCCGACTCCAGAGCATTAGCGTAACCAGCCCATTTGTCAAAGGGGGAAATGGGGGTTAGCCCCCTTTGAGAAGCAAAACGGTTATCAAATACTGTTGAGAACAACAATTTTTTTTTTTTAAATTCTCAGAGGAGGCTAACACTTTTCTAGGGAAGCTAGCCCCCCCCCCCCACCCTGAGGCGTCCGACGCTTATGCTCTAGAGGTTTCAACTCTATACGACTGTCCACGCGTATTGAGACAATCCTGTAGGGCCGTCGCTACCGCATCTACATCGTCTCCAGTGCCTTCAGGTCAGCGAAGACCTCCACTTGAATGATGTCCTGATTCCAAGGAAGTCAATGAAAACTCTTGTCATTTCTATTTTAGATCTATCCGTGTATACAGAAGGTGCCGTTTAGGTGCGAGGTACACCCAGACCAGATATTCCTTTTCGGGAATACGACGTCCTATCCGTCAGCATGGAAGGATTTATTTTTTACATATTCAGACACACCACGCCGCAATTCCATCCCCTTGAAAAAAAGATTACGCAAAGTTTGAGTAGAAAGAGGCTAGGAGGCCACCGTAGCGCAGAGATCAGCATATGACGCTGAACGCCTGGGTTCGAATCCTGGCGAGATCATCAGAAAAAATTTTCAGCGGTGGTTTTCCCCTCCTAATGCATGGCAACATTTGTGAGGTACTATGCCATGTAAAAACTTCTCTCCAAAGAGGTGTCGCACTGCGGCACGCCGTTCGGACTCGGCTATAAAAAGGAGGCCCCTTATCATTGAGCTTAAACTTGAATCAGACTGCACTCATTGACAGGTGAGAAGTTTGCCATGTTCCTTAATGGAATGTTCATGGGCAATTTTTTTTTTGCTTCTGTTTTCAATGCTGAGAAGGAGAAGAACTAGACCCCATTGATAAGTAAACCGATCGACTCAGAATCACTTTCTTATTCGATTTAGGCATGTCCGTCTGTGAGTTCATGTAGTCTTGTAATCAAAGTGCAGGTCGTATTTGTTGTCGAATCATCACGAAATTTCGCACATATCACTTTTTTGGCCCAAGAACGAACGCTATTGATTTTGTGTAAAAATCGGTTCAGATGTAGATATAGCTCCCATATATATGTATCGCCCGATTTGCACTTAAATGCACGTAGTAACTCCAAATTTTCAACCGATCTGCACAAAATTTGGCATGGATTGTTTTGTTACTGATCTTAACATATCTGCAAGATTTCATCAAAATCGGTTCAGATTTAGATATAGCTCCCATATATATGTACCAACCGATTTGCACTTAAATGGCCGTAGTAACTCCAAATTTTCAACCGATCTGCACAAAATTTGCCATGGACTGTTTTGTTACTGATTTTAACATATCTGCAAAATTTCATCAAAATCGGTTCAGATTTAGATATAGCTACCATATATATGTATCATCCGATTTGCACTTAAATTGCCGTAGTATCTACAATTTTCAACCGATCTCCACAACATTTGGCATAAATTGTTTTGTTACTAATCTTAACATATCTGCAAAATTTCATCAAAATCGGTTCAGATTCAGATATAGCTCTCATATATCTCTATCTCCCGATTTGCACTTAAATTGCCGTAGTATCTACAATTTTCAACCGATCTGCACAAAATTTGACATAAACTGTTTTGTTTTTAAACCTAACATATCTGCAAAATATCATCAAAATCGGTTCAGATTTAGATATAGCTCCCATATATATATCGCCCGATTTGCAAGATAGTATCTACAATCTTCAACCGATCTGCACAAAATTTGGCATGGACTGTTTTGTTATCGATTTTAACATGTGTGGAAAATTTCATCAAAATCGGTTCAGTTTCAGATATAGCTTCCATATATATATATCGCCTGATTTGCACTAAACTGGCCGTAGAAGCTACAATTTTCAACCAATCTCCACAATATTTGGCACGAAATGTTCTGTGACTAATCATAACATATTTGCAAGATTTCATCAAAATCGGTTCAGATTTGGATATAGCTCCCATATATATGTATCGCCCGATTTGCACTTAAATGGCCGTAGTAGCTACAATTTTCAACCGATCTGTACAAAATTAGGCACGGATAGTTCTGTTTTTGATCCTAACATATCTGTAAGATTTCATCAAAATCGGTTCAGATTTAGATATAGCTCCCATATATATGTATCGCCTGGTTTGCACTTAAATAGCCGTAGTAACTACAATTTTCCACCGATCTGCACAAAATTTGGCACAAACAGTTGTGTTTTTGATCCTAACATCTAACATCCTATCTGCAAAATTTTATCAAAATCGGTTCAGATTAAGGTATAGCTCCCATATATATGTATCGCCTGATTTGCACTTAAATGGCCGTAGTAACTCCAAATTTTCAACCGATCTGCACAAAATTTGGCACAAACTGTTTTAGATATAGCTATAATATATATGTATCGCCTGATTTGCACTTAAATGGCCGTAGTAACTCCAAATTTTCAACCGATCTGCACAAAATTTGGCACAAACTGTTTTAGATATAGCTATAATATATATGTATAACCCGATTTGCAATTAAATGGCCGTAGTAACTCCAAATTTTCAACCGATCTCCACAACATTTGGCATGAATTGTTTTGTTACTAATCTTAACATATCTGCAAAATTTCATCAAAATCGGTTCAGATTCAGATATAGCTCTCATATATCTCTATCTCCCGATTTGCACTTAAATGGCCGTAGTAGCTACAATTTTCAACCGATCTGCACAACATTTGGCACGGATAGTTTTGCTTTTGATCCTAACATATCTGAAAAATTTCATCAAAATCGTTTCAGATTCAGATATAGCTCCCATATATATGTATCGTCCGATTTGCACTTAAATGGCCGTAGTAACTCCAAATTTTCAACCGATCTGCACAAAATTTGGCACGGATAGTTTTGTTGTTGATCCTAACATATCTGCAAAATTTCATCAAAATCGGTTCAGATTTGAATATAGCCCCCATATGTATGTATCGCCCGATTTGCACTTAAATGGCCGTAGTAACTACAATTTTCAATCGATTTGCACAAAATTTGGCATGGATTGTTTTGTCACTGATCTTAACATATCTGCAAAATTTCATCAAAATCGGTTCAGATTTGGATATAGCTCCCATATATATGTATCGTCCGATTTGCACTTAAATTGCCATAGTATCTACAATTTGCAACCGATCTGCACAGTAACTACAATTTTCAAACGATTTATTTGAAAGTCGGTTCAGATTTAGATATAGCTTTCATACACATATATATTTGTATATTGCCAAAATCGGCTTTGTTCTGCTTTTGCCTTTCCTTACTGGTTTTTGATCACAATCTTCCTTATCATGCCCACCGCCTGTGATGATTTAATAATTTGACCCTTGAGAACTCTATGTACCCAATTCGCCAAAAGAGAAGGGAACCTAAGGTCCACCAGAGCGCCATATATGGACTCCAACTTTACATTATTAAAAGCCCCTTCTATATCTAAGAATCCCGCCAAAGTAAAGTAAACCACCCCCAAAAATACCTTTCTTGTAGCAAAACACATCATGAATGCCACTGCCATTCGGCCGATCCTTAGTCTAGACGGTCCCAAATATATGTGTCAATCTGTCTGTCCAGGGACTTCGAAATGAAGGATTCTCTACAATTGGCCTTTGGTCCATGGGTAAATGGTGGATCGGTTTTCCCGCTTTCGGAACGAAAATATCCCATTGGGTACATAGTCCAGCAAAGTGAAGTTTCTAGAAATCATCTCAAGGAGTCCTATGGAATACAGTTGTGCCCTTTGCAATATAGCCATACGGTCCATGTGACTTGTAGGGTACAAATCAATTCACCGCTCAAACTATCTTTCCAACCGTACTAATGGCATCTCGGCACTGTGTGGTATCAGAGGGACATCGATACCATTCGGGTCATAAACTCACCGGCTACGACCGAGCACCTAGGGAAACGAGCCAGCAACGGGGAAACGGGCTCGAGTGTCTCAGAGCTAGTCTCCGCACATCCACCCAGTTTCTGTCATCTATTCCAGCGTTTTTGGGTTCTTGTAGAGTAGCCTACGAAACCTGGTGAACAGACCTATGGTGAAGGGTTTAAAAACATGTTAATTTCGCAACACGTGCTCACCAGTTACCCTAGATGGCACCATTAGGAGGTCCCTGTTATGAACTAAGAAAATTTGTAACCTATGTTTTTTAGTTTATCTATAATACCAAAATTTTCTTATTTTATTTTTTATATCTTGGAGATTATATATGAATCAATGTCATTGTTCATTTTTTATTTTATCTACTTGGAATAGCTTTTCTATTTCTTTTGCCATGTAATAACTAATAGGGCCATTTAAGTAAATTAATTGAAAGTTAAAAAGGCATAACAACAACAACAAGAAGTAAAACAAAAACAACAAATTGAAAGATAAGTGCCCAAGTGGGCAAATATTAAACACTAAACTCAAGTCGAGGGGAAAATTCCCTTTATGCTTTTATATAAATAAATATAATTAATTTATTACTAATCAAACATGGCTATACACAATTTTTTTATGGGGGGGCAAATAAACTACACTAGACAACAAATAATAAAATGTAAACAAATAAAAAATATTAAGGAAATAAAAAAATAAATAAAATCATTGTGAAAATAGAACAACATCAAATTAGTTAAAATAAAATAAATTAAATAAAATAAAATAAAATAAAATAAAATAAAATAAAATAAAATAAAATAAAATAAAATAAAATAAAATAAAATAAAATAAAATAAAATAAAATAAAATAAAATAAAATAAAATAAAATAAAATAAAATAAAATAAAATAAAATAAAATAAAATAAAATAAAAGAAAATAAAATAAAATAAAGTAAAATAAAATAAAATAAAATAAAATAAAATAAAATAAAAAAAAAAATAAAAAAAAAAAATAAAATAAAATAAAATAAAATGAAATAAAATAAAATAAAAGAAAATTAAAATAAAATAAAATCAAATAAAATTAAAAAAAAAATAAATAAAATAAAATAAAACAAAACAATTTTACTTTGATGTTATTTCCTTAAAGTTCAAGGTTGAAGGAAATAACTGCAAAATTGAATAAAAAAGGAAGGTCGATTATAAAATTATCAACATATAAAGCAACTAGCACCTCGGTAGTCTGCTTCATTCGTTTTTGATACAACTTTTTAGTATAGGACTTTCCAAAAACCTCTGTAGTCACTCAGTTTATAAGATTATCAATTTTGAGCGATTTAGCTCAATTCATACATAAAGTATCATATTGTATGTTTTGGTACCTAAATGCAAAATTTAAAACAAAAAAATTTGTAGCCAAAAATTTAGCGAAAACAAGCTATTGCGTACTATTTTGCACTATTTGGTACCAAAATGTACGAATTTGGATAGAACATTGAGTCACCCATTATTCATTTCCTTCTTGTAGCTACATACCAAGTTTTAGACCTCTAGCTGCATCTATAAAGAAAGTACCAAATGGTACCAATTTTGGTGCCAATACGTTTAAATTTTTCATAGATCATTTGGTCACCCATCATTAATTTCGTAGTTGTACCTACATGCCAAATTTTGGACCTCTAGCCTTATCTAAAAAGAAAGCACCAAATTTGAAACCAAAATGGGCATATGGCAAATAGATTATTTGGCCACCCATCATATACTTTTTAGTTGTACCTACATGCCAAATTTCAGACCTCTAGCTCCATCTGCACAGAAAGTACCAAATGGTACCAATATTGGTGCCAAAATGTACGAATTTTGAATGGATCATTAAGTCAACCATCATATATTTCGTAGTTGTACCTACATGCCAAATTTCAGACCTCTAGCTCCATCTGTAAAGAAGGTACCAAATAGTACCAATTTTGGTACCAAATTGTTCGAATTTTGAAAAAAATATTTAGTCGCGCTTCATATATTTCGTAGTTGTACCTACATGTCAAATTTTAGACCTCTAGCTCCATCTGTTAAGAAAGTACCAAATAGTACCCATTTTGGTACCAAAACGTTTGATTTTTAAAAGATCATTTAGTCACCAATCATTAGTTCTTATTTGTAATAACATGCCAAATTTCAAAACTCTAGCTCCATCTATGAAGAAAGTACCAAATGGTACCCATTTTGCTATCAAAATGTTTGAATGGTAAATAGATCATTTAGCCACCAATCATATATATCTTAGTTTTACCTCCATGGCAAATTTCAGCTCCATCTGAACAGAAACACAATGGTACCAATTTTGGTACTAAAATTTACGAATTTTTAATGAACCATTTAGTCACCCATCATATATTTCCTAGTAGTACCTACATGCCAAATTTCGGATCTCTAGCTCTATCTGCACAGGAAGTACCACATGGTACCAACATTGGTACCAAAATGTACGAATTGTAAAAATATCACAGTCACCCATTATTTTTTTTCCTAATTGTTTCTGCATGTCAAATTTCAGACCTCTAGCTCCATCTGTAAAGAAAGTTACAAATGGCACCAATATTGTTACCAAAATGTAATTTTGGTACCAACATTGTAAAATTATCATAGTCACCCATCATATTTTTCCAAGTTGTACCTGCATGCCCAATTTTAGATACTTAGCTCTATCTACACAGAAAGTACCAATATTGGTACCAAAATGTACGATTTTAAAAAAGTTCATAGTCATCCATCATATTTTTCCTGCATGTCGAATTTCGGGCCACTAGCTTCATCTTTAAAGAAAGTTCCAAATGGTTCCAATATTGGTACCAAAATTTACGAATTGTAAAAAGATCACAGTCACCCATCATATTTTTCCTAATTGTTCCTGCATGTCAAATTTCAGACCTCTAGCTTCATCTGTAAAGAAAGTACCAAATGGTACCAAAATTGGTACCAACATGTACGAATTGTAAAAAGATCATAGTTACCCATCATATTTTGCCTAATTGTACCTGCATACCAAATCTTGGACTTCTAGCTCCATCTGTAAAGAAAGTACCAAATGGTACCAATATTGGTACCAAAATGTGCGAATTGTAAAAAGATCATAGTCACCCATCATATTTTTCCTAGTTGTACCTGCATGCCTAATTTCCGACCTCTAACTCCATATGTAATAAAAGTATCAAATGGTACCAATTATGGTACTAAACTTACTTTTTCTCCCGTTACCAGTACTATTTTTCCATTTTTTCTTTTTACCCTCATCCTTTTGTCTTTTAAGTCAAATTTCAAAATTCTTCCTCTATCCATCCGCCCTGTACAAAGTTTATGCAATTAGTGCCTTTGGTACTTTTTTTAGTACACTATTCTAAAAACTTCTATAGTCACCCAATTAAGGTTGCCATTGTGTACCTAAGTTCAAAAATTCAGAGCTCTTTTTCAATTTACAAAGAAAGTTCCAAATAGTACCAACTGTGGTACTAAATGTTCTATTTATCCCACTTCCACCATAGGATGGGGGTATACTAATTTCGTCAATCCATTTGTGACACCTCGACATATGCGTCAAAGACCCCATAAGATCAAGAGTATAGATCGTCATGATATTTTAAGTCGATCTAACCATGTCCGTCCGTCCGTCTGTCGAAAGCACGATAACTTTCGAAGAAGTAAAGCTAGACGCTTGAAATTTTGCACAAATCTTATTACTGCAGGTCGGTTGGCCACCTGCCATATAAATCGATCTTGGGTCTTGAGCCACTGGAGGGCGCAATTTTTATCCGGTTTGGCTGAAAATTTGCTCGTGGTGTTTTGGTATCACTTTTCCAACAACTGTGCTAAGTATGGTTCAAATCGGTCTATAACCTTGTCTAGCTGCCATATATACCGATCTTGGATCTTGACTCTTGAGCATCTAGAGGGCGCAATTTTCATCCGATTTGGCTAAAACTTAGCATGAAGTTGTTTGATATGATTTTCAACAACTGTGCTAAATAAGGTTCAAATGGGTCTATAACCTTGTCTAGCTGCCATATATACCGATCTTGGGTCTTGACTTCTTGAGCCTCTAGAGGGCGCAATTCTCGTCATATTTAACTGAAATTTTACACGAAGTAGTTTGTTATGATTTCCAACAACTTTGCTAAGAATAGTTTAAATCGGTGCATAACCTGATATAGCTGCCATATAAACTGATCTGGGATCTTGACTCCCTAAGCCTCTAGAGGCCGCAATTCTTATCCGATTTTCGTGAAATTTTGTACAACGACTTTCCCATGGCCTTCATACATGTCCAATATGGTCTTAAGCGATCTATAGCCTGATATAGCTCCCATATAAATCGATATCCCGATTATGCTTCGCGCAATTCTTATCCGAATAGACTGAAATATTACCCGAAGGCTTTTACTATAGTTTTCAAGATTAAATTCACTTATGGTTGGAATCGGCATAACAATTATACATTATTCTTTGTTTACCTAAAAGGAGATACCGCGCAAAGAACTCGACAAATTCGAGACGTTTTCTGATTGGAGCCCAAGAACATAATTGTAGCAATTCCCGTTGGCGCTGCGCAAATATTGAGTTGCCCAAAAAGTAATTGCGGATTTTTCACATAGTCGGCGTTGACAAATTTTTTCACAGCTTGTGACTCTGTAATGCATTCTTTTTTCTGTCAGTTATCAGCTGTTACTTTTAGCTTGCTTTAGAAAAAAAGTGTAAAAAAGTATATTTGATTAAAGTTCATTCTAAGTTTTATTAAAAATGCATTTACTTTCTTTTAAAAAATCCGCAATTACTTTTTGGGCAACTTAATATATACCATTTCGTATTTTCTGGTACGTTTTAGTACGAATATCACCAAATCTAGCCTTGTGCCTTGTCTTCGACCCAAGACCAACATTCATGCAAAATTTCATGTTTCTAGCTTTAGCCGTTTGGGTTGGGGAATGATATAAAATAAAATCAAATAAAAAAATAACTTAATTTTTTAACAAATAAGTATTCCCTTCAATTTTTTTAAATATTCCGTTTAAGTTAGTTTGTTATGTTGCCATAAACATCATTATTTTGGCATGCACTGAGCTGAGTGAAAAATATTTTGCCATGATTCATGGCATCTTATCTTCAAAAATATATAAACTAACAGTCCATATTTTTGTGTTGTTTTCGTTTTTTTTTCAACTTCTTACAAACGTGAATGCCTATTACGCATATTTCGGGGGACAGACGCAAAACAATAAAATTTGAAAAAGAAAAACAAACAGCCCATGATTTTAGTCAGACTTGTAGGCAACAGAAGTCCACCGATATCTCAAGTGGCATACATTTCTTGTTGTGATATGAAGACCATATATTTAAGGAAGGATGATTACGGTGGTGAGAAGGCGGGTGGTTATATAGTCATAGAAAGATTTGTTTATACAATTATTGCGAAATTAATAATGATCGAATATCTTAAAGCGAAGAATTGTGAAATTAGAACGAAATTGATAAAAAAAATTTTATTTAACTGGTGCGAACGACCCTTTGACCACTGCGCATTTCAATCATGCGCATATACATTTGTGATTTTAGTCTTGTAGAAAACAACATGACGTAGGCAAGGCGTTGGCGAAAAACAAGCAACGGTTTTGGGTATCTTTAATTTGGTGCCTCCAGTCGAAAAGCCTCAAATATAACATGGTAATGCGCCTTAAATTCGACTGGGTCGAAACTTATATAGCCTTTACCATGATGAGTCGCATTCAACAAGTTCTTTGAAAAAGCTTTACTTTTGAATAATAAAGTCGGTTTATATAGATGCATATGAAGTTATGTACCGATATGAACTAGAGCTGGCAAACTATCGATAACCGCAACATTCGATATGTCTAATAATAAATATCGATAGTATTGACACAATCGTTAATTTCCCATCACCTATATTTCAATTGAAAATGAGAAGTAAAAATCAGGAGATCGATTCATATAGAAACAATATTAATGCACGGTCTGTTGGAAGTCATGATAGAAATCTATGTACGACATTTTAGCCTAAACGGATGAAAATTACGCCCTCTATAGGCGCAATGCATCTTAAAGGATACACTCAGTGTCGGATCCTTTAATTTTGTTCAATATTGCAAAAAATTTAACTTTTCCGATTGTATCGATAGGGAAAACATCAATCGGTATTTAAACAAAAAATAAAATATCGATAGTGTCATCGATATTTTGTCAGCCCTAATATGAACCGAACGTGTCATGGCTGGTAGAAGTCATAAAAAATAACACTTTCGTAATTTCAGTCAAATCGAATAATAATTGCAACATAGATGCAGAATCGTAAGATCGGTTAGTATGGGAACTACCAGGTAATAAATCAATTTTAACCATGCTTGACCGGCCCATTTATCATCATCACTTTCGATAACATCACTTTCGATAACAAACGACAAAAATTCGTAAAATGCCACAACTATAAGAAAACAATTAAGCCCTATAAGAGCTTAAACAGCATAATGGTAAGATCTGTTTATATGGCAGCTTTATCAAAAAGTAGCCAATTTGGCCCATTTACATACCCAACTGCAAACTGTAATTTTTTTCAGTAATATTCCATCAAGGAATAGGTTGCAAACTTCTCAAATACAAATGAATGCTGTCCGATTCAAGTTTAAATTCAATGATAAGCGGTCTCTTTTTACAACCGAATCTAAACGGCGCGTCAGACTACGAAACCTCTTTGAGTAGAATATTTTACATGCCGGCAATACATGTTTTTCCAATGGCATAGTACCTCACAACTGTCAGTAGCATAAGGTGGGAATAACCATCACAAAAAGCGTAGCATTGGTACATTTTTGTAACATTTTCCAAAGGAAAGGTTAGTTATGTATCCTTTCCCAAAGGAAAGGTTAGTTTTAGTACAACCTCCCAAAGGAAGGGGTAGTTTTAGTAGCCTTTCCCAAAGAAAGGTACTCCATTCAAAAGGAAAAGGTAACTTAAGTACCCTTTTCCAAAGAAAATGGTAGTTTTGGTTCCCTCTCCCAAAGATAAGGGTATTTTTAGTATCCTATTTAAAAGGATAAGCTAAATTTAGTACCACTTTTCCAAAAGAAAGGGTAGTTGTAGTACCCTTTCCAAAAGGAAAGGTTGGTTTTAGTGCCCTTTCCCAAAGAAAAATTTGGTTTTAGTACCTTTACCCAAAGAAAAGGGTAGCTTTAGTACTGATTCGCAAAGGAAAGGGTATCCTTAGTACCTCTTCCCAAAAGCAAAGGGTAGTTTTATTACTCTCTCCCAAAGGAAAGAGAATGTTGAGAACTCTTTTCCGAAGGAAATGGTTGCTTTAGTACCCTCTCCCAAAGGAAAGGGTAGTTGTAGTACCCTCTCCAAAGGGAAGGGTATGTTAAGTAGCTTTTTTAAAAAGAAAGGCTAAATTCAGTACCCCTTTCCCAACGGAAAGGGAAGTTTTAGTATCCTTTCCCAAAGGAAAGTGTAGTTTCAGTACAATTTCTCAAAGGAAAGTGTAGTTTTAGTACCCTTTCCGAAAGGAAAGGTAGTTTTAGTACTATCTCCCAAAAGAAAAGGGTATGTTTGGTACCCTTTCAAAAAAGAAATGTTAGTTTTATTCCCCTCCCCCAAACGAAAGAGTAGTTTTAGTACTTTTTCCCAAAGGAGAGGGTGGTTTTAGTACCCTTTCCCAAAGGAAAGGGTAGTTTTAGTACTCTCTCCCAAAGGAAAGGGTATGTTTAGTACCCTTATGCTACTTAGGCTATATTTTCCTTGTACTGAAACTACCATTTCCTTTGGGAGAGGGTACTAAAACTAACTAAGAGTACTACACATACCCTTTTCTTTTGGGAGAGAGTACTAAAACTTACCTTTCCTTTGGTATGGAGTTTAAAAATTACACTTTCCGTGAAAAAGTGTACAAAAACTACACTTTTCTTTGGGAAAGGATACTAAAACTGCCCTTTCCTTTGAGAGAGAGTACTAAAACTAAGGGGTACTTAAGCTACCCTCTCTCAAAGGTAAGGCAAGTTTTAGTACAACCTCCCAAACGAAAGGATAATTTTTGTACCCTTTTCTAAAGGAACGGGTAGTTTTAGTACGCTTTCCCAAGGGAAGCATATTTTAAGTACCCTTTCCCAAAGAAAAGGGTAGTCTTAGTACCCTTTCCCAAAGAAAGTGGGGTTTTAGACGCCTTTTCCAAAGGAAAGGTTGGTTTTAATACCCTTTCTCAAAAGAAATTGTAATTTTACAACCCTTTCCCAAAGGAAGGGGTTGTATTATCACTCTCTCCCAAATGAAAGAGTATGTTTAGTACCCTTTCTCCAAGGAAAGTTCAGTTTTAGTACCCTTTCTTAAAGGAAAGGGTATGTTTAGTACCCCTTTCCCAATGTGAATGGTAGTTTTAGTACCTTCTCCCAAAGGAAAGGCTAAATTTAGTACCCCTTTCCAAAGAAAAGGGCAGTTTAGTACCTTTCCCAAAGAAAAGGTTGGTTTTAGTAGCCTTTCCCAAAGAAAAGGGTAGTTTAAGTACCCTTTCCCAAAGGAAAGGCTAGCTTTAATACCCTTTCCCTAAGGAGAGGGTGGTTTTTGTTCCTTTTCCAAAAGGAAAATATTGTTTTAGTACATATTACCAATGGAAAGGGTAGTTTTAGTACCCTTTCCTAAAGGAAATGGTAGTTTTAGTACCCTTTTCCAAAGGAAGAGGTGGTTTTAGTACCCTTTCCCAAAGCAAAGGGTAGTTTTAGTAACCTTTCCCAAAGGGAAGGCTAGTTTTAATACTCTCTCACGGGAGAGGGTAGTTTTAGTACCCTTTTCCAAAGAAAGGGGTAGTTGTAGTACCCTTTCCCAAAGAAAAGGGTAGTTTAAGTACCCTTTCCCAAAGGAAATGCTAGTTTTAATACCCTTTCCCTTAAGGAAAGGGTAGTTTTTGTTCCCTTTCCAAAAGGAAAATATTGTTTTAGTACCCATTCCCAAAGGAAAGGGTAGTTTTAGTGCCCTTTCCCAAAGGAAAGGGTAGTTTTAGTACCCTTTCCCAAAGTAAAGGCTAGTTTTAATACTCTCTCCCAAAAGAAAGGGTAGTTTTAATACTCTCTCCCATAGGAAAGGTTAGTTTTAGTACCCTTTCCTAAAGGAAATGGTAGTTTTAGTACCCTTTTCCAAAGGAAGAGTTAGTTTTAGTACCCTTTCCCAAAGAAAAGGGTAGTTTTAGTACCCTTTCCCAAAGGAAAGGCTAGTTTTGATACTCTCTCCCAAAGGAGGGGGTAGTTTAAGTACCCTTTTCCAAAGGAAGGGGTAGTTTTAGTACCCTTTCCCAAAGAAAAGTGTAGTTTAAGTACGCTTTCCCAAAGGAAAGGCTAGTTTTAATACCTTTTCCCTAAGGAAAGGGTCGTTTTTGTTCCCTTTCCAAAAGGAAA
This sequence comes from Stomoxys calcitrans, assembly GCF_963082655.1. Classification (NCBI taxonomy): domain Eukaryota; kingdom Metazoa; phylum Arthropoda; class Insecta; order Diptera; family Muscidae; genus Stomoxys; species Stomoxys calcitrans. The sequence continues at coordinate 143,500,413 of NC_081556.1, read as the reverse complement.
ATATTGTTTTACAATAGTACCCATTCCCAAAGGAAAGGGTAGTTTTATTACCATTTTCCAAAGAAAGGGGTAGTTTTATTAACCTTTCCCAAAGGAAAGGCTAGTTTTAATACCTTTTCCCTAAGGAGAGGGTGGTTTTTGTTCCCTTTCCAAAAGGAAAATATTATTGTTCTCTTCCAAAAGAAAAATATTGTTTTAGTACCCATTCCCAAAGGAAAGGGTAGTTTTATTGCCATTTTCCAAAGAAAAGGGTAGTTTTAGTACTCTTTCCTAAAGGAAAGGCTAGTTTTTATACCCTTTCCCTAAGGAGAGGGTGGTTTTTGTTCCCTTTCCAAAAGGAAAATATTATTTTTGTACCCATTCCCAAAGGAAGAGGTAGTTTTAGTACCCTTTCCCAAAGAATAGGGTAGTTTGAGTATCCTTTCCCAAAGGAAAGGCTTGTTTTAATACTCTCTCCCAAAGGAAAGTTTAGTTTTATCACCCTTTCCCTAAAGGAAGGGGTAGTTGTAGTACCCTTTCTCAATGGAAGGGTAAGTTTTAGTACAACCTCCATAAGGAAAGTGTAGTTTTAGTAGCCCTTCGCAAAGAAAAGGGTGGTGTTAGTACCCTTTTACAAAGGAAAGGGTAGTTTTTGTACCCATTCCCAAACGAAAGGGTAGTTTTAGTACCCTTTCCTAAAGGAAATGGTAGTTTTGTACCCTTTCCCAAAGGAGAGGGTAGTTTTAGTACCCTTTTCCAAAGGAAAGGCTAGTTTTAGTACCCATTCCCAAAGGAAGGGGTAGTTTTAGTACCCATTCCCAAATGAAGGGGTAGTTTTAGTACAATTTTCCAAAGGAATGGGTAGTTTTAGTATCCTTTCCTTAAGGAAAGGTTAAGTTTCAGCTTAATCGCTAAAAAATTTTGCTCTCTAGATGCTGAAGAACAAATTTTTGGAATCGGTGGCCTACGGCAGCTATCTCAAAACATTGAACGATTTGACCCATTTACACACCGTTTAAATTGCCTTTTTCTGTTATAATGTGTAAAACCACCATTTTATATGCATTCCCCTTTTGCAGTGACTCTTTTTTTATAAAAATGTATTTCATCTCCCTATATGTAAAAATAAAAAATAATTTGCAATGATTTAATTTGAAATTCAAAAATACTCTAGTGAAAAAAGCAACTTCTAGTGTTGAATTAATTGCTAACGATAAGTACTTGAGAACCAGCGTTGCCACTATAAACAAATTTTTCCGACCAAAATTTTGCTAGTAAAGCTACCAAATTCCTTCCCAGTTGAACAAAATTGTAAACTACATCAAAATACGTGCAATTTCAATTTTGTGTACAAAAGATTTTTTTTTGGGATATTGGCTTCTATCGGGTTAGAATGTTGAGGGAAGCAGATCGGTTTATATGGCAGCTATATTTAAATGCAGTTCGATATTTGGTCCAAATATCTGGGGGCCTATTGCTCACTCATTGTTCCGAATTTCGGCGATACCGGGAAATAAATGCGGCTGTTATGGGCTTAAGACCCTAAATCAACAGATCAGAGGGACAGACAAACAAATGGAAGGACAGACACACGGACATCGTTAAATTGTCCTACAATTTTACGACAAAAATATGTACAAAAATATTTTGTAGGTTGGGAAATGGATATTTTGATGTTTTGCAAACGGAATGACTAAATGAATATATCCCCTATCCTATGGCGGTGGACAGTCCATCCGATCAAAACCTTTAACTTAAAAGTAAATCCTACCAAATTTGCTAGAAAAGCCCAAAACGGCAACGCTGTTGAGAACTTAAATTGGGAAAAGAATTGCCCCAGATCCCCTTCGTAACAACAGCCAGAGAGGGGAGAGCCCTTCGCCATGACTAAGCAGCCAACAAACACGTCTGATTGTCTATCATGACACCTTCCTTATCTGATAGTAGGAGAGGCAGAGAGAAAAGAGTGTACGATTAGAATATGGGAGGAAAGTACAGCAGCAACGGTAACAACTACAATCGATAACAGCAGCAGCAGCGTTAGCAAAAAGTGATTATTATTTGCTTTGATATCTTGCAGACAGCGAAGTTAAGTGGGTGAGTAAGACAGTTAGTAGGCCGTTGGGTGGGTGCGTTGATAGGCTTTGCGGTTATCAACACCGCCGCTGCCAATGTTTGTTCATGAATTTGTTTGAATACAGCTCATGCACGTTTATACCTGCATACATATTTAACTAGGATGGCAGCCAAGATACTATACACATATGTATGTATGTACATACTGTTAAAAGTACTGCTCTCATGGGTTTGGTTGTTTGTTTGTAAATGCTGCTGTTCGTTCATTCGTTTCGTTTCGTCTGTATGTGTGTAGTCTTGTATTCGCGCTCTATACAAATAAGAAATTGTGTTAGGGTAATTGCTATTGAACTTGAATTAATTTTCGCAGGTTTGTTTCCAATTTTATTGTATTTGTTGGCTAAAATACATATGAAAAAACCACATTCAAGGCCATTGGTTATGAGGAGCCGAAGAGAAGGGTGCTCTGGGTTAATGAAATTTATGGGAAGATAGCCTAGTCATTGGAAAAAATTAGAGTTGAAACTGAAGAGGTCATGGCCGTTTTTCTATTTTTGCATAGGCAAACGAAGTAGGAGAATTATTTTGAATCACCCACATGCACACACACACACACACATGGGTAAGTGAGTATGTGCATACATGTATGTAGGTGTGCAAAAGGTTTATTGGCCTTTAATTGTGGAGCAATAAATAAGGAAATTTTATTTATAATAGAAGAATATTCGTGGCTTTCTGGTCTAGGCGTTTTATATGGAGGCATGTCAGACTATAGGTCACCACCGAGGCCACCGTAGCGCAGAGGTTAGCATGTCCGCCTGTGACGCTGAACGCCTGGGTTCGAATTCTGGCGAGACCATTAGAAAAATTTTTATTGGTGGTTTTCCCCTCCTAATGCTGCCAACATTTGTGAGGCACTATGCTGTGTAAAACTTCTCTCCAAAGAGGTGTCTCACTGCGGCAAGCCGTTCGGACTCGGCTATAAAAAGGAGGCCCCTTATCGTTGAGCTTAAAACTTGAATCGGACTGCACTCATTGACAAGTGAGAAGTTTGCCCCTCAGCGGCATGTTCTTGGCAAAATTTGCATTAGCCAAACATAACAATATGAGGTAAATTTCTGCTAAATCTGATAATAACTGGTCATTCTAGGGCGCTAAGAAGTGATATGGAAAAAACGTTACATATGAGAGCTATATTAGGTTATAAACCAATTTAGATCATATATGTCACAAATGTTGGAAATTAGAACAAAACACTTTGTTCAAAATATCAGCCAAATTTGTTAAAAATTTCGCCCATAGGGGCTTAAAAAATCAAATGGGAAAATCGGCTTATAGGAGAGCTATATTTGTTTATAAACCGGAACATACCAAACCGATTTTACTAATCAAGACAAAACGCCATGTACAAAATTTCAAACAAATCGGATAATAATAGCGCCACCTAGGGGCTAAAAGAGGCAAATGGAAAAAACGGTTTATATGAGAGCTATGGCAGGTAATGGACTGATTTGGCCCAAAATTGCCGTGGATGTCTGATGCTGCGACAAAAAAGTAGCGCTCTGTAGGGACCCAAGAAGTCAAATGGAAAAATCGTTCTATATGTCAGAATAAATATCGATTTGGATTATACTTGCCATAAGTGTTGGAAGTAATGACAAAACAATTTTTGCAGAGTTTGAGTCAAGTCAGGTAATAATAATCTCCAGTAGTCGCTCAAGAGTCAAATAGGGAGCTGGGTTTATATGAGAACTATATCAGGTTATGATCCGATTTCGGCAAGGTTGCTGAAAGTCATACGAAAACACCATCGGTACACCAGGTAGTGTACCGAAAAACGGCATTCAGACACAAAATCAGAGTTGCATTAATCACTGATTTTGACAAAAAGTGCACTCAATATTTTGATGTTGGGCAACTGCCACTACCTGTAAATGAATATATCTTGCGAAAACACCACGATCGAAATTTCAGCCAAATCGCGTAATAAATGAGCCTTCTAGAGGCTCAAGAAATCAAGTTATAAACCGATTTCAGCCATTCTTAGCAACTCTGTAGGAAATCATATAAAAACACCACGACCGATATTTCAGCCAAATCGGGTAGTAAATAAGACATCTAGGCGCTCAAGAAGCCAAATCAGGGGATCGGTTTTTATGGGAGCTATGTCAGGTTATGACCCATTTACAATACTTAGAGGCCTACATAACCCGGCCGACACGGGATAACTATGACTATTGTGTGGTGTCCATCGTTATCACGGGAAGCTTAACTGAAAGCTACCGGTCGCGTCCACAGTTTGCGGATGGTGGAAAGCTCCGTTTTTATGCGGAGTACCTGCAAATGCCGCCGCGGGCAGTCAGCGATTTTCGAGAGGAGAGTCTCAGTGAGGAGTCAGGTGGCAATGGCTTTTAATTAAATATTGAGTGTCAATGATGCTCGAGATGACAAGGCGAATTATTGGCGCCCTCAAATAACCAAGGGCCTACATCTGCGTCTGCTCCCAGGTTAGGGCGGCTGGTGGCGAGCGTCGGATCTTGGAGCAAGTGGCTCGCCACAACGAGGTATACATGTGCAATCCCACAAAACCCATGCGGTTGGGGCGCTGGGCCAGTAACCCGCCCCCGGAAAACTATGAGAAACAAAGGAACAGTAAAAACGGACCCCCCAACGTTGACGACCCACGCAAACGAGAAAAGGACCACGATTTGCGGATCTGCACCTGGAATGTCCGCACTCTTTATAGAGAAGGTGCAGTATACGCGCTGGCGGATGTATTAGAGAAGTACAAGGCAGATATTTCCGCTTCATGGGAAGTGCGATGGACTGGGAATGGCGTCACTACAACACCAAACGGTGACGAACTATACTACAGCTGCCATAAAACGAGGCATGAATTTGGCTGTGGATTTGTGGACTGAAACACCTTGTCTCTAGCTTTACTCCGGTGGATGAAAGGCTAGCCACAATCCGCATAAAAGCCAAATTTTTCAACACCAGCCTTATTTGTGCCCGTGCCCCGACGGAAATATCGTGAAATCAGTACTTGGGTACCGGAAGCCTCCTCCAAGAAACCCATGGTACGACCTAGAGTGTCGAGATGCTACTGAAGCCAAGAATGCAGCGTATACAGTAACCCTGCAATCAGTAGCAACGCGCCAGATGAAGGAGAAGTATCGGAAGAAAAGGAGAGAGGAGAAACGTCTATTCCGCAAAAAGAAAAAGGAAATGGAAAGACTTGAGTGTGGGCGAATGGAGATGTACAGGAGTCAGAATGAAGTCCGGAAATTCTACCAAAGAATTAAACATCAAACCGATGGCTTTGGTGCAGGCACATCCTCCTGCAGAGACAAAGAAGGAAATCTGGTAACTGACACAGATAACAAGCTGAGGATATGGGAAGAACATTTTATCCAATTGCTATTGTCTGACGTTGGCGGCGAAGAGTATACCGCAGAAACAATCCCTGATGATGGTATAGAATGTTTACCTCCTAGTCAGAATGAGGTCCAAGAAGCAGTGACCCGACTAAAGAACAACAAGGCAGCAGAAGCCGACGGGTTACCCGCTGAACTGATGATGGTATAGAATGTTTACCTCCTAGTCAGAATGAGGTCCAAGAAGCAGTGACCCGACTAAAGAACAACAAGGCAGCAGGAGCCGACGGATTACCCGCTGAACTGTTTAAGACCGGAGGCGATACGCTGATAAGGCGTATGCATCAGCTTATCTGCGCAATCTGGCTAGAAGAATTTCAGGATTTACATGGGAGTCCCGCATAATGATTAATGTGGAGACGATTGAGCACTGGCTCTGCACGTGTCCGGGTCTACAGAGACACAGGCTTTCCATATTCGGGAGACGGTTTTATCCGATTCCGGCGATCTTGCAGATGTGTTTCTGAGAAGCTTCGTTATCTGACGCGTTAAAATCCTAAACACGTGATCATGTATGCGCAGACGATCAGGTTCAGTGGTTAGCACTCAGGTAAGCGTGGACCGATGCTATGTGGATGCACATACCTGTAGGCGTGCCGTATAGGCGACCGGCGACCAAAGTGGTGCGAAGGAACTACTGACCAATGACAAGAGTTATAACCAGGCACTTAGGCACCTCATTGCGTGCTTACAAAATTGTTTGTCAAATGGCCTACACATTGTTTCATATCCCGTATATGTTGAGGCCACCGTAGAGAAGAGGTTAGCATGTCGGCCTATGATGCTCAACACCTGGGTTCGAATCCTGGTGAGACCATCAGAAAATTTTTTCAGCAATGGTCTTCCCCTCCTAATGCTGGCAACATTTGTGAGGTACTATGCCATGTAAATCTTCTCTCCACAAGAGGTGTCGCACTGCGGCACCCCGTTCGGACTCGGCTATAAATAGGAGGCCCCTTATCATTGATCAGGAGATGGAAGTTGCCTACAGTGGAACCTGTCTCCTTGGGTGGAGAGAATGCTCCATTTACAGAAAGCGCAAAATACCTGGGTGTTTGCCTGGACAGGAAATTGAATATCAAATCCAACATTCAACAACCTAATGGTGTCTAATGCAGGCACCTGCCGCGTTGGCCTAATCCTGCAGGGCTTTCAACCCCGCATGATTATAATGCGTCCACCAACCCCCCCACACATAGCCTAAGCTATGCATGGGTACCAATTCGAGTTCACGTTGTTTGAACGTGTTCTCCCCCTTGGTTAGGGGCGGACCACTATCTAAAATTCCTTCCGATCTATGGGTCACGGCACCCGATTGCAATGCAACTCCACATCAAGCTTGCGCTTTACCCGCGATTTGGGTCCGAACCACAGCCACCACATTACTCCCCACTGGGGCCTCACCCGACTCCCGTGGTACCAGATTAAGGACTCCGGTCAGACCTCGTAGTCGAAGCTACTACCAGTTGAACCCCAAACGGTTCCGGACTGGTCACCAGCAGAAGAAGAGACAATTAAACATCTTCTGTGGGTGCGTCCCGCACCGACTGGTATTCGATCGGCTGGGATGAAGCTGGAGGCCACTTTATTTGACGGCATTCTTCCACAAGCCCGACCATTAAACTTTTTATAACCTCAACTATTGGAAGGGGGGTAGTCTAGTTATTCCGTTTGTAATACCTCGAAATATTGATCTGCGTCTCTATCAAGTTCATATGTTCTTGATCGTCTTGACATTCTCAGTTGATCTAACTATTATCGTCCGTCCGTCTGTCAAAATCGCGATAGCGCTCGAATAAACCTAATTTTGCTAAGATTCTTCTTATTGATGTAAAAAGGGCATTGAGGATTGCAAATGACCCATTTGCATTTCCATAGATCGGTTCAAAGTTGGATATCTTATATATAAAATTAAATTTGTGTTTGTTTGTCGGTTTGTTTGTTTGATCCGTATAGACTCAAAAACGGCTGAACCGATTACCTAGAAATTTCACAGATTATGTAGGTTGAACTGGAAGGAAACATAGGCTATATAATTTTTTGATATCCGGAGGGGGGACGGACCCTCCCCCTTACCACAAAAGTACTACCCAAAACTAAAAGTGAACCGATCGGAACAATATGGGATTCAAATGAAAGGTATTTAAGAGTAGAGTACGAATTTCATAATAAAAACTGGGTCCAAGTACCTGGGGGGCCGGCCCAGCCCCAAAATCCCTTAAAATAGGTTTATTTGACGATCATGACAATATGGGACTCAAATGAAAGGTATTCGGGAGTAGATTGCGAATATGGTCAGGAAGATGAAATATGCTTTATAATGTGTTGATATCGGAAGGGGGCGCACTCTCCCCGTTACCCCAAAAATATCACCCAAAATCACAAGTGGACCGATAAAAACAATATGGATATGAAATGAAAGGTATTGGAGAGTAGAATACGAATATGGTATTCAAATTTGAGTCTAAGTACCCATCGGGCCTCCCCAACCCGAAAACTCCCCCAAACCGACATATTGGACGTTCATTTCAATATGGGGCTCAAATGAAAAGTATTCGGGAGTAGATTTCGAATCTGGCATACCAAATCAGATCAAAGTAAAGGGGGTCACGCCACACCTCAAAAACGCCATTAGACCCATTATGGCTATATGACACATGGCTGTACCGATTTTCTTAAAATTTTCATAGATTGTGTACGTTTGTCTGGAAGGAAACATACATAATTTTTAGATATCGGGCGGAGGCGGACGCTCCCCCTTACCCCAAAAATGCCAACCATATCTAAAAGTGGTACGATGGGCACAAAAAGGGTATCAAATTAAAGGTATTGGAGATCAAAAAACGAATATAGTATTAAAATTTGGGTCCAAATACCTAGCGGGCCCCTCAACCCCAAAACTCCTCTAAACCGATATATTCGAAGTTCATGTCAATAGGGGACTTAAATGAAAAGTATTCGACAGTAGATTAAAAATATGGCATAAAACATTAAGTCCAAGTAATGGGAGGTCGCCCACCCCCAAATACCCCCATATGGGCATATTAGCCGACCATGGCTATAAGGGACTCGAATGAAAGTTATTTGGGAGTAGATTACGAATTTGACTTTAAAATTTGAGTTCAAGTCAAGGTGGCGCTTTTCATCCTAAAGATTCGCCAAATGGGTTATTTGACCCATTATGACAATATGGGACTCAAATGAATGGTATTTTAGAGTAGAAAACGAATTTGATATCCAATGTTGGAAGTCGTAACAGAACACTACATGCTCAACTTTAGCAAAATCGGACAAAAATTGCGGGTTCCATGGGCACAAGAAGTCAACTCGGTAGATCGGTTTATCTGGGAGCTATATCAGTTTCTTGACCGATTTGGACCGTACTTTGCACAGTTGTTGAAAGTCACAACAGAATATTATCTGCAAAATTTCAGCCAAATCCGACAAAAATTGCGTCCTCCAGGGGCTCAAGAAGTTAAATCGGGTGATAGGTTTATATGGGAGCTATATCCTAATCTCACCCAATTTGGCTCATTTGCAATCCCCAACGACCTACTATTTTGATGATTTCGTATTCTCTGTATATAAACCTGAACCTCTGATCTCATGAAATCAGAACTTAGTTATATATAGCCGATATATAGACCGATCTCCAGACTTAAATTCTTGAGGCGTAAAATGGGTCATTTTCCATCCGTGAGTTCTGGTAGACTTCTACCCATTTTTGTGAATTGTGGTCCAGATCGGACCATATTTGTATATAGCTGTCCTATAGACCGGCCGCCCTATCTCCCGATATAGGGTATTAAGGCCATATAAGATCCATTTATTACCCGATTTCGATGAAAATTGGCACAGTGAGTTCTGGTAGAACCCTACCCTTTCCTGTCAAATGTGGTCCAGATCAGATCATATTTCAATATAGTTGCCATATAGGCTGATCTCCCAATATAGTGTAATGAGCCTATAAAAAGAAAAACTTTCATCTGATTTCGATGGAATTTGGCACATTGAGTTCTGGTAGACCCCTATACCTATTTGTTGAATGTGGTCCAGATCGGACCATATTTGGATATAGCTGCCACGTAGACCGATCTTCCGCTATAGAGAATTTAACTCATAAGATAAGCATTTTTCATCCGATTTCGATGAAATTTGGCACAGTGAGTTTAAGTATACCTATACCACTTCTTGTTAAACGTGGTCCACATCAGATCATATTTGGATATAGCAGGCGAATAGACCGATCTCCCCATATAGGGCATTGAGCCTATAAAAGGAGCATTTTTCATCCGTTTTCGAATAAATTTGAAACAGTGGGCTTTCGTATCCCTCCAAACCTTTAGGGTAATTGCTTTTTAGGGGAGGGATGGCACCTCAGACATTTCGACTCAAATATGGATATCAAATTCGTGCTACACTTCAAAATCCCTTTCCCATTGCCATGGCCGGTAAACATGAACGATTTGGAGGGTGTTTTAAGGGCAAATTCGTTATTTTCTTCCAACAGAAATGAAGTTCAGTTTAGGGGGCGCTTTAGGGCGTACCCCAAAACACATGGCTCCAAACTGTGCCAAATACGGTCCAAATCACTCTATAACCTGATATTGATCCCATGTAAAACATTCGCTTGTTCGGTCCCTAGAAGCATTTTAGAATTTTAGCTAGTTTGACAGAAGTTTAGCATGAAGAATAGAATTATGCCCTTCAACTAAATTTATTTTATATACATTTTTAGCAGAATTCTTGGGAACCATCCCAAGATTCGGCCAGGCCGAACTTACTTGTTCTTTTTAATCTTGTTTCTTCTTGTGTTAATTATAAAATCATAAATCCTATTCTTAACGTCATATGTTCCATTCTACTTGATCTAACTTCATTAAATTTCCTACTGGCATTGTATGAAACACAACTGAACTCACACACAGCATAACATATATATATATATATATGTACACTCAGATGGGTATGCAACTAAAATAATTGTAGTGAGGGGGACCATGGTTGGAGCAGCTTAAGTTATTCTCTTACTCTCTCTCTCTCTCTGTGCAGTATGACTGTGCTGTTGCTACTTCTGCTTATTGCTTGTGTTGTTATTGTAAATTTGGCAATTTTGCTCTGCATGCCCATTGAATTGCATTCAAATAAAAATTTTGTTTTGGTATGTGTATTTTGACTAATTGTTTTCTGGAAGGGGGGAGGGAGTAAAACAGATGATTCTGACGTCTGTTGTAGGTTTGCATTTGAGTGTGTAAATGATTTGTTTGGAAATTGTATTCATAGCACAGAGAGAGAGGGTAATATTTATCAATACCCGCCACCTAAGATGGAAGTATACTCAACTAATCTTTCCGTTTGTAACACTTCGAAATATAGATCTGCGGCCACATAAAGCACAAACGAACTTCTCTATAACGTATCAAAGAACCATAAAGAGGTCTAAAAAATATAGCAGAAAAAGCAATAACTATAAGCCGTTTACTCCAGGGCAGCGTTGACGTTTGGGGCTTTTTCTACCAAACTTGGTAGGATTTACTTGCAATTTTAAGGGTTTGGACGATCGGTCGAAATTGTATATTTATACCCAATACCATAGAATAGAGGGCATACATATTTTTTTTTTGTTCAAAAAATATATAGACCGATTCGGTCTATATATATTCAAATATATAGACCGATCTGAGCCATATACGACAAGGATGTCGAAAAACCTATCATAAGTCACTGTGTCAAATTTCAGAGAAATCCGATTATATTTGTGACTTTTATGGGCCCAAAACCCTAAATTGACAGATCTGTCTATATGACAGCTATATTCACATCTAGAACGATCTGGGACAGTTTGGGGGGAAAGATGATGAAGAGCCTAAAACAACTCCCTGTTACAAATTCCGCGCCTACAAATATATGCGCCTTTTACGGGCCCTTAAATCGAGCGATCGGTCTATACGACAGCTATACCCAAATCTGCATCGATCTGATCCAAATTGAGAAGAATGTTGAAAGGCCTAACACAACTCACCGACCCAAATTTCGGCGAAATCGGACAATAAATGCGCAATAAATAGGCCCAAGACCTTAAACCGAGAGATCTGTCTATATGGCAACTATATACAAATCTGGACCGATCTGGGCTAAATAACAGAAATATGTCGAAGAGCCTAACACAACTAACTCTCCCAAATTTTGGCAAAATTGGACAATAAATACGCCTTTTATGAACCCAAGACCTTAAATCGAGAGATCCGTCTATATGGCAGCTATATCCAAATCTAGACCGATTGGGCCAAATTGGGGAAAGATATTGAAGAGCCTAACACAATTCACTGACCAAAATTTCGGCGACATCGGATAATAAATGTGGCTTTTAAGGGCCTAAGACCCTAAATCGGAGGATCTGTCTATATGGCAGCTATATCCAAATCTTGACCTATCTGGGCCAAATTGAAGAAATATGTCGAAGGGCCTTACTCAACTCACTGTCCCAAATTTCAGCAAAATCGGATAATAAATGTGCCTTTTAAGGGCCTAAGACACTAAATCGGCGCATCGGTCTATATGGGCGCTATATCAAGATAAAGTCCGATGTAGCCCATCTCTTTCAGACTCTGTGCAAAGTTTCAGCTCAATATCTCTATTATTAAAGCCTGTAGCGTGATTTCAACAGACAGACGGACGGACATGGCTAGATCTTAGATTTTTACGACGATCAGGAATATATATACTTTATAGGGTCAGAAATGGATATTTCGATGTATTGCAAACGGAATGACAAAATAAATGTACCCCAATCCTGCGGTGGTTAGTAAAAAAAGTTAAATGTGGTTTGCAGAAAATTCAAAAAGTGTCATAAGGTGGTCAACGAAGTTGATATCTTTGAATTATGACTTTGCCATGAATTTATATTCCAATAAAGCGGAGTGAAATGTGTTAAAAAGTCCTTAAAATCGATCAGTTCAAGTGATTTTTATACCCTCCACCATAGGATGGGGGTATACTAATTTCGTCATTCTGTTTGTAACACCTCGAAATATGTGTCTAAGAAGGAGTAGAGCTAACTGCTTCAAATTTTGCACAAATACTTCTTATTAGTGTAAGTCGGTTATGATTGTATATGGGCCAAATTGGTCCTTTTTTTGATATAGCTGCCATATAAACCCATCATGGGTCTTGACTTCTTGAGCCTCTAGAGGGCGCAATTCTCATCCGATTTGACTGAAATTTCGCACATAGTGTTTTGACATCACTTCCAACAACTGTGAGAAATATGGTCGTAATCTGTCCATAACCTGATACAGCTGCCATATAAACTGATCTTGGGGCTTGACTTCTTGAGCCTCTAAAGAGCGCAGTTCTCTTCCGATTTGACTAACAATTTGCACATAGTGTTTTGATATCACTTCCAACAACTGCGAGAAGTATGGTCCCAATCGGTCCATAACCTGATATAGCTGCGCCTCTAGAGAGCGCAATTCTCATCCGATTTAGCTGAAATTTTGCATGATGTATTTTATTCTTACTTTCAACAACTGTTTCAACTAAGGTTCAAATCGGATCATAACCCGATATAGCTGCCATATAAACCGATCTGGGATCTTGACTTCTTGAGCCTCTTGAGGTCGTAATTATTATACGATTTGCCTGAAATTTTGTACGATGGATCCTCTCATGACCATCAACATACGTGTTTATTATGGTCTAAATCGGTCTATAGCCCAATACAGCTCCCATATAAATCGATCTCTCTATTTTACTTCTTGTGCCCCCAAAGGGCGCAATTTTTATTCGAATTGGTTGACATTTTACACAGGTCTCCAACATATAATTTAATTGTGGTCCAAACTGGACCATATCTTGGTATCGCTCTAATAGCAGAGCAAATCTTTTCTTATTTAATTTTTTTGCCTAAGAAGAGATGCCAGGAAAAGAACTCGACAAATGAGATCCATGGTGGAGGCTATATAAGATTCGGCCAGGACGAACTTAGCACGCTTTTACTTGTTTATCAATATAATTATAATGTTTGGCCAATTCGTTATATGAGTTGCCATTATTTCCACTGCTTGTTTGTTTTAATTTTTTTTTATGTTGTCAGCCCTCGTTAAATTTCACCGATTTGTAAGGCTTTAACTTAAACGAATTGTTAGAAATAAAAATATAAATGGCTTGTAAAACCTTGAATTGGTGCTTTTATTTTTACCGCAGATGTAGCTCCAAAAGCATAGTAATTCTTATCAATTATACTTTGTTATGCCTATAACGAGATACTTTACTTGACTGTCCATATTGCAGGGTATACAAGATTCGTTCCGGCCAAACTTTACACGCTTTTCTTGTTTATGTTCTTCTTTGCCTCTACTTTTATTTCGTGTGCTCAAGTATGAGTGAGCGAATTTTGTATTATTCAGCTGGTATTGTGGTATTGTTGCTTTTGTTGTTACTCTTCTTCATTTTGTTTTTGTATCGCCCCATCATGGCAGAGAATTTTGTATACAAACATTGCTGCTGCTGCTGCCGCTGCAGTTGCTGTTTATTTGTGAAAGAGAATAAGTTGTGACTCTGCATGCCACCACTCTCACATTCGCCCTCTTGTGTTTGGCTATATGCAGTTGACTACACTCAATGCCTTGATCATGATTTTATTCGTTTTCAAGCAGTCAAGCTGTAGACAACACACAGCACTAACAGAAACAGTAACAGAAGTAGAAAAAAAAATTAACTGCAATTGAAAAAAAGCAAAACTGCAATCAATTCTCAAATCCAATCAGCAACAAGAATTAGGAAAAAAGTAATTAAATAAAATAATTATAAGAGAAATTTTAAGAAAAAAGTGCAATTTTCAAGGCTTATAAAATTGGTTTAGTGTCCAAGTTCTATATATGCACCAAATAGGTATATTTATTAATTGATTTAATTTTAAACAAAAATTACAATAATCATGAGAAAAGCCACAACTAATGCCCAAGTGTTTGGAAAACAAAAAAAAAAATTGTTTAAAATGAAAAACAAAAAAAAAACTACAACACGAGCGTTTAGCAGCAGCAATAGCAACAAAACTGCATCACAAAACAAATCGCTTAAAAGAAACAGCTGTGAAATAACCAGAAAAAACTACAACAACAACTACAACCACTAAAAGCTTATGGGTGCATTTTTTTTAGTTTTTTGTAAAATAAGAAACGTCAAAAAAAAAAAAACTAAACAGAAAAATTGAAATAAAATTGTGTTTGTGTTTGTGTTTACTGAAATGCCTTGCCTTTGCCATGTAAACTACACAGGGCATATTGCTGCTTATGTATAAGTGGATATTTTAATGTACTTTGGTGAAAAAAAAGACCACCACTTAACAACATCAGCAGCAACAGCAGCAATTGTGTAAAATAGTTTATAAGCTAGGAATATTTTGAAAACCTTAGAAAAACTATTTGAAAGCAAGAAACAGTGATTTTTTGGATTTTTTTTTTCTTTAAATTCCTAGGTGTTAAAATTTTTTTTTTTCACAAAAAGTAAATTATATAAAATTTTTGCAAAATAAAAAAAATCTATTATTGGTACATTAATTTATTTTATTGTATATATAAGAACTTGTACGTCAGAGCCGAGGAAAAAAGTGCAGGAAAAAAACCCACCAACAACAACAACTAGAATGTGAAAAGAACAAAAATTATCAGCTGCCAACAACTCAAAAAAAAAAAATAAGAAATACTGAAACCAGAAAGAGGAAAAAATTTACAGCAAACAGTAAAAAAAAAGAACAGAACACACACAAATCAAAGCAAGTGAAATAAAAATTAAATATGCATTAAATTTTTATATACATTATTAACTATAATAATAAAAGTAAGGAAAAATTAATAATAGTTATGATTATTATGACAAGAGACCCCTTAATTGTAAGCTACTGAGAGAGTGCAGTGTGTGTGCCTGTGTGTATGTGTGTGTGTGTGTGTAAGTGAGTGAGTGAGTGATAGTTCCAAGCAAACTAACAGGATTTTTGGTGATAAAGTAAAGCTCTGAGAAAAATGCATTCAAACAGAATCATGATTAATTACTTTACTTAACTTTCGTCAGCAAGACTTTCCAATTTATTCAGAAAAAGAAAACAAGAAAAAACACACGTATCTCCTACAAAATTTATCTACAAAAATGGGGAAAAATGTAACCAGACCCAGACAAACAAAAAAAAAAAAAAAAAAAAAACAAACCGTCTCAAGCTTGTCTCAAACCCAAAGAGATTTCTTAATACTAAACCAGGGTGCCCATGCTGGCGATGATAATGCTGGTGATGATGAATTTCATAAAACACCCGGGATTGCTGATAAGAACCAAACCCCAGTTATACATATGTGTTTTTTTTTTTTCTTTTTTTGATTTGTTTAAAAACATTTGCATGCTAGTTTTACTCAGAACCACCTATAAAATTAAGTGAGAAAATTTTGTGTGGCATTGGATTATTTGGATTAAAAAAAAAACAAATGTTCTAGGAAAACATAGTAATCTAATGAAAAACATTTTTTATGAATTAAGAACAAATTTAACGAAATGTTTTATCACCTCATTAGAATAATTTTTGGTTGAAAAAAAAAAACCAGAAACAATGAAATTCTATGGAATTAATAAGCAAAGAAAACAATGCAAAAGAGGCCACCGCCTCTGACTCTGAACGCGTGGGTTCGAATCCTGGCAAGACCATTACATAAAAACATTTCAGCGGTGGTTTTCCCCTTCTAATGGTAGCAATATTTGTGAGGTGTCGGACTAGGCTATAAAAAGGCGACCCCTTATCATTGAGCTTAAAACTTGAATTGGACTGCACTCATTGATATGTGAGAAGTTTGCCTCTGTTCCTTAGTGGCATGTTCATGGGCAAAATTTGCATTTGCAATAAGCAAAGAAAAACGAAAAGTGAAAAATCAAACAAAATTATTGAGTGTTTAGATAAAAAATGAAAACATTAAAAAAATGTAAATACTAATATTTGAATTATTAAACAGAAAACATAAATAAAAGTTAAGCATAAAAAATAAAATAATCAAAAATAGAAAAAAAAAATATTTTCTAACAAAAACTAAGCAAAGAAAAGAAAAAAAAAATTTATTAAAAAAAAAAATTAAATAAAAATCAATTGCAAAAAATATTTTATAAGCAAAATAATCAAAATTAAAAAAAAAACTAAATTAAAATTAAATAAAAATAAGTTTAAAATTGAATAAAATTAAATCGCAAAAAACATTTTCTAAACAAAAAAAACCAAATTAAAAAAAAAATAAATTAAAAATAAAATAAAAATAAATTAAAAATAAAATAAAAATAAATTAAAAATTGAATAAAAATAAATTAAAAATTGAATAAAACTAAAAACGCAAAAAACATTTTCTAAACAAAAAAATCAAAATTAAAAATTATCATAATTAAAAAAAATTCTAAAAATTAAATAAAAACCAGTAAGGAAGGGCAAAAGTCGGGCGGCACCGACTGTATAATACCCTACACCTACCCTATGAGAACAATGTGGGAGCTATTTCCAATTTTGATGGACCTCGGCGAGCAAATATGTTCAAACTGTAAAAACTACGATTGACAAATGACAAAATTATGGCAAATTACCCAAAATCTGACGAACGTATATATGGGAGCTATATCTAATTCTGAACCGATTTCCCTGAAATTCACCAGTAATATTGAGAGTCATAAGCAAATCCTTCCTGCAAAATTTCGACAGAATCGGTTAACAAATGAGCACTTTATTGCAATATTTCTGAAAATCGGACGAACATTTATATGGGAGCTATATCTAATTCTGATCCGATTTCCATGAAATTCACCAGTAATGTTGGAAATCAAGAGAAAATCCTTCCTGCTAAATTTCAAGAAAATCGGTTAGCAAAAGACTATTTTATTGCATTATAACTGAAAATCGGATGAACATATATATGGGAGCTATATCCAGATCTGATCCGATTTTTTCCAATTTCAATAGGCTTCGTCTCTAGAACGAAAAACATGCCTGTTCCAAATTTGAAGACAATCGGATGGAAATTGCGACCTGTAGTTTGTACACAAATTAACATGGACAGACAGACAGACAGAGGGACATAGCTAAATCGAACCAGAAAGTGATTCTGAGTGAATCGGTGTACTTATCAATGGGTCTATCTCTCTTCCCTTTGGGTGTTAATAAATGATCAAATAAATACATATATATTTTTTTTTTTCATAAACTCGAATCAAACAGGAAAATGTATTCAATTTAGGAACAATTTATTAAATTTGAAGAAAAATGTAAATATTACATTTGAAGAATTTAAATCAAATTAATCACATTGTAACATGTCTAAATTTTTGGAAAAATTAATTAATTCAATAAAAAATTCTTAATTGTCAAGTTTTTTTGTCGGTTAGGGCGTATATCAGTTTATTTCACAATTTTTTCAAAGCCGTCAATACAGCCTCCAAATGGCATTTGTATGCAATGGAAGCAAGGAAGTCGTCTAGAAAATAAAAAGGCATGCTTCTACCAATGCACGACTCACTTATTAATGAGTAGGTGGAAGCATGTAAACTTTTGGTGGCATTGCAATCTGATGAGCGCTCTGGCAAAGGGTGAAATCGCGATCATGCATCCTTTAGAAGGCGCAATTCTCATCAGATTTGGCTGAAATTTTTCATTAGATGTTAAATTATTACTTCCAACAACTGTGCTGAGTATGGTTAATATCAGTCCATAGTCTGATATAGCTGCCATATAAACCGATATGGGATCTTGACTTCTTATGCCTCTAGAGGCCGCAGTTCTTATTCGACTTTGCTGAAATTTTGTACAACGGCTTCTCCCATGACCTTCAACATACATGTCCAATATGGTCTTAATCTATCTATAGCCTCATACAGCTCCCATATGAACCGATCTGCCGATTATGCTTCTTGAGCCCCTATAAGGCGCAATTCTTATCCGAATGGACTGAAATATTACAGAATGACTACTACTGCGGTCTTCAACATTCAATTCATATTACTTGTTATATCTCCAATAGTGGATAAATTCTTATCATTTATTCCCTGTTTGCCTAAAAAGAAATACCTCGGAAAGAACTCGACACATGCGATCCATGGTGGAGGGTATATAAAATTAGGCCCGGCCGAACTTATCACGCTCTTAATTGTTTTTTTTTTTTTTTAATTTTTTTAATTGAAAACATTTTTTTGGCTTTACTATCACAAACGTTTTACTGTTTCTGAAATCATTTTGGGGGGTTATTGAATTAAATTAAAATTTTTAATTTTTTTCACCCATAAACTCAAATTAAGCCGGAACATTTATAAATTTTGAGATTATTTTTTATAAGAAATATTTATAGTTTGTAAGAAAAATTTATTAATTTTAGGAAAATTTTATTCAATTTTAGTAAAATTTTATTAAAATGTAGTAAAATTTTATAAATTTTTAGGAAAAAATTATTAACTTTAAACAAAAACTTATGAATTGTAAGAAAAATTTACTAAATTTTAAAAAATTATTAATTTCATTAATTTCAAGAAAAATTGCAAAATTATGAAATAAAAGTGTAAATTTATTGAAACTTGAAAACATCCATTCTAACAAATGTGAATAACATTTTGTTCGAATGGATGTTTGCACTTTTAAACAAAAATATGCGCTTTTAATATATTTTTATCATATATATTTATTTTATTGAATTTTAGGACAATGTTATTAAATTTTGGGAAAAATTTATGAATTGTAAGAAAATTTTACTAAATTTTAAAAATTAATAATTCCAAGAAAAATTGCATATAATTATCAATTGAAACTGTAAATTACTTGAAACTTATAAAAAAATTTTAGAATGCACTTTTAATCAAAATTATGCGCTTTTAATATATTTTTATCATATATATTTATTTTATTGAATTTTAGGAAAATTGTATTAAATAGATAGAAAAATTTCTTAAATTTTATGAAAAATTTATGAATTGTAAGAAAAATTTACTAAATTTTAAAAATTATTAATTTAAATAATTTCAAGAAAAATTGCATATAATTATGAATTGATGCTGTAAATTACTTGAAACTTGTTCAAATTTTTTAGAATGGATGTTTGCACTTTTAATCAAAAATATGCGCTTTTAATATATTTTTATCATATATATATTTATTTTATTGAATTTTAGGAAAGTTTTATTAAATTTAAAGAAAAATTTCTGAAATTTTAGGAAAATTTTCTTAAATTTTAGGAAAAATTTATGAATTGTAAGAAAATTTTACTAAATAAAATTTAAAAATTTTAAAAATTTATAATTCCAAGAAATATTGCATGAAACTTATAAATTACTTGAAAATGATAAACATTTTTTTTAAAATGCACTTTTGCACTTTTAAACAAAACTATGCGCTTTTAATATATTTTTATCATATATAATTATTTTATTGAATTTTAGGAAAATTTTTTTTTATATTAGGAAAAACTTATGAATTGTAAGAAAAATTTACTAAATTTTAAAATTTATTTATTTAACTAATTTCAAGAAATATTGCATATAATTATGAAATGAAACTTTAAATTACCTGAATCTTCTTCACGTTTTGCTAGAATAGATGTTTGCACTTTTAAACAAAACTATGCGCTTTTAGTATATTTTTATCATATATATTTATTTTATTGAGTTTTAGGAAAATGTTATTAAATTTTAGTAAAAATTTTCTTAAATTTTAGGAAAAATTTCTTAATATTTAGGAAAAATTTATGAATTGTAAGAAAAATTTACTAAATTTTAAAAATTAATAATTCCAAGAAAAATTGCATTTAATTATGAAATAAAACTGTAAATTACTCGAAACTTATTCAAATTTTGTTGGAATGCATGTTTGCACTTTTCAACAAAAATATGCGCTGTTAATATATTTATATAATTATAATAATTTTCCTTTTTTTAATATCTTACATCTTACTAATCCCCACTCTTTTGTGTTTTCTTTTCAGATAAAACGAGAAGAAATAAAAAATACCTCAAAAAACAAGTGCTGACAAAAATTTTTGTAGAAAATTAAAAACGAAAAATTTATATACTTTCCAAAACTAAGAAATAATAAATGTGATGAATAAAAATAGAAAACAAAACAAAAAAAAAACTAAAATCAAAACACAAAAATAACCGCAAACAAATAACTAAAGCAACTTTAAAAGTTCCAAAACAAAAACAAATTATATATAAAATATATAATTTGTAGAATAGAAATTGTGATTAAAAAAAAAACAACAACAGATTGCTTTAAATCCCCATTCAAAAGAAAGCTTCCAAAATTGAAAATTTAAGAAGGATATAGGAAGAAAACCAGTATATATTTGGCCTACTGTGAATAAAAAGAAAATTGAAAAGTCTTAAAAAGTTTGGAAAACTTTTGAACAACAGTGTATCCAAAATTAAAAAAAAAAAAAACAAAGTGAGAAACTATTTGAACTACAGTGTATTGAATAATATTAAAAACAATATCGGAAAATATTTGAACTACAGTGTATTGAATAATATTAAAAACTATATCGGAAAATATTTGAACTACAGTGTAGGAAAACATTGAACTACAGTGAAGGATAAAAAAATATTTTTTTTCAAAAATACAAAAAAAAATTTTAAAAATCATAAAGTGTTGAAAAACAAAATCTTCTAAAAATAAGAAAGCGAAATTTTGGAAAATAAAATTTTAAAACTATAATAGATTGTTTTATAAGAAAGAAACTATTTTATACAACAACAACATCAACCACAAGCCACAAACGCCAACCTTAAAGCTTGAAAAAACAAAACAAAAAACTACCGCGTAAAGTAAAACAACTCAGCATATTTTTTTTAAAACAACAAAATAGGAACATAACTACCTCAATATACAAAATAATACATAATTTTAATAAAAATAAAATACAAAATATTTTTTAATAAAAAAAAAAACTACTTTAAAAACATAAACTCCCCAAAAACTCTTAAAATTTATATAAAAAAAAAATTGTTTTGACTGCTTTACAAGAATTGGAATCTTAACAACAGCATTTGAGCAGCAGCAAAAATTGGCCCAGAGAGCCACCAGCAAACTTCATTTTGACCAGCTGATAAAAACCAGAAACCAAAACAGACCTCCTAAACCCACATAAACAGCAAAGCTGACGACGTTCAATCTGCCTACCTACCTACCAACCTACCTACCCAGCCAACCAAGCAACCAGCTAACTAACAAAACACCAACAACATATGATTCAAATTGTTTGCCAGCTGAACAGCAACTACAGCAACAACAATTATTATTATTACAACACCATAATAAAATAAAAAAAAAAAAATTATAATAATAAATTTTTTTTTGGTGCGCTAAAAAAATACTTTACCACAGAACGTGAGTTTTTTATAACAAAAAAAAAAAATTCACTTATTTTTAAAAAACTGCATCCCAACACATCTGTGTGTGAGAGACCAACACATTTCGAGTTTATATAAAAAAAAAACTTCGATTTCGTTGAACTGAAAACGAGAAAAAACCATAACGAAATAGTGTTTCCTATTTGAAAAAAAAAAAAAATCTAAAAAAACTCACACACCAACTCAACTTAAACCCCCCCCCCCCCCCCCCCAAAAAAAAAAACGTTATTTCAAATTTTAGTTTGACTTCACGCAACATACATGGCAAAGCTTGCAAGTGTTTGAAGCAAAAAAATTAAATATATATACATAATTTTTTTGTTCACTTCCAAGTGTATGGAGTGGTAGACGAAAATAGTAGCAACATTTAGATTCACCTTGAAATCGCGTTTAATTTTTTTTTTCGCTTTTGAAATTCTGTTGTGTTCATTAAAAAAACACTGCTCAGTCAGTCAAATAGTTTGTCTTGCTGCACGTCTGTCTGACAGCCAACCAGTCATTTAGCCAGCAATTGGGGAGCTTAGAAATCGTAATAGCAAGTCAGCCCCAGCCAGCAACACTTTTAACCAGCAAGCAGTCAGCCAGCCAGCCAACCAACCTACCAACCTACCAGCCAGCCAGCCAGCTAACCAAACCCAGCACCATTAAGACCACAACCAAAAAGAGCCAAGCCTCAATAAAGCCATTCATCAATCCCTCCAAACATCCATCCTCCACTGGAAGCATACAAAGCTAGCTCAACAGCAACAACAGCAACAAAAACAAAAAACCCTGATCAATTGAGACCAAAAGTAAGCAGAAATTTAATATCAAAACTTTGTTTAGCAGGAGGAGAATTTTGAAAAAAAAAATTCTAAAGAAGGAGCAACAGAAACCACCACCAGTAGTTTATTTTTCTATAGAAGAAATCAAGCAACAACAACAACTACAATAAAAAAACATCAAACTACCTCAGGAAAGAAATCAACAACAACAACATCAACTATAGATAAAAATTTTTTTTATATAACATAATAGAATTAAACTGCAACGAAAAAATAAAAACCAACAACAAACTACAAAACCAGGAAACAACACAAATCTACAGGAAAAAAATTAAAAAAAAAATTATATACACACTTTATATGAGTATAAAAAAAAACAACTCCTCTGGGTCTGACTCAACTTGAAGAAAATCAAAAAAAAAAATAAATAAAAACACCACATTACTCATTCACAGCAAACGACAGTAGTGGCTCTACTACCCCCAGTGTACCAGCAACACTTTTTTCTTCGCTATAAGTCAAATCAACACAGCACCACCAATAGTTTGTAAATTTTTCCACCACTACGACGAACACTGCCCAAGGAGACTAGCATATTATATTGTAAGCTACAGCGGGGCCACACCAAGGGAATCCAAAACCATCCAGCGCACTAGCCCAGAGTTTATAGAAAACACCAACAACCACAACAACAACAAAACACTCCAGCTCCAATTTAAAGCAAATGCCAATGTAAACGACCACACTAAGCTAAATCAGCAAAAAGAAGAAAAAAAAAACAAAAACTTAAATAAAATATTAAGCAAATAAATAAAACTGCTCATATACACATTGTGGTAGCAGTAAGCAGCTGGTAACAGCAACAAATCTGCCAACGAAAAAAAAAGAAAATCCTTTAAAAACTAACAACAACAGCAGCAAAAAAATTTGGAAATACCAAATTTCACTCAAGCTGAAGAGAAAAACACTCAATCTCAAAAATCATTCAATTGAAAAGAAATTTGCATAACGTCAAACAAAACTCCCAAAACAATTGGAAAAATTAAGAAATTTGAGCAACTATCAATTTCACTCAAACTAAAGAGAAAACCACTCAATCCTAAACCCACTTCTAGTGAATGAAAATCGCTTAAAAACACGAAAAAAAGTCAAAAAGCTGAAAAAATTTAAGAAATTCAAAAAAATTAAAAACCACTCAAACTCAAAAGAAAATCACTCAATCAGAAAACCTTTCAAACTGAATGAAATTTTCTCAAAAAGCAACAAAAGGGAACAACAAGTTGGAAAAAGTCCAAAAAAGTGTGAAAATTAAAAAAGAAAACAATTTCACTCAATCGAAAGAGAAAATCACTCAATTTAAAAAACCAAAATTTTCAAGAAATTCTGCTCAAAACACCAGCACACAACAAAAAGTTGGGAAAATCCAAGAATTGGAGAGAAAATAAAAATCACTCAAGCTAAAGGGAAAGTCACTCAAACTGAAAAACGTCCAAAACTGAATGAAGTTTTCTTAAAAACGGCAAAAAAATAATAAAAAGTGGGAGAAGGTATAAAAAATTCACTGAAACTAAGAAAAAAAAAATCACTCAATTCCAAGAACCAACAAAGAAAAGGAATTCTACCAAAAACATCAAAATCATCGAAAATTAAAAAAAAAAGTTTAAAAAAGTCTAACGCCAGGAAGAAACCACTCAATTCAAAAACGACTCAGTGACAACAAAAATTTTGAAATTTTTAAGAAATTTCAAAAAAACGCAAACTCAACTCCAGCTTGAAGAAAATTACTCAACTCAAAAAAAAAAAACTTAACAAAAAAGAAGCCTTCCTGAAAACAACTAAAAAAGAATTTCTACAAATTTAATAAAATTTGGAAAAGAAAAAAAAACAATCATTTAAGTTAAGAAGGAAATCACTCAAGCTAAGAAGGAAATCACTCAAGCTAAGAAGGAAATCACTCAAGCTAAGAAGGAAATCACTTAAGCTTTTGCAAAAAACACAATCATTCAAGTTAAAGAGGAAATCGCTCAAGCTAAAAAGGAAATCACTTAGGCTTAGAAGGAAATCACTCAAGCTAAGTAGCAAATCACTCAATTGGAAAATTACCTGATTGAACAGAAATTTGTTTAAAAAGATCAAAAATCATCGAACATAAAAAAATTTAAGGAATTTCATAAAAATAAATCAAAATCACTCAAGTTAAAGGAAAACCACTCAATCATTAAAAACCTCCAATTTAAAGAAAATTGTGCTAAAACCCTTATAACTTCAAAAAATTTGCGGAAAAAGCTAAGAAATCAAGAAAACTATAGTTTAATTCAAAATAAACAAAAAAAAAACACTCAATATTGGTTACCAAAACTTAAGTAAGATTTGTAAAGAAAACCAAAGACTTTGGTGTTAATAACCATTTGCCGAAGAAAACAACAACAAAATCTGCTGTAAAAACAAAATCACTCACAATAAACGAAAAAGCACTCAATTTGAAATTGTGTAAAAACGATAGAAATCATCTCCTGGACTTACAAAATAAAGACTGCCGCTAAAAAAATAAAAGAATTTTCAACCATTAAGATTTCACTCAAGCTGATTTGGGAAAAAACACTCCATCTGTAATAGTTGAAAACAAAGTATTTCGCAATTATTTGTATTTACCAACAAACCGGAGGCAATTGCTAAAAAAACATCCCCGTATATTTTACAAAAAGGAAAAGTAAACAACAAACCTTTAAAAACGAGAGCGACCATAAGATTTTGTAAAAAAAGAGTGAACAACGATTTTGAGTCTTACGAAAAAAAAACTCAACTAAAAATTGGGAGTTTAAACAAGCAAATAAGTTGTTTGTTCGTTTTTGCAGAACATTACATTTGGCGGATATAAACAATGTGTGATCCATAAAACCCATGAAATCCTAATTCACACAAGTTTCCTGAAAAAACACTCATTCAAAAATTCATTCAAACCAACTGGCAAAAAGTGAAAAAACCAACATAGAGTTTCACTCAAGCTGCAAGAAAAATCACTCAATTCAAAAGTTGGTACCAATACTAACCACATAACAAAAGGACTTGAAAATTAAAGTTCCCTCAAGCAAAAGGAAGGGCTTGAAACAAAATATTGAGAGGATTAATATCAAAATTTCACTCAATTACAACTACAAAACGCTCAAATTGTCTTTGAGTATACAAAAGAGATTATCAAGCCATTGAAAGTATTTTGTAGATAAGAAGAAACATTTCCAGGAAACCATTTTGAGTTTCACTCTCAAACTTAGTAAAACCGATTAAAACAAAAAAAGTTATTCTGAACAGAATCTCTTTGGAAAACCACTCAATTCTGTAACTGAAATCTTGGAGAGCACAAACCAAAGGTTGTATCAAACATGAGTGGAGTTCAAAGACAACTCAGTAGACCCCCACCTCAACAACAACGAAAACAACACATTTCCTAAATAAGGAAAAGAATAGAGAAATACTCATAAGAGTAAGAGAGAGAGAGAGAGAGTGAGACAAGTTCTCCAACCCTTAGAAACCAAATAAATTGATCTCCCCTTTACCATATTTACTTAAAGGGTTTTTCCTTTAGAACCCCCCCCCCCCCCCCACTTTACTTTTGGTCTGACAAACCACTCCGTTTTTTGGAAAGGATCACAACAAAAACAATGATTAGTGAATCAACAGTGAATGGGTTTCCAGACGAAGAAGATTCCAATCAACAAAATCTTCCCCAAGCACAGCAGCAACAGCTGTTGTTGTCAACACATAACCAACATCAACACCAACACAACAATCATCAGCAGGATCAGTTGGTTTACACCTCCTTTCACGAACATTTTGAACAAGCCTTGATCAATGAATTGTTCGAGGAAGATATCAAGGACTACCCGTATAACGAAGAGGAAGATATCAAGGAGTACCCGTATAACTGTACACAACAGCAACAGCAACTGCAACAACCACAAGAACGCTGTTCAACTTTGGCAATCCATGAATTGATCAAAGACGAGGAGGAATTTATCAGCGACGAAGTATACGAACACGAAGAGGAGGAAGAGAATTTCCACGAAGTCTTGGTGGCATCATGTGAGCCAGAAGAAGAAGAAGAAGAGGTAGTAGTAGAAAGCGAGCAGGAGGTAAAAACCACCGAAGAAATACAACAAACAACAGTGCCTGAGGCAGCAACGGCACTGAGACAGCAAAAACGCAAAATAAAAGCAACAACGTCAACGCCAAATATTACTCATGCTAAAACAACAACAGCAACAAAGGCAAGACAACAGCAACAACAAATGCTTACATTGGCCAATGGCATATGTAACAAATCCAATAATAACAATAACAACACAATCACCAACAACAACAACAACAACAACAACAACACAATAATCTTAATTAGCAACATTCACAACAGCAATAGCAACAGCAGTGTTATAAGCTCGCACAGCGCTAGCAACAGCAGTAGTATTGTCAGCTTGAACAGCAGCAACGCCAGGACCTCAGCTGCCGCCAGCAGCAGCAACAACAACGGCAATAATCACAAACTAAGCAACGGCAGCAATAACGCTCACCACCAACATCCACAGCTGCAACTGCAATTGAGCAGCAGTACTTCTGTGGCCAGCCCCTTAAGCACCAACAGCGATTGCACTGGCGATGATAGCAGTCAAAAAATCAACATAAATTTTGAAAATAATTTAAACTTTTTAAATTTCAAAAATTATCCAAGCTCAGAGGATTTTTCAAGTCTCTCAACACCAACATCACCGAACATCAATCACAATAACAATAGCAACACCAACAGCTTTAAAATGGAACATCAGCAACAATTGCAACAGCATTTTCTGCAGCAGCAGCAGCAGCTTCAACAACAGCAACATCAACAGATTGTTGTCTTTGGCTCGCAAAGGGTTAACATGAACTCGAGTACCCCGTATTCAGATGCAACTCAAGTAAGTAAACCAAACAACCAACCACCCACACTCAATTAAAAACACAAAACACACATAAGACACACGAACCGACAGACGGACACATACTTAACGAAGACGACGACAACGACCACGACAACGACACAGACACAGACAACTCACATACATTTCCACAAAAGCCCAGCTACAAATTTAATAAACATTTTGTGTGGTGTTATATACATGTGTACATTTGTATATGCACATGTGTATGTGTATATTTATTTAATATATGCTTCTACAGCCATATCCATTGCTATGTCTGTTTTTTTTTTTACATAGATTTTTATTAGATACTTTTATTTTTTTCTGTTATTTTTTTTTCTAAATGCTGTAGTGTTTGTTTGTTTTTTCTTCTGTTCTCCTCCACTCCCTTGTTAGCTTTTTTTTCTCGATTTATTTTATATTCGTCGCCACTTTTCTCTGCGAGCTGTGTGGTTTTTGTTTTTTTTTTTTTTTTTGGTTGGCAATAAGCAGCAGTTCCTTTTAACGAATTAAATTGGTATCGAAGTTGCTCATTTAAAGCTTTGACATGAATTTAAACAGGGCACAGTGTGTAACAAGAGTAACAAGTTGGAAAATAAGATATCAAGAAACAGAGATGATAAATGTGCTTTTGAAAATGGTACAAAGTACCAGTTAAAGTAGTACTTTTTGCTGGCAAAGGATTTTTTTTTTTTAAATTTTAATAACTTTTTACTTTCGAAAAGGTACCAAAAAGGTACGAGCTTTAAAAAAAATCCAAAAAGGTACCAAAGTATCAGGATTATCATCCCCGCCAAGAACAGTTTTCTATTTTGGGGTGGGAAATAAATAAATTTAACTATAACTAAAATTTGGGTACTAAATATTAAGGAACTTATTAAACATATAATGTAAGTGGAAAAAAATTGTTTACAGAAAACGTAACTATATTTTTATAAAATCAAGTAAAAGCGTTCTAAGTTCGACCGGGCCGAATCTTATATACCCTTCACCATGGATCGCATTTGTCGAGTTCTATGCGCGGTATCTCTTTTTAGGCAAACAAAGAATATTGAATAAAAACTGTAATGCTATTGGAGCTATATCAAGTTATAGTCCGATTCGGACCATAAATGAATGCTGAACATTGCAGAAGTCATTATGTGTAATATTTCAGTTCATTCGTATAAGAATTGCGCCTTGTAGGGGCTCAAGAAGCAAAATCGGGAGATAGGTTTATATGGGAGCTGTATCAAGCTATTTATCGATTCAGACCATAATAGACACCTATGTTGAAAGTCATGGGAGAAGCCGTTGTAGAAAATTTTAGTCAAATCGGATGAGAATTGCGCCCTCTAGAGGCTCAAAAGTCAAGACCCATGATCGGTTTATATGCCAGCTATATCAAAACATAGACCGATTTTAATCATAATTAGCACAGTTGCTGGAAGTGATACCAAAACATTGCGTGTAAAATTTCAGTTTAATCGGACGAGAATTGCGCCCTCTAGAGGGTCAAGAAGTCAAGACCCAAGATCGGTTTATATGGCAGCTATATCAAAACATGGACCAATTTGAATCATACTAAGCGCAGTTGTTGGATATCATAACAAAACACCTCGGGCCATAATTTCAGCCAAATCGGATAATAATTTCGTCATCTAGTGGCTGAGGAATTCAAGACCCCAGATCGGTTTATATGACAGCTTTATCAGGTTATGGACCGATTTGAATCATACTTAACACAGTTGTTGGAAGTGGTACCAAAACACCACCTGCAAATTTTCAGCCAAATCGGACGAGAATTGCGTCCTCTAGGGGCTCAGGAAGTCAAGACCCCAGATCGGTTTATATGGCAGCTATATCAGGTTATGGGCCGATTTCAACCATACTCAGCACAGTTATTGGAAACCATAATAAAGCACTTCGTGCAAAATTTCAGCCAAATCGAATAATAATTGAGCCCTCTAGCGGCTCAAGAAGTCAAGATCCCAGATTGGTTTATATGACAGCTATATCTAAACGTGGACCGATATAGCCCATTTACAATCCCAACCTACCTACACTAATAAAAATTATTAGTGCAAAATTTCAAGCCGCTAGCTTTACTCCCTCGAAAGTTAGCGTGCTTTCAGCAGACGAACGGACGGACGGACATGGCTAGATCGATTTAAAATGACATGACGTTCAAAATATATGAAAAAAAAATTCTTATATTAAAAAACCCTTATTTTAATAAAAAAGAAAAGCTATGAAATTAACAAATTTTGTTGAAGACAATGTAATTTATAAAATTCTGGGCGGAGATAAATCTTTTCTTAGCCCGCCCCCTAGAGGCCTTTCTATGCTTATGATCACGTTACTATTTATTTTTTTTTTCTCATCACGCTCCACTGTGCGACATTTGCTACTTCATTGGTCTACGTACAAGTTCCTCCAAACTGAACAGCAGCATTCTAAGGAAACATTTGTAGGGATTAAACACTCACACATACACGCACATTATACACACAACTACATTGGCAAAGTCAAAATAAAAGAAATATAAAATTGCTAAAAACGCATCAAGGAGTGTAGTAAAAAAATTTACACTTCTGTCTGTCCTTCCCGACTATGTCCCGACTGTGTCTGTGAACTTTTTTTTTTTTGTTTCCCTTCGCCTTTGCCTTTGCCATTGGCATGCCATCCATTCATCCATCTATCCTTCGTGTAATTGCTCCTCCGCCACAAAATAGCAGCAACAGCCATAACAACAACAATAATAAGAGCAACAACGACAGCGACAGTGATGGTTGTAACTATTATTACACACCAGTCGCGTCGTGAGCGCTCTCAAAGAACCGAGACGACGCAATTTATCTGAAACATACAGTCAAAGACCCTCTTATGCAGCTGGTATGAATCATAAAAAGAAACAAACTTTGTGTTATTTTATACATGCAGCAGAAATTTTGTTGCTTGCTGAAGCAATTTACACTCAGAGTAAAATGTTTGGTGTTTAGAAAACACAGTTTGCTACAGATGCGTAAATTTCTCTTGAAAGGGAAATGATCCATGCTTAAGCATAGGCAAATAATATAAGAAAAAAAAGGTTTCTAATATATATAAAATTTTTTGAAATAGTTTTAAAGAAAAATGTTGTGAAAAGCAAAGAAAAAAATAAAATTTTTAAGATTTTTTTTGTAACCTTTTACAATTTTTTAATGTTTTTTTTATAGAAAATTTAAATTTTTTTTATTGAAGAAAATTATAAAACAGTTTAATAAGACGTCTCAAAGATTTTTTTTTATTATTTGTTTTGTTTCTGGGCCACCGTAGCCCAGAGGTTAGCATGTCTACCTATGACGCTGAACGCCTGGCGAAAACATCAGAAAAATCAGAAATTTTCAGCGATGGTTATCCCCTCCTAATGTTGGTGACATTTGTGAGGTACTATGCCATGTAAAAACTTCTCTCCAAAAAGTTTTCGCATTGCTCCACGCCATTCGGACTCGGCTATAAAAAGTAGGCCCCTTAAACTTGGATCGGACAGCGCTTTATGATATGTGAGAATTTGCCCCGTTTGGTCGTCGTAAAAATCTAAGACAATCTAGCCATGTCCGTCCATCTGACCGTCTCTCTGTTGAAATCACGCTATAGTCTTCGAAAATAGAGATATTGAGCTGAAATTTTGCACAGCTTATTTTTTTTGTCCATAGGCAGGTTAAGTTTGACGATGGGCTATATCAGAGCATATCTTGATATAGCCCCCATATAGACCGATCCTCCGATAAAAGCCACATTTATAATCCGATTTCGTCGAAATTTCTGACAGAGAGTTGCGTTAGGTCACTCGACATAATTCTGCAATTTGGCCTAGATCAGTCCAGATTAGGATATAGCTGCCATATAGACGGATCTCTCGATTTATGGTTTGGGGGCCATAATAGGCGCATTTATTGTCCGATTTTAATGAAATTTAGGAAAATGAGTTTTATTAGGCCCTTCGACATCCTTCGTCAATTTGACCCAGATCGGTTCAGATTTGGATATAGCTGCCATATAGACCGATTCTCCGATTTAGGGTCTTAGGCCCATAAAAGCCACATTTATTACCCGATTTCGTCAAAATTTCTGACAGAGAGTAGCGTTAGGCCCGTCGACATAATTTTGCAATTTGGCCTAGATCGGTTCTAATTTGGATATAGCTGCCATATAGACCGATTTCTCGGTTTTATGTTTTGGAGCCATAAAGGCGCATTTGTTGTCCGATATCGCTGCAATTTGAGACAGTGAGTTAAGTTAAGCCCCTTGACGTACTTCTTCAATATGGCCCAGATCGGTCCAGATTTGGATATAGCTGCCATATAGACCGATCCTCCGATTTAGGGTCTTAGGCCCATAAAAGCCACATTTATTGTCCGATGTCGCTGAAATTTGGAAAAGTGAGTTGTATTAGGCCCTTCGACATTTTTCTTCAATTTGGCCCAGATCGGTTCTGATTTGGATATAGCTGTCATATAGACCGATTTTTCGATTTAAGGTTTTGGGCTCATAAAACGCGCATTTATTGTCCGATGTCGCCAAAATTTGAGACAGTGAGTTTAGTTAAGCCCCTTGGTCCAGATCGGTCCAAATTTGAATATAGCTGCCATATAGACCGATCTCTCAATTTGAAGTTTTGCTACCCGAGGTGGTGGGTATCCAAAGTTCGGCTCGGCTGAACTTCACGCTTTTTTACTTGTTTTAAGTTTTTTTTAAAAAAAATTTTTTTTAATTTTTTTTAAGTAATTTTTTCTTTAAATTTTCAATTTTATAAAAAAGCTTAAAAATATAGTTTAATTTTTTTTTTATTATATACTTACATTTTTATTTTGTTGTGCTATAATCCTTCGATTTTTATAATTTTAAATGATTTTTATTTTTTTTTTTAATTGAATTTTTTATTTAATTTTTTTTAATTTTTTATTTTTTTTTTAGTTTAAAATAAAATTTATTAAAACTTAATTAATTAGTTAAAATATTATTTTCACTGTTATAAATAATCTTAAAAAAATATTTTAATTTTTTTGTTTTGAAATGAAAAAACTTAACAATACGAAATGTTTAAAAAAGTCCAATTCATCTGAATTTTTTAAACTTTTTTTCTTATATGTAAAAAAATTAATTGTTGCTATGAAATCTAAGTTTTTTCCCATTATTTTGTTTTTTTTAATTTTTTTCATTTATTTTTTGTTTATAAATTTTTTAATAATTTTTTTTTAATTAAAAAAAGTTATATGAACGTTTCTTTATTTAAAAAAAAAAATTGAAAAAGTCAAAAAAAATTTAAAAAAAATAGTGCTCTAAACTCTAAATATATAAAATTTCATCGGACAGAGAATCTGGGATCGTTCTTTAACTCAAATCTCACCAAATACTTTGATTTCAAACACTCCAAGTACCCCTTTCTTACCTTGAGCAGTGATGCTGTTTCGTATGTTTGATATGCACTCCCTAGGTTCTGTAGTTTTAAATTTTCCCTAACTGCTGTTGCCATCATCTGATCTGATCATAGATTCTCCATACACTTTTTCCTTTATCTACTGGCAAATTTCCTCGAGTGTTTTTAGTTATTCTAGAATTGCAAGAAAAGGAAGTGCAAATTTACACTCCACATTTCCTTTGGCCAACTTCAAATGGCCCCCTGGACAAATGCAAGGCCATTTTGGTAGGAATGGAAGTTAGGAGGATATTAATGTCAATGGTATTTAAAATGGTTGCCATGGTTGAATGGTTGTTGATGATGGTGGGGCCAACAAATGAGTAACTCTGAAC
Organism: Stomoxys calcitrans; assembly: GCF_963082655.1. NCBI lineage: Eukaryota > Metazoa > Arthropoda > Insecta > Diptera > Muscidae > Stomoxys > Stomoxys calcitrans. The sequence continues at coordinate 143,467,026 of NC_081556.1, read as the reverse complement.
TTCCCATTTGGTGCTAATCTCTGTGTAAATTTACTATGAAATCGAAGCAACACTCAGCAAAGGCTCCACAGACCGCCATTATATAGCATGCCCTGGTACTAGAAACGGGTGTCAAACACAACACACCACTCACACACACACACACACACACATACACAATCATCCAGTTCAAGTCAATCAGGTGACTCATGGTAATTCTATGCACACTTCATGGTGTTGGGGCTTCATGTGAAAAACGACAAAAAAAAATATGTTTAGCGAGGATATATGGGATGTATGGGGAGGTCTGTGATGTTATAATTTGATGGCGACCATCACACAACCACATTATCAAAGTGCAACCTTGTTGTTGAATTTTTATACACTGTGTGGTGTGGTGTGTGGTGTGGTTAGTCGTTAGTCGCCATCGTCATCGTCATGGCTGCCATTGTCATATAGGAAATCCAAAGCACTGGCATATGTACATCTTGTAAGTGCATCGATGATGACCTTCACAATATGACCTTCCATGCTGGCAGTATTACTACTACTGCTGCTACTCACTCACTCATTCATTGTCTGAGTGGCAAAAAATTATGAGAAAAAAAAAAACATATATATATACACAAAATAATAACGAAATATACAAAATGGAGGAAAACAAATTGCATGAAGTTGAAATTGCACACATCAGCAGACCAAAGAAAAAAAAAAAAAACGAAAACAAACTTCTATTCACATTTATTAGCATTGGCATTAATGGCAATGCAGACTGAAATCACAAAATCAAACCAAGAGTGTGAATCACTAACATTTTCTTTAAGTTTCCATACCATTTCCATGTCGAATCGAAATCAATTTCAAATAATTGAAAAATATTATTAAAAAAAAATATATTTACTGAAATGTCTACATCAAGGCTAAGTGATGTTGATGATGATGATGAGTTCGTGATAAATGAAACAAAAAAAAGGAATAACAAAAAAATAAAACCAAGGCTGAGTATAAATTCTGGGTTAGGTTAGAGAGGCAGTCTATAAGCAGACTTAGATTGAAAACTTGAATGGAACATGGAAGCCTCGCTGGTAGTATAATAGACCAGCAACTCGCCTACCAAGGCCCTTGACTGTTCCTGTATCAAATCTAAATCTAGATTTCAATTCTTAAGCCCCTACATTGGTACAAATCTCTTAACGAGACTTTTCTTTGCAAAGTAGTGTTTTATGGTAAAACAGGCAAAGGAGATGGAGGTATATCCTTTAGTTCCTTTGAACAATCCAGCAATTCCAAGGACAGAATAAATTTATCCCTAAAAGTTTTCCACAGTGGCAATTTGAAACTTTGAGCATTGTATTTGCTGACAACAAGGCCAGACCAGAGTTTTAAGCTGATACCAAGGGTGTACAGAGCCTCTAAATCATCCCCTGTAGCCCCTTAAGCCCCTACATTGGTACAAATCTCTTTTCGAAACTTTTCCTTACAAGTTAGTGTTTTATGATACAACAGGCACAGGAGATGAAGGTATATCTCTCAGTTCCATTGAACGATCCAGCAAGTCCAAGGACAGAATTTTTCCATAGTGGCAATTTGAAACTTTGAGCATTGTATTTTCTGACAACAAGGTCAGATCAGATTTTTAAGCTAACACCAAGGGTGTACAGAGCCTCTGAGTCATCCCCTGTAGCTTGGCTATAATGATTCCTCTGAGGGATTTCGGTTGATGGTTAAAAACTTATATGCCTATGGGCTACCTAAAGTACTACTTGGCCAAGTTTGAAGATGAGCTAAACAGGAGTTTTATGGCCTTTTAGCCGGAGTAAGTTGGGTTGCATGGAAAGGCTTACTCAATTTGGGCAGGCAGAGATCGCTAGTCTTTATTTTGCAATGAAATTTAAAAGCGCTCTAGCTTGACCCATTGGACTAAACACTAAAATAGCTTCTTAGAAATAGATTGTCCTAATCGATAAATGTGGTCTGTTGGCTGCTTTTTGGGTGTGGGACATCCCTACCACACCTAAGGCCAAATTTTTATGGCGGATTTGTACTCTACTTTCAAATGCTTTTCATTTGATATCCATATTGCCCCAATGTGTCCGTTTGGGTAAATTTGCCCGTTTGGGTGGGGCGTTCCCCCCAATGTGTCCGTTTGGGTAAATGTGCCAGTTTGGGTGGGGCGTTCCCCCAAATGCTATGACCTCATAATTCTATACCAATTTCATGTTTTTGGGTTTCCATAAGACGCACAACAAGCATTGCTCAAATCGTTTCACCCATCTTTGAGATCTGGGTTGTTTGATATTTGGGGTAAGGGGGAGGGTCCGCCCCCTTGGGATATTCAAAAATGTATTCTATGCATTGAAAAATCCCAAGAGGCCCTCGTACTCTACTTCCAAATATCTTTAATTTCGTACACATAGTGGCCCAATCTATGCATTGAAAAATCCCAAGAGGCCCTCGTACTCTACTTCCAAATATCTTTAATTTCGTACACAAAAAACTTTGCTGATATCGTTTCGTCGATCTCAAAAAACTGGCGTTGTTTAAAGTGGGATAAGGGGAAGGGTCCCCCAAATAGCCCTCCCACAACAACCTCCAGGTTGTTTCACTCCAAAGTTGTCCAACAATTTCGTTTTTTTATATTTTTTTTATTTTTCCATAAGGGTATACACCGTAGCGCTGAAGTTAGCATATCCGTCTATGACGCTGAACTCCTGGGTTCGAATCCTGGCGAGAATATCTGAAAAAAATTCTCAACGGTGGTTTTCCCCTCCTAATGCTGGCAACATTTGTGAGGTACTATGCCATGTAAAACTTCCCTCCAAAGAGGTGTCGCACTGCGGCACGCCGTTTGGACTCGGCTATAAAATGTAGGCCCCTTATCATTGAGCTTAAAACATGAATCGAACTGCACTCATTGATATGTGAGAAGTTTGCCCCCGTTTCTCAGTAGAATGTTTATGGGCAAAATTTACACACAAAAGTTTGCATAAATCGATTCACCCATCTTCGAGATATGGCATTTTTGTAAATTGTGATAAGGGGGAGGGTCCGCCCACCCCCTGGGATATCAAACTTTTTAATGTTTACATTGAGGACCCCAACACATTATGCATCATAAATTAGTATCAGATTTGTATTCTACTTCCAAGTACTTTTCATTTGACATCTATATTGCCTCAAACGTTAAATATATCCTTTCGGCTGGGTTTTGGGGTATGGCGTTTCCCCCTTGTTATTTGACCCCAAAGTTACCTACCAACTTCCTGTTTTTGGGTTTCCATAGAGATGCACACAAAACATCTAAGAGATGTTGGGTTTGTTCCAAATTTTTACATTGAGGACCCTATCATATTCTGTATCACAAGCGGCTCTCCTACACAATGGCTAAATTTTTATATCAGAATCGTACTGTACTTCAAAATATCTTTCATTTTTTATCCTTATCGCCTCAATCGTTGAATATATCCTTTGGGGTAAGGCGCTCCCCCAGTTTGTTTCACTTCAAAGTTGTTCAACAATTTCTTGTTTTTGGGTTTCCATAAGGGTACACAAAAAAGTTTACATAAATCGGTTCACCCATCTTCGAGATATGGCATTTTTGTAAATTGCGATAAGGGGAGGGTCCGCCCACCCCCTGGGATTTCATTTTAATGTTTACATTGAGGATCCCACCTCATTCTGTATTATAAATTCGTACTCTACTTCCAAGTACTTTTCATTTGACATCTATATTGCCCCAAACACTAAACATATCCTTTTGTCTGGGTTTTGGGGTACGGCGTTCCCCCTTGTTATTTGACCCCAAAGTTGCCTACCAACTTCATGTCTTTGGGTTTCTATAGGCGTGCACACAAAACATCTAAGAGATCTAGGGTTCTTTGTAAATAACGGTAGGGGGAGGGTCCTATCCCCTCCGGATATCAAAAATTCCAAATTTTTACATTGAGAACCCCATCATATTCTGTATCACAAGCGGCCTTCCCACACAGTGGCTAAATTTTTTTTATCAAATTCGTACTCTACTTCCAAATACCTTTCATTTCATACCCATATTGTTCCAATCGGTTACTATGCCCGTTTGGGTGGGGCGCTCCCCCTGGTTATTTAATACCAAAATTGTATGCCAATTTTGTGTGTTTTGAGTTTTCGTAAGGGTACCCACAAAATATCTCCTCCTCCTCCAGCGGCTATCTAGAACATTAAGGCCGCTCCATATTCTGTATCACAAGCCAGCGCACAGTGGTCCACAAAAAAAAAAATTATGAAAAAATATTTTACTTATCAAAATGTTGTAGAGATTTTGTAATTTGATCAATCGATACGAAAGGAGTGCCCAGTGTTCACTGCCCACCGTACAACAGAGTTTAGCATTTCGCCATATCACGCTGAACGCCTGCGGTCGAATCCTGATGAGAAGGGTTTTTTTTGTAAATAACGGTAGGGGGAGGGCTCTATCCCTTCCGGATATCAAAAATTCCAAATTTTTACATTGAGGACCCCATCATATTCTGTATCACAAGCGGCCCTCCCACACAATGGCTAAATTTTTATATCAGAATCGTACTGTACTACCAAATACCTTTCATTTCATACCCATAAAGTCCCAATCGGTTACTATGCCCGTTTGGGTGGGGTGCTCCCCCTGGTTGTTTTATGCCAATTTAGTGTTATTGAGTTTTCGTAAGGGTACCCACAAAATATCTCCTCCTCCTCCATCGGCTATCCAATAGAACATTAAGGCCGCACCGTATTCTGTATCACAAGCCAACGCACAGTGGTCCAAAATAAAATTATGAAAAAATATTTTACTTATCAAAATGTTGTAGAGATTTTGCAATTTGATCAATCGATACGAAAGGAGTGCCCAGGGTTCACTGCCCACCGTACAACAGAGTTTAGCATTTTGCCATATCACGCTGAACGCCTGCGGTCGAATCCTGATGAGAACGTCTGAAACAATTTCCAGCAGTGGCTATCCCCTCCCAGTACTGTCTTCATTTTTAAGTTACTGTAGCATTTCGTATGACAGGCATGTAAAAACTTCTTCCCTAAGAAGTGTCGCACTGGTACACGCCGTTCGCCCATGGCTATAAAAGGGAGGTCCCTTGTCGTTGAGCGTAAACTTCAATTGGACTTCACAAATTGATATATGAGAAGTTTGCACCCTGTTCATGGGCATAAGAAAGGACAGGACTTATAATTGTACTTTTTTCACCTTGTAAACTACTGTGCCAGCGTTACGAAATGAGAAAAAAACCCCAAGTTATCATTTGGGAATAAGATGAGTAGTTTGGGCTGATATGTTGCAACTCAAATGCCCCCTTTAAAAAACTCAACATTTTGAATATTGTAATCTTACCAACTACTACACATTGTATCTGTCAACCCGCCCCCTCCACTCCACCCACCATGACAAATTGACCAATTTTCGAACACATCACATGATTGATTATTAAATGTATTGCGAAAAAAGTGATAAAAGCCCATACAGAGTTATTAAATTAAAAAAAAAGGGGGAAATGACAAATGTCATTCGTTATCTACATGAAATTTGTATGGAAAAATTCTAAGAAACATGACCACGTCCATGTAGATTATGATGATGTTCATCATCATAATCATCACCATCACAATTATCATAATCATGATACGGATCACCCCATAGAGCGTTTTTGTATACCAAAAAAAAAAAAAAGCAAACACTTGGGTATTATTTTAGCCATGTCTGTGGCGAAAGCACATCACAGTTTTTCCCCAAAGACTTGGCTGGCGGTTGGTGGTGACACCCTGACTGCTAAAAACGCCGACTCGCACAAAAATTACAATTCAAACATTGAATCATTCACAAAAACAAAACAGAAAATAATTATACCCATTGATACTAGAGAATATAATTAAATAAATATGCTCACGCCATTTTTATGGTTAATTTTTATTTTGATTTTTTTTTTTCGCTAAAAATCTGATAGCGGTCATCTTTGTCCGCTTGGGTCTTTTCTTATCTAGAAGTATATCAAATTTGACAAAAAGGTAAAAAAAGAAAAAAAAAATAAATTTGCCAAAATTTTACTTAATTTTATGGCAATGACGAAATATTTGCAAATGACAGAATGAATTTGAAATTTTTTCTGGCATCTTTTGATTTGTGGTGATTTGATGGTGGCATAAACGAAAATAAAATTAACTTTTGATTTTATTTCTTGATTTGACACACTCGTTGTGTGGCTTGCATACAAATTTCTTGAAGCAAACATTTTGAATATAAAGGGAAACGTTTATTTTGAAATCTAACGGTTAGAGATTTTGAAAATTGTAAACGCAAGTAGTGCGGAAGTAATAATGAAGCTTTAATTGCATTTAAGGAACAGAGATGTCGCTAATGATGTATTAACCTAAGATTGCTTAAAGGGTCTTAAAACTTGCAATTGGTTTGAAGACTAACGGCCTGATTCACAAAACTTTAAAATACATTTGAAATAGTTGGACAAATTTAATATATTGGGTTGCCCAAAAAGTAATTGCGGATTTTTTTAAAAGAAAGTAAATGCATTTTTAATAAAACTTAAAATGAACTTTAATCAAATATAATTTTTTTACACTTTTTTTCTAAAGCAAGCTAAAAGTAACAGCTGATAACAGACAGATGGAAGAATGCAATTACAGAGTCACAAGCTGTGAAAAAATTTGTCAACGCCGACTATATGAAAAATCCGCAATTACTTTTTGGGCAACCCTTTTGAAAGTTTCTAAAATTTTAAATTCAAAATTTTTAATACAAAATTCTCAAAAAATTTTATTTCAGCAAGTTTGGCTTTACTTCCCATATTTTCTTATAAATATTAAAATGTTTGATAACTATCTGCTTGAATTATCGTTAGAGTTTTTTTTTTGCAAAAGTTGTATCAGAATGATTCCTACTGTCCCCACCTACTATTTTTCTTCAATGGTTATTTACATTGAAGAAAAATAACCATTTGAAGAAAATTTTTTTTTTTCTTAATGAAAGAGGAAAAAACCTTGTTAAGAAACATTTCTTGCTAATGATTTGTAAAAAAAATCAGACTTTCGACAAAAATGACAATTATTGAAATTTTGGCTTTTTTTCCATTTTTTCAATTGCCCATATTTTTAGAAAAAATGTTTAAAATGAAAGAGGTAAAAAAACCATATTAAGAAACATTTCTTGCTAATGATTTGTCAAAAAATCTACAATTAATTGAAAAAAAAAAATAAAAAATTTAACTTTGACTAAAATGACAATTATTGAATTTTTGACTATTTTTTCCATTTTTTCAATTGCCTATATTTTTAGAAAAAATGTTTAAAATGAAAGAGGTAAAAAAACCATATTAAGAAACATTTCTTGCTAATGATTTGTCAAAAAAATCTACAATTAATTGAAAAAAAAAAATTAAAAATTTAACTTAGACTAAAATGACAATTATTGAATTTTTGACTATTTTTTCCATTTTTCCAATCGCCCATCCTTTTTTTATTTATTTAAGGAGAATTGAAAAAAAGAATGTACTTTTTTACTAACGTATAAGTTTATACAGCTAAAAAAGGGTCATCATGATTCCTACAGTCCCTATCTACTATATATCTTTACAAGATTCTAAGATGGAACAAGTTGAAAATCGTTCACGCTTCTTCATCCAATGTGATTTTAAATGAATAATTTGCAAAATTGTAGTATGGTTAGGTTTATGATTTGCATGTATTCCTACAGTCCTCTACTACTATCCTTAATTAAGTTAATAAAATCCACGAAATTTAAAACCTACATAAGATAGCAGAAATTTGAATTGTAAAAAGCTACTAAAATATCATAAACAGCTTTGAATAGGTCATGCAGATCCCTACTGTTCCCACCTACTAATTTCAAATGTAAATAATAAAAAAAAATTTCATGACCAACCGTACTAAATTACCTTAAAATTAAATTTAAAATTTTTGGAGCCTTAATGGTGTCAGAGAAATTCCTACTGTCCCCATCTACTATAATAGTAAAGAAATTTTTCTTACCGGAACAACCGCCAGGCCTAAACGGCCGCCAAATTAAATTTTAATGAAAATTTTTTGGATTGTCAAATATGTCAGAGACATTCCTACTGTCCCTACCTACTATGTGTGGTATTCTGGAAAAATTGTTGTGGCAATATACTACAAAATAACTTTAAAATCGCGAAATGGAAAAAAATTTTCCCATAGATCGTTTAATAATCCAAAAAAATGCTTTAAATATGTCTTGGAGATTCCTACTGTCCCCAACTACTATTAATTTAAAAGCATAATAAACAACTAAAATGAAGCGCTAGAAAGACATAATAAAAGGGTATTTAAATTTTATATTTTTAGGTTGTAAACCCTGCACCATAGGTGGGAGGGGTGGGGGGTGGGGATACTAATTTCATCATTCCGTTTGTAACACCTACAAATATTGATCTGAGACCTAACAATGTCTGGACCTTCTAAGTGAATTTAGTCATGTCCGTCCGTATGTCTGTCTGTCTGTTGAAAGCATGTGGAAGAGGTAGGCGATTGCAATTTTGCACATTTAATAGTTTGGTAGGAATTGTAAATGGCTCTACCGGTAATTTAGCTGCTACCATATAAACTGATTTCGGATCTTGACTTTTTGAACCTTTAGAAGGCAAAATCCGAGTTAGCTGAAATTTTGTATGAGTTGTCTTCTTATGACTTCCAACAATTCGGTCTATAACCTGATATATATAGCTGTCATATGAACGGGTTTGGATCTCGACTTCTTTGGCCTCTAGAGGGCGCAATTATTATCCCGTTGAGCTGAAATTTTGTGTGAGGTGTTTTGTTCAGACTTTCAACAACTGTGCTAAGCAGGATTCAAACAGGTTGATAACCTAATATAGCTGCCATATTAACCGATCTTGGATCTTGACTTCTTGAGCCTCCAGAGGACGCAATTATTATCCGATTTGGCTAACAATTTGCATGAGGTGTTTTATTTTGACTTCCAATAACGGTGCTTAGTTTTTCAATAACGGTGGATAGCCTGATATAGCTGTCATATCGTATAAACCGATCTTGGATCTGGATTTCTTTAGCCTCCAGAGGGCACAATTAATATCCGATTTGGCTGAAATATTGTATGAGGTGTGTTATTTGATTTCCAACAACGGATCTAAGTATGATAGAAATCGGTTCATAGCCTGATATAGGTGCCATATAGACTGAACTTGGATCTTGACTTCTTGAGCCTCTAGAGGGCGCATTTATTATCCGATTTGGCTAAAATGTTGTACGAAGTGCTGTGCTTAGTATGATCCAAATCGGTTCATAACCTGATATAGCTGCCTTATTAACCTATCTTGGATCTTGACTTCTTAAGCCTCTAGAGGGCGCAATTATTATTCGATTTGGCTAAAATGTTGTATGAAGTGTTTTCTTATGCCATCCAACAACTGTGCTAAGCATGGTCGAAATCAGTTTATAATCTGATATAGCTGTCATATAAACCGATCATGGATCTTGACTTCTTGAGCCTCTAGAGGGCGCTATTATTGTCAGATTTGCCTGAAATTTTGTACGAGATGCTTTATTATAACTTTTAACAACCGTGCTTAGTATGATCCAAATCGGTTCATAACCTGATGTGGTTCCATATGATCCTATCTTGGATCTTGACTTCTTTAGCCTCTAGAGGGCGCATTTATCATTCGATTTGCTTTAAAATTTGTACGAAGTGTTTTCTTTTGACTTCCAACAACTGTGCTAAGTATGGTCGATATCGGTTTATAATCTGATATTGGTGTCATATAAACCGATTTTGGATCTTGACTTCTTCAGCCTCTAGAGGGCGCTATTATTGTCAGATTTGCCTGAAATTTTGTACGAAGTGTTTTCTTATAACTTCTAACAACTGTGCTTAGTATGATCCAAATCAGTTCATAACCTGAGGTAGCTGCCATATGAACTGTTCATGGATCTTGACTTCTTTAGCCTCTAGAGGGCGCATTTTTTTTCCGATTAAGCTGAAAATTTGCATTATGAGTTTCCCTATGACTTCCAACAATTGTGTTAAGTGTGTTCCAAATCGGTTCATAGCCTGATGTAGCTACCATATAAACCGATCTTGGATCTTGAATTTTTAAGCCTCTAGAGGGCGCAAGTATTATCTGATTTGGCTGAAATTTTGACTGAAGTGCTTTCTTATAACTTCTAAGAACTGTGCCAAATATGATCCAAATCGGTTCATAATCTGATGTAGCTGCCATATGAACCGATCTTGGATATTGACTTCCTTCGCCCTCTAGAGGGCGCAGTTATCATTAGATTTGTGTGAAACTTTGTTTCAAGTGTTTTCTAATGGCATCCAAAAACTGTGCTAAGTGGGGTTCAAATCGGTTTATAACCTGATATAGCTGCCATGTAAACCTATATTGGATATTGACCTCTTTACCCTCTAGAGGGCGCAAGTTTTATCCAATTTGGCTGAAATTTTGTGCTTTCTTAAAACTTTTAAGAACTGTGCCAAATTTGATCCAAATCGGTTCATAATCTGATGTAGCTGCCATATGAACCGATCTTGGATTTTGAATTCTTGAGCCTCTAGAGGGCGCAATTGTATTCGGAATGGGCTGTAATTTTGTATGAGGTGTTTTTCTATAACTGTGCCATTTATGGTCTTAATCGGTTTATTACCTGATATAGCTGCCATGTAAACCTATACTGGATATTGACTTCTGTAGCCCCTAGAGGGCGCAAGTATTATACGATTTTGATGAAATTTTGTATGAGGTTTTTTCTTATAACTTTCAGCAAATGTGTTAAGTATGATCCAAATCGCTTGGTAACCTGACATAGCTGCCCTATAAAACCAATGGAATTCTTAAGCCTCTAGATGGCGCAAGTTTTATCCGATTTGGCCGAAATTTTGTATGAGGTGTTTTCTTATAACTTCTAAACACTGTGCTAAATATGATCGAAATTTGTTGATAGTCTGACAAAGCTGCCATACGAACCTATCTTGGATCTTGAATCCTTGATCCTCTAGAGGGCGCAGTTATACTCGGAGTGGGCTGCAATTTTGTATGAGGTGTTTTTCTATAACCACCAACAACTGGTCCATTTATGGTCTTAATCGGTTTATTACCTGATATAGCTGCCATGTAAACCTATATTGGATATTGAATTCTGTAGCCTCTAGAGGGCGCAAATATTATCTGATATTTTGCATGAGGTGTTTTATTTTGCTTTTCTACAATTTTTCCAAGTATGATTCAAATCGGTCTGTAACCTGATATAGCTCCCAAATATACCTATCTCCAGATTTGAGTTCTTTAGCTCCTGGAAGCTGCAATTGTTATCCGATTGTGATGAAATTTTTCACGCAGTATTCTGTTATGATTTCCAACAATCGTGTGAAGTACTTTTCAAATCGGTCTATAACCTGATATAGCTCCCATATAAACCAACCTCCGGTTTTGAGATTTTCAGCCATCGGAAGTCGCAAATGTTATTCCTTTGGGGATGAAATTTCGCACATAGTGTTCTGTTATGATTTCCAACAACTGTGTTAAGTACGTTTCAAATCGGTCTATAACCCGATATAGCTTCTATATAAACTGATCTCCCGATTTGACATCTTGAGCACCTAGAAGCCGCAATTATTATCTGATTTGGCTGAAATTTTGCATGTGTTGTTCTTTTGCGGTTTTCAACAACCGTGCATAGTATGGTTCAAATGCCATATAAACCGTTCCCCCGATTTGACATCTTGAGCCCCTGGAAGCCGCAGTTGTTATTCGATTGGGCTGAAATTTTCCCCTTAGTGTTCTGTTATGACCTCCAACATCCTTGTCAAGTACGATTCAAATCTTTCTTTAACCTGATATAGCTCCCATACTAACCGATCTCCCAAATAGTCTGCTCTGAACACAAGAAGCTTAAATTTTTTTCTAAATTGACCGAAATTTTCTACCTTAAAGTTCCCATTTGCAAATTTTTAGTAGATTTTATGGTGATGGGTTTCCAAGAGTCTGGCTGGCTGTTTTTAACACATTTTTGCTTGTTTAAATTCCTACTGTCCCCATCTACTATAAAACAAAAATTATTTTTTTTTCTTATTTATTTCGAATTATTCAAGCTCTGTTTCAAATTAATACCCCCATAAGTAAATTTGATTTGTTTAAATAAATATTTTGTTTTCTTTTCTGCTATTCTACCTCAAGTTGTTGTGTTGATTTGTCATGCACAGCTGTGTTTTCCAACTTCCTACTTTACTTTAAAAACAATAATAAAAAAAGAAAAATAATCAAATAAATAGTGCGTTTTGTTTTCACAATTGTTTTGTTGTTGTTAGGTTGTTGTTGTTGTTTTTTTTGCATTCACTATTTTTATAATTAATTATATGGGTAATTATGCCATTTGATTCCATTGAATTGAAATGCATACTTATTTACTTTTAGCCGATAAGAACAAAAACGAAACGAACGTCATCTTCTCGTCAACCACCAGCAGCATACACAGCACATTTGGTTAGATAGATTATTTTTTTGTTGTTATTTGCAAATGTGTCATCATCATCCAGCAGTTGGCCCTCATCTTCGAGAAATCAGTGGCGACATCTTTTTGCTAAATCGTAATGAAATTTTTTTTTCCTTTTCAAAGTTTGCTGTAATATTTATTTAATTTAATTAAGGGGTCGACCTGTTGCATTGATTAAGCAATCTGTCTGTAAATTTATTGTCAATGTCTGTCAGTCGGTCGGTCGGTCTGTCTGTCCCTATTTTAGGTGTTGAGTGGTTGGTCCGTCTGTGTGTCTATCCCTATACCATCCTTACCAATAAGCTAATGTAAATCGCATTTGCAAATCATTTCCTGAATTGATAAGACCCTTAGCCGTGTCTGAGTCTCTTGCAATGATACCAATTTACGCCTTACGTTGCCATTTTTTTATTATTGTTGTTGTTATATTTTTTAAAATTTTTTTTTATAATTCTTTATTGTGAAATAAGTTGAGTGGGGAAAAAAACTTTTGATTTATGCCGCTCGAAGAAGCAGGTATTTAATTTAAATACACTTAGGATAAGGGAAACAATGGAATTGTTATCAGCTATGACTAATAAAACCCATTGACGTTTAATGAATTGAGGTGGCAACACTGGTGACTTTAACGACCGACAGGAGGTGTCTTCATGTATGATTGGTAATATGGCGAAATTGTTGGCGGGCTTTAAACTGTTGTAATCTTTACTTAATTTCATGAAAGCTGAAACCTGTTAATGATTTGCAGATGAGGGTGGCAACACTGAGTTGGCTGAAAGGTGGTGAGAAGGAGTATTAGCCAATGCATTAACAGCTGTATTTTATTTTAGTCCAATTCACCGCAAGTAAGCTGTTCTGCAAAGAATTTCAGTGTTCTGGATAGAATTTCAATGCAAAGTTATCCTGTATAGTTATCGATATCATGCGATAACAGCTGTATTTTATTTTATTCCAATTCAGCACAAGTCAGCTGTTCTGTATAGAATTTCAGTGTTCTGGATAGAATTTCAATGCAAAGTTATCCTGGATAGTTATCGATATCATGCGATAACAGCTGTATTTTATTTTAGTTCAATTCGGCACAAGTCAGCTGTTCTGTATAGAATTTCAGTGTTCTGAATAGAATTACAATGCAAAGTTATCCTGGATAGTTATCGAAATCATGCGATAACAGCTGTATTTTATTTTAGTCCAATTCGGCACAAGTCAGCTGTTCTGTATAGAATTTCAGTGTTCTGGATAGAATTTCAATGCAAAGTTATCCTGGATAGTTATCGATATCATGCGATAACAGCTGTATTTTATTTTAGTTCAATTCGGCACAAGTCAGTTGTTCTGTATAGAATTTCAGTGTTCTGAATAGAATTACAATGCAAAGTTATCCTGGATAGTTATCGATAACATGCGTTAACAGATATTTTTTTTTGTTCAATTCGGCAGAAGTCAGCTGTTCTGTATAGAATTTCAGTGTTCTGGATAGAATTACAATGCATAGTTATCCTGGATAGTTATCGAAATCATGCGATAACAGCTGTGTTTTATTTTAGTCCAATTCGGCACAAATCAGCTGTTCTGTATAGAATTTCAGTGTTCTGAATAGAATTACAATGCAAAGTTATCCTGTATAGTTATCGATATCATGCGATAACAGCTGTATTTTATTTTATTCCAATTCAGCACAAGTCAGCTGTTCTGTATAGAATTTCAGTGTTCTGGATAGAATTTCAATGCAAAGTTATCCTGGATAGTTATCGATATCATGCGATAACAGCTGTATTTTATTTTAGTCCAATTCACCGCAAGTAAGTTGTTCTGTATAGAATTTCAGTGTTCTGGATAGAATTTCAATGCAAAGTTATCCAGGATAGTTATCGATATCATGCGATAACAGCTGTATTTTATTTTAGTCCAATTCGGCACAAGTCAGCTGTTCTGTATAGAATTTCAGTGTTCTGGATAGAATTTCAATGCAAAGTTATCCTGGATAGTTATCGATATCATGCGATAACCGCTGTATTTTATTTTAGTTCAATTCGGCACAAGTCAGCTGTTCTGTATAGAATTTCAGTGTTCTGGATAGAATTTCAATGCAAAATTATCCTGGATAGTTATCGATTACCGATTAATCGTAATTTACGCTATCTGGTACTAAAGTAAATTACTACAAATATTATTAATAAACGCCATGACAATGTTCTAAATAGGTTGGCAACTCCAATTTTCTCTTTTAATATTTTTTCCCTCTTTTATTGCCAATTAATGTTATGCTCAATTAATTTATCAACTTTTTTGTTTTAAACAAAGTTATGAATGGTGTTTTTTTTTTCTTTGCATTTGTCGCTCATGTTGTTATTTTTGTATTCATTCAATTTTGGCCCATTACAAATTTGGGGTGTGTATGGCGCTTTATTTTCAACTTTGGCAGTGCAATGACCCATTTCAATTACGTATTTCAAACGCATGTCAATGACTTTTTGACGGCTGCGGCCTCAGCGAAAAAATTGCCTGCAGCGCTTTTGCAGTACACATAACGCACTCACACAAACCAAATCGAAATACGGTTTGTAGGCAATAACCTTTGACCTTTGAAGTTTGAGACTCTTAGATTTTGCACTTTAAGGTGGGGGTGTTGCATTTTTTTCCTAAAAGCTTAGCTTGCAGTCGTTGACCCCAATCTTAACCCCAAAGAAAACTGAAATTTTTGTTTGATTAGCATTCGTCTTGGTAACATGACAAAAAAAATGTTTGTGGCACAGCATAACTTTTATAGTTATAGGTCAAAAACCTGAGAATGCCAACTTGGGCGATTAAAGGTTGATGAAATAACAAGGGCGTTAACTTGGTGTACCTTGCAAACAATTGCTCGCAATGTGGAAGTTCAAATTTTTGATGATTTTGTTAGGTTTTGAGGTCAAAGGCTTTTATGACAGCATGCGAGACATGGAATAAGTAAAAAAATGTTAATACTTTTATAATATTAGGGATTTAGAATGACATAATGTGGCAAAATTTAAGTGAAGATGATGCTTAAGTATCAAACAGCTTTAAATAGTGCAGTAAAATTCCTACAGTTCCCATCTATTATCATTTTTTTTTGAGAAAATATATCTGAAAAGTTGTTTAAATCCCCAAAAAAAGGGAAAATTGGTCAAAAAAATTTAATTGTGAGTCGATTACTAATAACGAATTATATCCTATTATTAAACATTGGGTTTGGGATAATCATGCAGCAGCGATTCCTACTATCCCAATCTACTTGTCATTTTTCTCAATAAAAAGTCATTAAATAATAGTTTTTTTTTTAATTTGAATCATAAAAGCAATAAAAAACAAAAAAAAAAAAACATTGTCCCTACAAACTGTGTCAGATAATGATTATGCTTAAGTGTCCAACAACTTTAAATAGTGCAGCAAAATTCCTACTGTCCCAACCTACTACCCAATTTTTTTTGAAGAAAAATCTCTGAAAATTCTTTTTTGCCCACAAAATAACAAAATCGCTCGAAATAAAAAAAATGTTATTGTGTCAATTACTAATAACGAATTATATCCTATTATTAGATATTGGGTTGGGATAATCATGCAGCAGCGATTCCTACTATCCCCATCTACTTGTCATTTTTCTCAATAAAAAGTCATTAAATAATAGTTTTTTTTAATTTGAATCATAAAAACCGATGAAAACATAGTCCCTACAGACTATGTCTGTTAGTGATTATGCTTAAGTGTCAAACAGCTTTAAATAGTGCACCAAAATTCCTACTGTCCCAACCTACTACCCAACTTTTTTCAAGAAAAATTTCTGAAAATTCTTTTATACCCACAAAATAAGAAAATCGGTCGAAATAAAAATAAATTAATTGGGAGTCGATTACTAATAACGAATTATATCCTATTATTAAACATTGGGTTGGGATAATCATGCAGCAGCGATTCCTATCGCCCCCCATCTACTTCTCATAAAGTTTCTCAAGACATCTTAAGTCTATCTTAAATACATGAAAATTAGGAATAAAAAAAATGTTGTCTGGCTATAGAAATGGGTAGTTTATATTCGACAAATTCCTCTTGATATCAACAAAATCAACAAAATAAATAGATTTAAAAAAAATTAAATTTTTTAGCAAAACATTTTCCAGTCTAGTTGTTTGAACAGCGTAACAAATTCCTACTGTTCCTTCCTACTGCAAAAAAATCTCAATCATTTACAAAGCTATACCAAAAAATTAATAGAAACATGCCTGCCGTCCCTTCTTACTATCAATTCCTACTGTCCCTTCCTACTATCGATTCCTTATCTTTCTACTAAGCAACTCGTAAAATAATAATCGAATAATTTTTAATATTCCACAAATTCCTGCTAAGCCCAACTTCTTAACAAGTCAGTATAATCCATAACATAAATGCAGATTGGTTAAGAATTATTCCCAACGCCCTTTAGGGATATATTCTCAACAAAAATAATATAGCAAATCCTACTGTCCCTTCCTACTATTAAAATTTTTAGATCTTAGAAAATAAATTTCCCATTAAAATTCCTACTGTCCCCTTCTACTAACTATTTTGAAGATTTTGGAAGATTTACTCAAAAACTAGAAAATAAAAAATTCCTACTGTCCCCTTCTACTGTCAATAAATTATGCTAAAAAAGTATATAGAGTTTTTTGTCACAACAGTTCCTACAGTCCCCATCTATTACCAATTAAATTTTGATAGCTAGTAACCTTTTACTACCTAATCATCTCTACCTTTCCTCCTAACTGTTTTTTTTTCTCAAACACTACAGTTATTGATTTACTTTTCCACGTGACTACCTTTAAAGTACGTCACTCAGAACGTTCGTACGTCTGATGGCATGCTTGACAAAGTTTAGAAACATTTCACCCTTTTTTTTTGTTTTGCTATGGAATAACCTCAAAAGTTTGACCTTAAGTTAAATGAACCTCACATGTCTGGCATTCATGTAACTGACGTTTTTACTTCCCCCCCTAGCCTCAACCCATCTAGCCAATTTTAGCAACTCAGTTAAATAATCCTAGAAACAATTTTGTCAAAAGTATTTTAGCATTTCACAGATGCGTAAACATTGGAATGCCGCATGTCTGGGATGACTGAGTGACGGACGAACTGCATGACGGTGTGAGGGAGCAAGTGAGTGAATGAATGAATGTGAGGCCACAAATAAACCCCAAAGAAACCAACAACAATATTTTTTGAGTGGAAGAAAAATTGCCTTAAACCAGCTGGATAAGGTTTACAAAACGATTTAAAATAAATATTTTAAAATAAAAATGCCATAAATTGCATTCAAAGCTTTAAATCCTTTCCACAAAATAAAATAAACGAAGAACAAAAAAAAACGCAAAAGACAAACAAATCCACCGAAACGGGTGATGGGATGATATGGATGCGCAAAAAAAAACAACCAAAAAATGCGAGACCCCTTATAAAAAAAACAAAACATCTATTAATGAGGTAATTGAAACAGGCAACGAAAACAGTAAAAAAAAAACAAAACAATGCTCAAACGGCAAAAAAGTCAACAACAATAAAAAAACAGCCTTAAAAGTGTCAATAGCACTGCCAGCCGTTGTAAATACATGTGGGGCTTTTATACAGCCACACACACACATGCACACCTATAGATATATCAAGTTGGCTGTTAGCCTCAGTTAAGTTAGCATCAGGCCTACCCTACGTTTATCTGTTTACACACTCCCTCCCTTCTTCGCTTAGGCTTGCATTCACACATGTTTTGCCATTGTTGCCACTACAGCTAAACATATGTACACAATAATAAAATTATGCGAAAAATCATGAATAATATTGTCATTTCCCATATGCCTACATCAATCTGCCGAATTGATTGTTTGATCCTAAAAAAACTTCAATATTTGCCTTATGCAGATTACATTTTGATTTCCAACATGAAAGCAAAACTTAATAACACCGGTTCAGCAAATGGAAACACATTTATTTTTCTGGTGGTTTTTAGTTTCTTAATTGTAGGTAGTTGTATTTTACTTATATTCTGTTGCGTCTTCCTGCCATGCCTTACTTACTTTATTTGCATGTTCTATTAATATTATTTCCTTATTTAAACATTTTTTTATATATTTTTTTTATATATAATGGCAACACTGTTTTGCTACAACGTAAAATGTTGTTGGTCAATCAGCTGTGTTTCTCTATGCCTCTGTCTGGTAATGCCAATGAATGGGTTATGGGGAAACGAAGGCAAATGTTGTCGTTGGCAATGTCAAAAACCTTAGAACAAACAACAGTAAACTGCGTCATAATGTGCGTGTGTGCGTGCCATGCTTCTCTTACTGTCGCCAAATTGTCAACAAACTTTTTAATTTTTTTTTCTCTGCTTGTAAATCAAGTATCTGTATGAGCACTTGTGAATAATAAAGAGAGTTAGATAGAGAGACAGAGAGTGCGTGAGACTTTAGCTGGGGAAGCCGTACATCAATATAAAGGTCAAAATCCGCTAAAGGTCAATATGTTTTTAACCCCTCCACTTGAATTTAAACGAAAACTTGCAAAAATGCCTTTGCACTCACGCCCCCATCGTTGCCAATCATACATACACAAGCAGCAACAGCAATAACAACAACTACAACATTGGCGACAGCGACCCCAACAATGCCATTGCCAGACTAAGAAAAAAAAACACCGAATGGCGTACATTGAACGGAATGAATGAAACATGAATGAACCCATCTTAATTTAGTTTTCTTGAACTTTGTTGTTATTATTATTGTTATTGTTGTTGTTATTATTATTCTTTGGCCGGAAAGACGGACATAACGCATTGCCGCACACCAAAAAACTGTCTACACTTTGTAAGGTTTTCTTTTTATTTTATTCTTTCTTATTGCTGTTGTATGGGGATAGATGCAGACATGGCAGCCAGATATAAAGACGGGTAGTAGACAAACCCCAAATGTTTATTTGTAAAAACGAGACTGTATATATGTATAGTGGTATGCATGTATATGTATATATGGCTATATAAAGTTTTGTAAGTCTGCTTTATATACTAGAGAAGAAGAAATACTTGCACTTTTCCATTCCCATACGCTGGCGACAGTCAATGAAATTTCCCAAAAGCCAAAGGAAGGTTCAATTACACTAGTCAGCATTTTTTGAGGACATGGCTAAGTTTTTGGGGGGAATGTAATGGGTAATTCGAGAAATTTTTTATGAAAATTAAATCGTTTCCTTACAAAAATGTTACGATTTCCAACAATCGTGACCAGTATGAAAGAAATGAGAGTACTCAGTCTTGTTCCGATAACCGCAATAGCAAGAATTTTTCGAATTTCACTTTAATTTATGTTCCGGTAATCGAAAATTGCAAAGATTTTCCGGTTTCAAATCGGCCAGACTAGCCTTTGCGAATTGAGAATAAATTCACTGATTTCATAATAAATGTGAAATATGTTTTAAAAATGTCATATATACGCGTAGTGCATTGCTGCATATCACATCTTAATACCTAGTCCACCTTTATGCACAACACTCCAAATTCACCACTGTCGCTGTTAGTACATTTTGCGAATTCATTGCAAACACACAGGAAAAGAAACAGCTGATAACCTTATCCTACAAAATATTGCAAAAAACCTCAGTAAAATGTCAAAATATAAACGATTATTGGATTAAGAGCTTATCTAAGCTTTTTTCTATTCATACAAATGCTTTTGGGGCTTTGCAAAGCGTTTTCTATGGAATTTAGCAAATTTTGGTATGTTGCTTTTTGAGAGCTACTAAAACTGCGCGTGCAACGAATTATGTCTGGCACAATAAGAAACGGTGGTGTGGAAAAATAGGTTTTTTGCATTTTATCATCATACGATTCGCTTTGCATTTTATCATCATACGATTCCAAAACCAACTAAGAACATATATTCATAATTGAGTCGTTTTATTTACCAGTCTAGCGGATTC
This sequence comes from Stomoxys calcitrans, assembly GCF_963082655.1. Taxonomy (NCBI): domain Eukaryota; kingdom Metazoa; phylum Arthropoda; class Insecta; order Diptera; family Muscidae; genus Stomoxys; species Stomoxys calcitrans. The sequence goes on along the minus strand of NC_081556.1, from coordinate 143,446,566 downwards.
GCTAGCTTATGGATAAATAAAACGCTATTCCCGCTGAATGCTTTGTACTTTAAATATTGGCAGCACTGAGGCACTTCAAAAGTTCTTAAATATCAACAAAACAAGCGAAATAATTTATTTTAATTTTTAATAAATTTTTCTCGGAGTTCATAAATGTGATTTTGTTTAAATCCTAAACAATTTTTGCATTCCAGAACGTTTAATCATTGAATTAATATGTTGCGTTCTGCCTTTTTTAGTTTTGTCATTAAGATTGCATGATAACACTGCATGTTTTAATAAACGGCGATAAGATTAGGTGCTTAGCTAATCGGGGACATTAACATTTTTATCCATACAAACTAAGCGAATCCGCTGAGTTGGTAAATAAAACACAGCTAATGTAGTATAATTTTTTTTTGCCATTTTAAATATTTTTTTCTACGGCAGATAAAAAGTAATTGACACAAATATACGTATGGCGTATGAAATTAGGCACAACATGTGACTCATTTCTGCTACAGCTGTTTAAGTGTTGCCAACGAAATGTAATGTAAATAAAGTGGAAATCGCAGAATCAACCTATGCATTGCTTACGATTTGTAATCGCGAATTTCCGTGAAAATCGGAACAGGCCTGATAGTCTGATATACCTCTCATATAAAATGATCTCCCGATTTGACATCTGGAGCCCCTAGAAGATTCAATTTCTATCCGATTGGAACGAATTTTTGCACGAAGTGTTCTGCTAAGACTTCTAACAACAGTGGTAAGTACTACCAAATCGGTCTAAAACCAGATATAGCTCCCATATAAACCTATCTTGATCCCCTGGAAATCGCAATCTCCCGATTTTGAAGAAATTTTGCACCTAGTGTTTTGTTATGTTTTTCAACATCCAGATAAAGTCTAAAATCATGCAAGTCAATCTCCCGATTAGCCTTTTACGGCCCCTAGGAGCTTGAATTTTGACTTGGTTTGATTTTCAACATCCAGATAAAGTCTAAGATCATACAAGTCAATCTCCCGATTAGCCTTTTACGGCCCCTAGAAGCTAAAATTTTGGCCTGGTTTGACAGAAATTCAAAAGTTCAACTGTGCCGTTCAACTTAGTTCATTTTGTGTAAACTTTTAGTAGAATACATGGTGGTGGGTTTCCAAGATTCGATCCTGCTTCACTTAGCACGCTTTTACTTGTTTGTCTTGTGATACACATTTTTGAATGGGCACCATAACCTTACCTTAAAAAAGGCATGAAAGATCCACATTATCTGAGCTTGAGGTTTACGGAACTCCCCTTTAAGGTTAAAGTCCCTAAAAGCGAGGGGCCTTATTGTGTATCTCTCCAAAGTCACTCCTCAATATTCCTGACCTTATACAAATGTACCGCTATGTAAAATATTTACTATATAAGGCATTTTCTAGATTCGGTATAAACACACATACATAAGTATAGACCACCACACCATGTTGATGTCCTAACGACTACCATCAAAATAAAAACGCAGACATGCCTTCAACTACAAAACCATCTTCACCACAACAGCTGAAGCAGCCGAAACAACGCGAACGGCAGCAGCAGGGGCAGGAGGAGACAAGAATATAAACAAAATTATTATTCTTGTTGTTAATGTTGCTGTTGTTTTTTGGAGAATTTTTTCTCTGTTTTGTTTTGTGCAAGAATATCGTGCAAGAGAGAGGATTACTAACCCCCAAATAAAATAACAATAACAACAAAAGGGCAGCAAGCAAAGTTTGGTTCTCCAACAACCAATACCTCTCTTCTTGCATTTGTTTGGTTTGATTTGTCTCTGTGTTGTTGGTGCCATAGCTCCAGTAACGTATACACCGTTGAGTTGTACATTGTATCTACGAACTTATGTCGTTTCTTCATATGATTTTGGTTGTTGTTGTTTGTTGGTTGTTGTTGCTGCTGGTTTGTTGGTGTGTGCAGATGGGTTTGCATGTGCGTTGTTGTGTTATTCGCACCGGACTCACTCACAGATGCCGTTCACAGTAATAAGTTAACGACCCTTTGCAAGGCCGTAGAATCAATTTTGTTGTTATTGTTGTTTTTATTTTCCTTCTTCATCGTTGTGGTTGTGTTTTGTTGTTCTTGTTATTGTTTTGGAATCTCTCTACTTTGATAAATTTAATCATACGCCACTCTGCACACCTCAAGTGCTGCTGTATGTTATTACTGATTGTTGAGAGAGGTAAGGGTGGTTAGGGGAGGTAAGCTTCTTCAGTTTGTGCTGTTTTGTTGTTTTTTTTTTTTTTGTATAGTACTTGGGAGTCCTGAAGAGTTAGTTGTATACTATCTGTGTGTAGGAGAACTTTTTATCTGATATTTTAGTGCATAATGTGTTGATGCTGTTGTTGTTGTGGCTAAAGGGCGTCGCAAGGGGGGGCACAATGCTCTGCGTATGACCGACCTGCCTGACTAAACTTGCGTTTTGTAACAGCTTAAAGGATGATGTTGATGAGAATGACGAAGATGCCAATGGCGTTGTCAGTCAGTCAGTGCTGGCGCTGGATGCCGGTGTCGTTGATGTTGTTGATTGAATGTACACATGTACATACATATGTATGTATGGATGGACGCCTGACTGGACGGATGGATGGTTGAGTAGCTGGTTGTTGGCTTATTTCGTACATTTCATGGCTGTTCATATATTCTGGCGATGATTGGTCTTGTTGTTGTTATTATTGCCCCAGCTTAGTTCACTGGCTGGATGGCTGAGTGATTTCGGCTCACTCGCTCGCTGGCTGTTTGGCTGGCAGGGTAAATGACTGCTTGTGTCAGTGAACTCTGAACCTTGATTACCGTTACCTGCTACAACAAGCACTTACTTGTACGCTTCTCTAGCTGGATCTTTGGGCTCTTCGTTTTGTTATTAGTCTGTCTCAAAAACTGTTCGCATTCACACACCCAGAAATTTAAAAATTCTGTATTCATATCATGTTGTTAATAGTTTTTCGTTGTTGTTGTTGCCATTATTATATCTGTTATTATTTTATATTTCGTTTTCTTTTTCAATCCCACCTACCTTTAAGAGTTGTGTGGCAGCAGAGTTGCCATAGTTTCGTAATTTATTTAACCTTTCTGGGACACAATGGTACCTTTAGACGTTAGGAATTATAAAGGCACTATTATGCGAGTACAAACGTTAATCAGCGGTCGGTTATGTGCTCTCTCTCTCTCTGCCATTTTTGGTTTCCCTCTTTCTTTTAAAGTGTGTTTCAACTCCTTAACCAAACTTCTAGAAAAGTGATGGGCATTTACAAATCAAATTTGCAAAATCAAAAAATCTCTGACTCGAAATCGTAGTCGAACCCCCATTTGTACCCAAAATAGTCCTGTATTGAGCCCGCGAAGTGGGCAATGGAAATTCTGGTCGCTGACCCTATTCTTTTTTTTTACATTTTCGACTTGAAGGAAATAAAAAAACTCTCAAATTTCATATCTTTCCCATTAGAAAGTTAACACTTTGGCAACCCTATGACTGATTAAGTGCTCGTTCTATTCAATATGGCAATAAAAAACTCAGAAAATACTACACGGCCTCGCTGCCCCTCCATTCGATTCGTTGACTACTTTTACAACTCATAAATCTTTTCATATCCTTTTTTGGTGTTGGCATTAAGGTCGCTCTCTATTATTCCCATTTGTAGGAAGAAATGGAGAAGATTAGGGATTAGACACATACTCCTTTAAAATAGCGTTTCAAATAAGGCAGACAGACAGACATTAACAATAGACCATGTCTAGTCTAAGCCAAAAGAAGAAGTGATTGAATAGACTTTGTCCGTCCGTGGGGTTTGTCTATGCGCCAAACTGTGCGGTAGTCGAATGCAGTGAGGGAAACTTTAGGAAGAGCACGTACAATTTTAATATGATTAATATTTTATTGCCTGATTGTTAACAACAACAATAGAGTGGAAGCAACAAGCATCAAGCAACAACCTTAGCAATGACAATGGCCTCTCTAAGGCCCAGGTAACAGCAATGCAGCATGGACAGACAGACATACAGATAGATAGACGGACAACCAGATGATTGACAGTGGTTTTAATGGATTTCGAAATTGAAGGTTTAACCATAGACAATGATGTCGTTTAAAGGGAGGGAGGTGAATGCTATGCATAGCAGAGTCTCATATGACAAAGAAGTTGAAAAAAACAAAAACAATTAGAAAAGGTGCTGTTTATTGCGTTTTTACGTTGATTTTCTACAAAAATTTCATTGAATGCAGGAAACAATGGCCTCTACTCTGGTTATACCTGTCTATCCTGAAGCACCATTATTTACTTTACCTGCTTTAAACTGTAATGAAATACGATTTGTAAGTGTGTCTAACAGCAGATCAATTCAAATAATTCTCATAGAGGGGAGTAGAGGGGTTTTTTCTGGTACATCTTAATGAGGCTGTTGGGAGATTAACATCTTCTCGGTTGGTGTAAGGGAAAGTCAGGATTTCAATGCATTTTTGGTATTTCTTTTTGGTCGAAGTGTAATTTTACACGCCGCATTTAGAGGAGTGAGAATGAGGTATGTTTTTGGGTTTGTACTTATGAGTCGTAGTCTATTGGAATTTGGGAAAGTTTTTACTACAAAACAAATAGGTAGGCATGCAATGGAATGTAATATGTAAAACATATAAAACATGCTCGAGCAGACAGAAGTTTGGCTAATCCGTATAATCTGGAGTAGTTGGAAGCAGTAGACAAAGTTTTGAAAAAATTACTAACAAAAAATTTTTTGATAATTTTTTTTTTTTTTTTAAACTCAAAAGTTTGACAAAAAATCAGACAAAAATTGCGGCTTGTATGGACTCAATAAGTCAAATCGGGAGATCGATTTATATGAGGGCGATATCAGGTTATAGATTTAGACAGTTGTTGGAAGTCATAACAGAAAACTATGTGCAAATTTTCTGCCAAATCGGACAAAACTTGCTGCTTGTAGGGGATCAAGAGTCAAATCGGAAGATCGATTTATATAGGAGCTATATCTAAATCTGAACCGATATGGCCCTTTTGCAAGTCCCAACCACCTACATCAAGAAACTCTCTCTGTAAAATTTCAAGCGAATTTTCTAGCGCATCAGATCAATATGTCAAGGTGTTACAAACGGAATGACTAGACTAGTATAGCCCCCCTTTATCAGCAGATCAATCTGTAAGGCAGCTATATCTAAATATGGTCCGATCCAAACCATATTTGGGACGGATGTCGAGCGGCTCAAAACAACTCGCTGTTTCCAATTTCAATAAATTCGGGTAATAAATAAAGCTTTTATGGGCTTCAGACCCTTTATCCGGAAATCGGTCTATGTGACAGCTATATCTAAATATAGTCCGATCTTTACCATATTTGGGTCAGATAGCGGGTGGACTAAAACAACTCACTGTTTCAAATTTCAGCGAATTTTAAGTCAAATGTTGGGCAGCCTTAAACCACTCAATGTTTCAAATTTCAGCGAAATCGAATAAAAACTAAAGCATTTATGGGTATTAGACCCTTTATCAGGAGATCGGTCTATATGTCAGCTGTATCTAAATGTAGTCCGATCTAAACCATATTTGGGTCCCATGTTGGGAGACGTAAAACTACACACCGTTTCAAATTTCGTTGAAATCGGTTAAAAAATAAAGCTTTTTTGGGCTTCAGACCCTAAATGGGGATATCGGTCTATATGTCAGCTATATCTAAATATAGTCCGATCTGAACCATATTTAGGTCAGATGTCTGGAAGCCTTAAGCCACTCACTGTTTCAAATTTCAGCGAAATCGGATAATAAACAAAACATTTATGGGTATTAGACCCCTAATCAGCAGATCAGTCTATATAGGAGCTATATCCAAATAGGGTCGGATTTGGCCCGTTCAAGAACTTTATTAGCGTGCATCAAAAAGACGTATCTATGCCAAATTTCAGCTCAATATCTCAATTTTTGAAGGCTGTAGAGTGATTTAAACAGAAGGACGGATAGACGGACAGACACACGGACATCGTTAAATCGTGTTAGAATTTTACGACGATCCGAAATATATATACTTTGTAGGATCGGAAATTGATATTTCGATGTGTTGCAAACGGAATGACTAAATGAATATGCCCCCCTTCCTACGGTGGTGGGTATAAAAATACATTTTGGTCTTTTCAATAGTAGTAGGGTGCCCATCACTGTTTTATAGTCTCTTCTTTCTCGAGGTCCTAAGAGATTTTGCAGAAATCGTTACTTCAGTCTCTCGGCATGTTTTCCAATCAGATAGTGGCCTTTCAAGCCACCGAAAGCAAAGCGGTAGACCTCGTTAAGTCTACATAGAGTCGCATAATTTTGGAGTGTTCTAACCCCCAAAATTTTTACCATCTGTCGTTCGTTGCCCTTCGGGCCTGATCCTGAGGACTAAGCTTACAAGTCGCTAGAGGCATACCCACAGATTCCAGTTCCCCTAAAGTGTGTAAGGTAGCTCCGAGTCTCGTGTACTCTACAATTTCCTGGAATATGTCAGAACCTATGAATTTTTAACTGTTAAGCCATCTCGATGAATTTTGAACTGTTCAGCCATCTCCGTTTGATACACACCACAGTGGTCAGTTTACACTCTCGATATGACCTGTCCTAGTTCTTTAAAGTACACCTCAAAGCCCAACTGCTCGTTTAGTTCCGAATCATTCGTACAGAAATCTACGTAACTTTTATTATCAGAGATATCGTAGTTCCAAACGAATCAATCAGCGACACAAGCGAGTCATTCAGGGTCTTTGTGATCCGCTTTTCCGCACTTTCCACTTCCTTTTCAGGTCTAGAGGGGATGGTAGTGCAGAGTGTGTGCCGAAGTTTATCCGAATCCATCTTTCTTCTGTTTAGCCACTGGGGCCACTTTTGCTCTGCAGTAAATTCTTCAAGGCTGAAACTATTATAACGATGATCAGACAAGCTTTGATCATGCAACATCTTCCGGTCACATATCCTTCCGCTGAAATTCATCCATACAAAGGTATCATCTATTGGGTTGCCCAAAAAGTAATTGCGGATTTTTCATATAGTCGGCGTTGACAAATTTTTTCACAGCTTGTGACTCTGTAATTGCATTCTTTCTTCTGTCAGTTATCAGCTGTTATTTTTAGCTTGCTTTAGAAAAAAAAGTGCAAAAAAGTATATTTGATTAAAGTTCATTCTAAGTTTTATTAAAAATGCATTTACTTTCTTTTAAAAAATCCACAATTACTTTTTGGGCAACCCAATAGTACCTTCTGCCTGTTCCTGCTAATAAAGTTTGGTTTATTCCCTTTACTATCGTTAGATTGCTAGCAAGATCGACTTGGAATATCAAGACGATCAAGAATATACGCACTTTAAGGGGTGGCAGAGATCAATATTTTCACTTTAAGCTATAACGAATTTTCCGAAATTACTCAGAACTTGTGTTTTATCTATTAAATGTTCATACTTTGACAATAATTTGTAGCAATGTATTCTAGTATTTGTGTGTAGTATGAGCTGTTAAAAACTACTTCTTCTCGTTCTTAACAAGAGAATGCATCTTTTTTGATGTTTTACTATTGTCAACTTGAGGATGAAAGGAGGGTTTGGTTGTTGGTGGCGTGGTGTGGTGGGGCTGGTATGATGTGGAGGATGGTGCTTTGTAGTGAGGCAGTCCGTCGTTTCATTTCATTTGACTTCGATTCTGATTATAGGGGAATACAACATCAGACAATCCTATGACGCTGTGTGATGGTGCTGGGGCCGTTGCTGCTGCCTGTTTGTTTGACTGCAGGCAGGCAGGCAGGCGAAAAAAAAGTAAACATGCATACATCCGTATATATGTACGTATGCTAGTACGTATGTAGTAGATGCATATATGCGCATACGTACATATGTTCCTTCTCCTACAGAATGAATATAGACTTCGCTTCAGTTTTGTTGTTGTTGTTGTTGTATACTTTAAGGTATTTAAACTTTTTCAAGGCTATTTGATAATTTCATTTCTTATGAATATTACTGTTGTTGTTGTTGTTGAGGTGTTTTTTTTTGCTATTTCATTTTGTGTATGTGTTTTTTTTTAACGTTTATATTTTGTTTCTAGTTGCTGTTGCTGTTGTCGTTTTCGTATTTCGTATTTATCTTGAAGATCAAAAAAGAAGTAAAATAACCTCTCAAGCTATACTAGATACCAGTATAGTCCAAAAATTCAAGAGAGTTTTTGTTGGCTGATGCATAATCCAACAACAACAACATCTGGCTCTGGTGAACCCACCCCCCTCTCTCTCTCTCACAGACTCCTTGATTAGTATGATTCTCACCATGGTTCAAGAGTTACTTAGCCATTTAAAAGTTGTTGTTTTTGTTGGTCAGTTGAGGCTCTTTACCCCCAACCTCTGGCTCTGTAGCACTTTCTGCCTCTCTCTCTCTCTCTCTCTCGCACACACGCTCTTTCACCCACTCTGTGGAGAGTGTGTGGTGTATTTTTATATATCTACTCACTCATTCACATCAATTATATTAACACAGGCAGGCCATAATAAAAATAATCATATAATATTAGGTTATTGACACTTTTCGTGTGTGTATATTTCGCAATTTGTATTAATTCATCTTTTTATAATTTTTTGATTTGTTGTCGTTGATGATGGGTTTGTTGTTGTTGTTATGGCTGTTGCTGCTGCATTTATTCTCTGCCTTTTGTCGGTCTGTTGTTGCTTTCTGGCTGTTTCGATTACGATCTACTCCGTTTTTTTTTTCAAAGTTGTTGCCACCGACTCTGTGTTTCTGTCTGTCGGTCCCCTGTTACCCGCTGCTGTGGTTTCAAGTTATGACGTCACTTCCTAAAGTCAATTACATATGAATATGTGGAGTTGTTGTCATTGTCTTCCCCAGCTTGCAGTATTGTTCTGCTTTTCTTTTTTGTTGTTGTGTTTATTGTTGGTGTTTTTTGTTGCTGTTGTTGTTGTGTTTTAAAACATCAATCATTCATTATCATTAAACGAAAATGGCAACACAAAAAATTAAATTAAGTCACACCGCCACCGCCGCCATCAAGTGTGAAGGCCAGTGGAAAGAGAGCACAGCGTACAGAGGAGTGCGTTTGGGCGGAGGGCGAAGAAATGTTAAACCATCTGTAACTCCCAGCAATGTCTCTGATAATTTGTAATCACAGCTTTGCCTCCTGCATATAGTTAAGTGGCTGGATTTTAATCTAAGCACAGTAGATGATTCTTATAAAGGGGGGGAAATGAAATAAATTGAGGTGAAATAGGTTTTTTAGCAATGAGCAGACAACAAGTGGCAAGGGGCGAATTATTATCCACACCTTCTTTTCAACCTAACCTAACCTAGCAATGAAAAATTTTCAATTCAGCCTAGCTGAATAATGTGTTCTCTAAAAAAAAACTTTAATACAGCTAAGTTGAATAATGTTTTCTTTAAGACCACTTTTATTCAGCTGAGCTGAATAATGTTTCTTCTAAAAAAACTTTAATTCAGTTAACCTTAATAATGTTTGCGCTTATAAAAACTTAAATTTTGGTTAGCTGAATTGTGTTTTTCTAAGAAAATTTCAATTTAATAATGTTTCCCAAGGGAAAATTTCAATTCAGCTCAGACAAATAATTATTCCCAAGGGAAAATTCATTATTCCAATTCAGCTTAGCTGAATATAGTTTTCGAGGACAAAATTTTATCTCAGCTTAGCTGAATAATGTTTTCCCATATAAAACTTAAGTTCAACTTTGATGAATAATGTTTTCTCAAGGAAAATTTCAATTCAGCCAAGCTGTAATATAGGTTAGCTGAAGAATGTTTTTCATTTTTTCTCTAAAAAAAAATTTAATTGAGCTGGCTGAATAATGTTTCCTTAAAAAAAATGTGGTTCAGCACAGCTGAATAATGTTTTCGAGGAGAAATTTTTAATTCAGCTTAGCTGAATAGTGTTTCCCATTATAAAACTAAATTCCAACTTTTATAAATAATGATTTCCCAAGGAAATTTTCAATTCAGCCAAGCTGTCATATGGTTTTCTTAAGAAAACTTCAATTTGGCTTAGCTAAAGAATGTTTTCCAAAGAAGCATTTAATTTCAGCTCCGCTGAATAATGTTTTTCATAGAGAAATTACAAGTCAGCTTAGCTGAGAAATGTTTTCTAAGGGAAACTTCAGCTGAATAATGTTTTCCAAGGAGTGCAAGTTCAATTCAGCTCAGCTTTATAAGGTTTGCCAAGGTAGGCTTAGATTCAGCTTAGCTTTATAAAGTTTTCAAAGGGAAAACTGCATTTCTGCTCAGCTGAAAAATGTATTTGATGGGGAAACTTCAATTCAGCCTAGCTGAATAATGTTTTCTAAGGGAAAACTTCAATTCAGCTCAGCTGAAAATTGTTTTCACGAAGGAAAACTTCAATTCAGCTCAGCTGAATAATGTTCTCCCGAAGGAAACTTCAATTCAGCTTAGCTAAATTATGTTTCCTAAGGAAAATTTTCAATTCAGCTCAGCTGAATAATGTTTTCACGAAGGAAAACTTCAATTCAGCTCAGCTGAATAACGCTTGGCATGGGTAATCTTTAATTCAGCTCAGCTGAGTAATGTTTTTCAAGGATAAACTTTAACTCAGCTAAGCTGAATAATGTTTTCCGGAAGGAATAAAAGTTTTTAAGCTGAATAATATTTTCCAAGGGGGAAAAAATACTTTTAATTCAGTTCAGATGAATAATGGTAAAGTGCAAATTTTTGCCCATGAATATGCCACTAAGGAACAGGGGCAAACTTTTCACATATCAATGAGTTCAGTCCGATTCTATTTTAAGCTCAATGATAAAGGACCGCCTTTTTATAGCCGGGTCCGAACGGCGTGCCGCAGTGCGACACCTTTTTGGAGAGAAGTTTTACATGGCATAGTACCTCACAAATGTTGCCAGCATTAGGAGGGGAAAACCATCGCTGAAAATTTTTTTCTGATGGTCTCGCCAGGATTCGAACCCAGGCGTTCAGCGTCATAGGCGGACATGCTAACCTCTGCGCTACGGTGGCCTCCATGAATGAATAATGGTTGCCTAGGGAAAACTTAAATGCAGCTCAGATAAATATTCTTTTCGAAGGAAAACTTTTATCCAATTTAGCTGAATAATGTTTCCCATGGGAAAACTGCAATTCGTCTTAGCTGAATAATGTTTTACAAGGGAAAACTTTAATTCAGCTCAGCTGAATAAGGTTTTCCAAAGAAAAACTTCAATTCAGCTCAGCTGAATAAAGTTTTTCAAAGGAAAATCTCAATTCAGCTCAGCTGAATAAGGTTTTCCAATGAAAAACTTCTATTCAGCTCAGCTGAATAAGGTTTTCCAAAGAAAAACTTCAATTCAGATCAGCTGAATAAGGTTTTCCAAGGAAAAACTTCAATTCAGCTCAGCTTAATAAGGGCTTTCAAAGGAAAATTTCAATTCAGCTCAGCTGAATAAGGATTTCCAAGGGAAAACTTCAATTCAGTTCAGCTGAATAATGTTTTCCAAAGAAAACCTTCAATTCAGCTTAGCTGAATAAGGTTTTCCAAAGAAAAGCTTCAATTCAGCTCAGCTTAATAAGGGCTTTCAAAGGAAAATTTCAATTCAGCTCAGCTGAATAAGGATTTCCAAAGATAAACTTCAATTCAGCTTAGCTGAATAAGGGGTTTCAAAGGAAAATCTCAATTCAGCTCAGCTTAATAAACTTCAATTCAGCTTAGCTGAATAAGGGGTTTCAAAGAAAAACTTCAATTCACCTCAGCTGAATAAAGGTTTTCAAAGGAAAATCTCAATTCAGCTCAGCTGAATAAAGGTTTTCAAAGGAAAATCTCAATTCAGCTCAACTGAATAAGGTTTTCCAAAGAAAAATCTCAATTCAGCTCAGCTGAATAAGGTTTTCCAAAGAAAAACTTCAATTCAGCTCAGCTGAATAAAGGTTTTCAAAGGAAAATCTCAATTCAGCTTGGCTGAATAAAGGTTTTGAAAGGAAAATCTCAATTCAGCTTGGCTGAATAATGTATTTTAGAGAAAAACTTCAATTAAGCTCAGCTGAATTATGTTTTCCCCTAGGAAAACTTCCATTTAGCTAATCTGAAAAATGTTTTTTTCTGGAAAAACAAATATGTTTTTTTAAATTAATTTACCCCACTGTGTGATTACAAGTGACCATCCTCTTCACCACACATATATTATATGCACCATGTAGTATATAAATATAATGCCCTGTTTTACATTACGATCGCATGTCACTAAATTAAATTTAATTTTAAATTATGTTAATTTTTTTTCTTGTGGTAATTTTCTTGCGGCAAATAACAAAGTATATGCATAAAAACGAAAAAAATAAACGCCAAAGCGCTAAAAATAATCAACGACACTTTTTCTCTCTGTATATATACAAAATTTCCAAGTCAATGAAGATTGTGGATAAGGGGGTGTGGGGTAAGGGGTTTTGCGATTATTGGCCTGTAATGATCTGCTTTGGTAATACCAGAATTTCTTGTTAACAAACCATCATCAGCCAATTGAGGCGGTGGGGGGTTTGCCCATCCACCCATATTTGTATGTATGTTGTGTGTGCATACCTACGTAAGCTGCATACGCACTGTGTCATCCAAGGCAGGCGTTACACAAAACTCCCCCCTCCCCGAAAAACTGTAAATGTGTAATTTTAATTAACCGCCGAACGTTCACATGACACATTCACCGCCTGACTGGCGCAATATTTATGGCATTTAAAACAGGCCATATAAATGTTGGCTTATTTTAAAGTGGCGGAAAAAAATTTTAAACGAAAAAACCGTTATATTTCTTAAAATCATGTGCGTTAGTATTGGCCGCTGAGTTGTTAAATGTCAAACAACTGAAACAATCAAAACAAACGCACTCACATAAATTATAATGACAAATTATTTTTGTTTTGTATGTTTCATTTTTCGAAAGAAGCCTTTTTCGAGCAAGGGTTTACAAATAATGAGTAGTTCATAAAAATTTTGAATTTCAGAGAATTTAGATATGATTGTAATAAAGTGAAATTCGCAGGCATGAGGAAATTTGAAAATTTGAAAGGCTTTAAATTGTGTACCCAAGCTAGCATAGTATTAAGGTCCCTTTCAATCGTTTCAAAAAAAGCGTTTCTTGAAAAGTTCCTCATTATAAAAGCCATTTTTGTGGATGGAGAATTTGTTTTTTTTTTAAGATTCCTACTGTCCCCTACTACTATCACAAGCAAATTTTTTATACATAGGAAATAAATTGAGAGGATAATAACAGTATGTTAGAACTATAGATATTTATACTTCGAAAAGGCCTTTGGTCCTTTTAATGAGCGAAAAAAAATTATATAAGTAGTTTGGCACAGTAGGAATTTTAACACTTGCTGAATGACATAAAAAAGGAATATATATTTGAGGGATAAATAATACGATCTTTAAAAAGCTTATGCATATTTATATGTTAAAGATATGACATTGAAATTTTGGACGTACAATACAATAGATCAACGTAGATGGGTACAGTAGGAATTTCATCAACTGCAATGTCAAAAATAGCACAAAATTACCCGCTTAAAATATAATTTTAAACATAGCGAAGCCTTAGATTTTTTTGTTGGTTTGAAATAAGATTGTCGTTGATTATATGGTATTTAAAAAAATGAGAACATGTATTCGAAATTCCTATTGTTCCCAACTACTATCAAACAGAAATGTTTCAAAGACATGAAAATACAAAAACATGCAATATGTGATACTCTGTGCAAAATAGACACTGGCCCTCTTGATGAATATAACAGAAAATTGACATAGATGGGTGCAGTAGGAATTTCGTTGACTACATAGTGACAAAAATTTTCGGCTGTGGTTTTCCCCTCCTAATGCTGGCAACATTTGTGACTTCTTGAGCCTCTAGAGGGCGCAATTCTCATCCGATTTGACTGAAATTTTGCACGTATTGTTTTGGTATCCCTTCCAACAACTGCGCGAAGCATGGCGCAAATCGGTCTATGTTTTGATATAGCTGCCATATAAACCGATCTTGGGTCTTGACTTCTTGAGCCTCTAGAGGGCGCAATTCTTATCCGATTTGACTGAAATTTTGCACCTGGTGTTCTGGTATCACTTCCAATAACTGTGCTAAGTATGGTTCAAATCGGTCCATGTTTTGATATAGCTGCCATATAAAGCGATCGTGGGTCTTGACTTCTTGAGCTTCTAGAGTACACAATTCTCATCCGATTTGACTGAAATTTTGCGTGAGGTGTTTTGGTATCCCTTCCAACAACTGCGCTAAGCATGGCGCAAATCGGTCCATGTTTTGTAATAGCTGCCATATAAACCGATCTTGGGTCTTGACTTCTTGAGCCTCTAGAGGGCGCAATTCTTATCCGATTTGGCAGGAATTTTCTACAACGTCTTCTCTCATGACCTTCAACATACGTGTCTAATATGGTCTGAATCGACCCATAGCTTGATACAGATCCCATTTAAACCGATCTCCCGATTTTGCTTCTTGAACCCCTACAAGGCGGAATTCTTATCCGAATGGACTGGAATATTACACAATGACTTCTGCAATGTTCAGCATTCATTTATGGTCCGAATCGGACTTTAACTTGATATAGGTTCAATAGCATAACAGTTTTTATTCAATGTTCTTTATTTGCCTAAAAAGAGATACCGCGCATAGAACTCGACAAATGCGATCCATGGTGGAGGGTATATAAGATTCGGCCCGGCCGAACTTAGCACGCTCTTAATTGTTGTTTTTATTTACTTTTATATTTTTATTTTTTTTTAACTTGTTATTTGCTAAATTTATTTACCGAAAAAAATCCTTTAAAGAAGCTTAAGATAGCAATGAATTCCTACTGTTCTCATCTACTACATAGGTTCTCAAAATTTTTTTATTAAAGTAATGAAATTTTTTTTTTATTTGTTAAATTTGTTTAGCGAAACAAATCTTTTCAACGTGTACAGATAGCTTATATGTGAACAAACGAAATTCCTACAGTCCTCATCTACTACATAGTCAAAATAAAAATTTTAAAAATAATTTAAAAAAAAATATTTTTAAAATTTTTATTTTTTTTTTATTTTTGTTTTTATTTTAAGTTTTGGATTCATATTTACATAATTATTGTTTTTTTATAATAATTTTAAAAATTAATGTAAAAATAATTTTTGTTTTTTTTTATTTTTTTGTTTATATTGATTTCTTACTATCCTCATCCACTACTTAGATTTTTCTCAAAATATTTTTTTAACAAAAATAATGAAATTCTTTTTATTCTTATTTGTTAAATTCGCTTAGCGAAAAAAATCTTTAAAAAATCTATAGGTGGCAGTAATGTGAACAAATGAAGTTCCTACAGTCCTTATCTACTACATGGATCAAAAAATGATTTTTAAAAATAATGAAAAATATTTTTTTAGTGTTTCTTTTTTATTTTTATTAGTATTTTTTTATTTTATTATTTTTTTTAATTTTTATTTTTTTTTTAATTTTTATTTTTTTTTAATTTTTTATTTTTATTTTAATTTTTTATTTTTATTTTATTTTTCATTTTCATTTCCATTTCCATTTGTCTTTTTATTTTTTATTTTAATTTTTTTTCGTTCTCTCCGGCTTACGACTCGTTTTCAAAAACAGAAAACTAAAACCATAACTCCATAAATTATCAAACATATCAATAAATGTTTACACATATCTGTTAAATCTTCTGCGGCAAAAATATTTTAAAATCTTAGTCACGTACATTGGCATTTCAATTGCCAGTGAAGTGAAGTGATGGCGTTCCAGGGAATGCCAACAGACCAACAGGGAAACGGATGCAGAACTTGTAAAAATTACACTCAAGAAAAATGCTAGTAAAACGCACAAAAAAAACAAGCATTCATTGCAAAAAATCAATAACTCAGTTATTTGAGGCATATTTGGTTTGGTGTATGCCCTCAATTCTTGTCTTTTCATTATGGCCTTGTCACTTTTTTTCAACGGATCCTCATCATTCAAAAAGGATTATAAAATGTTCAATAGTCTCTAAGAATGATGGTAGGTCTTTAACTGTGAACAAAATTCCACGAAATATGAAGAATTCTGGCATATGTCGGTCCCTCTGTCTGTCTGTCTGTCTGCCTGCCTGGTGTTTTGCCTGCCTTGCCCTGTTGAGTTTTTACACCGAGTCGTCTTTTGGCAGAGTCAGTGTGGTTGTCAGGCGAACTGAAGTCTCATTGGTGACTCATTGAAAGCTGTTAGCTTGGAGCCGAACTTAGTCCATATGGTGGTTGGTGTTGGCCTGTCGATGTGGACATTTCACAAAACCACATTTGTTGGCAAGTTTCTTGGCACAGTATTGCACGAAAAACGAAAACCAAAAAAAAAGCATGGAAGTGCATTTTGTTGTTGTTTCACTGGTCATTCATGAGAAATTCTTACTTGGTTGGCTTAAAAAAAAAAAACAACAACAACAACCACAAAAATTATATGTTTTTAATTTAATGGTAAATTTGTTGTTGCTCGCTCTGCTTGCGAGTGATGAAACACCCAAATTGTTTTAAATCACTGCAGATTTGTGTGTTTCTTTCACCACCGCGACGCGCCAGCTTTTGAGCCTCTCTCTCTCTCTCTCTCTCTCACACACACACTCCCTCTCTCCCGCTGCATATCATAAACAATTTTGTAACACTTTTATGGCTTTGTGTTAAACATCCCGATTTAATGAAATATCGGTTTGTAGGGAGTTTCTTTATGTGTTCTAATTTTGGTAGATGTCAGACATAAATTTTAATTTCTTTCTTACCGAATGCACCCAAACGCCAAGAGTTTCATTAAAAAGCCATAAAAGTGGTAAAAGCAATCATTAAGCAGTTGAAATTTTAAGATTTTTTTTTTCTGAAGAAAAAACCGTATGGGATAAAAAATGGAAATGGGAAAATGTTCGAATCTGTTTTAATTGTTTGGCAAATGAAATCATAGTTTGCGTAACAGAATGAAAATTTCTGCCAAATCGAATGAGAATTGCGCTTTTTAGAGGCTCAAGAAGTCAAGAACCAAGTTCGGTTTATATGGCAGCTATATCAGGTTATGAACCAATTTGCGCCATACTTAGCACACTTGTTGGAAGTTATAACAACACCTCATCCGAAATTTCAGCCAAATCGGATAGGAATTGCGCCCTCTAGAGGCTCAAGAAAACAAGACCCCAGATAGGTTTATATGACACCTATACCAGATTATTAACAGATTTGAATCATATTTAGCACAGTTATTGGAAGTGATACCAAACCAATACGTGCAAAATTTCAGTCAAATCGGATGACAATTGCGCCCTCTAGAGGCTCAAGAAGTCTAGACCCAAGATCGGTTTATATGGCAGCTATATCAAAGCATTGACTGATTTGAACCATACTTAGCAAAGTAGTTGGAAGTGATACCAAAACATCACGTGCAAAATTTCAGTCAAATCGGATAGGAATTGCGCCCTCTAGCGGCTCAAGAAATCAAGATCCAAGATCGGTTTATATGACAGCTATGCCAGGTTATGAATCGATTTGGACCATACTTCACACAGTTGTTGGAAGTGATACCAAATTACTACGTGCAAAATTTCAGTCAAATCGGATAAGAATTGTGCCCTCTAGAGGCTCAAGAAGTCAAGACCCAAGATCGGTTTATATGGCAGGTATATCAAAACATGGACCGATGTGGCCCATTTACAATTCCATCCGATCTAAACTAATTGTGTTTGTTTGATTGTTTGTGTTTTCCTTATAGACTCAAAAACGGCTCAATCGATTTTCTTGAAATTTTCACAGATTGTGTAGTTTGGTCTGGAAGAAAACATAGACTATATAATTTGTTGATATCGGGAGGGTGACGAAACCTCCCCTTTACCTCAAAAGTACTACCCAAAAATAAAAGTGAACCGATCGGGACAATATGGGATTCAAATGGAAGGTATTCAAGAGTAGAGTACGAATTTCATTATAAAAAGTTGGGTCCATGTACCTGGGGGGCCGCCCCCGGCCCCAAAACCTCTTTAAATAGGTTTATTTGAAGATCATGACAATATGGGACTCAAATAAAAGGTATTCGGGAGTAGATTACGAATATGGTCAGGTAGTAGGAATAGGCTTTGTAATTTATTGATAACCGAAGGGGGCGGACCCACCACCGTTACCCCAAAAATACCACCCAAATCAAAAGTCGGCCGATAACGACAATATAGGTATCTAATGAAAAGTATGCGGCAGTAGACAATGCATCTGGCATACAAATTCATGTCGAAGTATAGGGGGTCACCTCGCCCCCACAAAAACGCCCAAAATGGGCCAATCACGAACATATGGGACTCGGTTTGTTTGTTCAGTATAGACTGAAAAACGGCAGAACCGTTTTGTCTGGAAATTTTCGCATACTGTGTAGGTTGGTTTGGAAGGCAACATAGGCTATATATTTTTTCGGTATTAGAGGGGAGACGGACCCTCCCCCTTATGCCAAAAACACAACCCAAAATCAAAAGTGGACCAATTGGGACAATGTAGGTATCAAATGAAAGGTATTGGAGAGTAGATAACGAATATGGTATTAAAATTTGAGTTTAAGTACCCATCGGGCCGCCCCAACCCCAAAACTCCCCCAAACAGACATATTGGACGTTCATTTCAATATGGGGCTCAAATGAAAGGTATTTGGGAATAGATATCGAATTTGGCATACAAAACGAGATCGAAGTATAGGGGGTCCCGCTACCCCTCAAAAACACCATTAAACCCATTATGACTATATGATACTTGGCTGAAACGATTTTCTTAAAATTTTCATAGATTATGTACGTTTGTCTGGAAGGAAACAGAGGCTATGTAATTTTTAGAAATCGGGTGGAGGCGGACCCTCCCCTTTACGCCACCCAAAACCAAAATAGGACTGTTGGCCACAATATGGGTATCAAATGAAAGGTATTGGAGACTAGAAAATGAATATCGTATTCAATTTTGGGTTCAAGTACCCAGCGGGTCGCCCCAACCCAAAAACTCTTCTAAACAGAAATATTTAACGTTCCTATCAATATGGGACTCAAATGAAAAGTATCTGGCAGTAGATTACAAATATGGCATAATAAATTAGGTCCAAGTAATGGGAGGTCGCCTCACCCACAAATACTCCCAAATGGGCATATCGGCCGACCATGGCTATATAGGATTCTAATGAAAGATATTTGGGAGTAGATTAGAAATATGACATTAGAATTTGCATTCAAGTCAAGGTGGCTCTTTTCCTCCTAAAAATACCTCGAGTAGATTAATTGACCCATTATGGCAATATGGGACTCAATTGAAAGGTATTTGAGAGAAGAAAACGAATTTGATATCCAATTTTGGGGGTACGCCCTAAATCACCCCTTAAACTGAACTTTACTTCCGACTATAGCAATATGGAGCTCAAATGAATGGTATATGGGAGTAAAGAGCGAATTTAATAACTATTTATTGAGGGACAAAATGCAGGTGGCTTCCCCATGACCTCCCCGGACACGGAGCACGATTCTTATATTTACTTTGATGGCCAAGTGAACAAGTTGCCCAGGAACCGAGCAGGGGCAAACTTTTCATGCATCAATGAGCGCTTTCCGATTCAAGTTGAGTTTATTAATGATAAGGGGCCTTCTTTATAGACGAGTCCGTGACCAAGTTGCCCAGGAACCGAGCAGGGGCAAACTTTTCATACATCAATGAGCGCTTTCCGATTCAAGTTAAGTTTATCAACCACAAGGGGCCTTCTTTATAGACGAGTCCTTGACCAAGTGTCCAAGTCGCCCAGGCCAAATTGCCCAGGAATCGAGTAGGGGCAAACTTTTCATACATCAATGAGCGCTTTCCGATTCAAGTTGAGTTTATCAACGATAAGGGGCCTTTTTTTATAGCCTAGCCCGTGACCAAGTTGCCCAGGAACCGAGCAGGGGTAATCTTTTCATACATCAATGAGCGCTTTCCGATTCAAGTTGAGTTTATCAATGATAAGGGGCCTTCTTTATAGCCGAGTCCGTGACCAAGTGACCAAGTAGCCGAGGCCAAATTGCCCAGGAACCGAGCAGGGGCAAACTTTTCATACATCAATGAGCGCTTTCCGATTCAAGTTGAGTTTATCAACGATAAGGGGCCTTCTTTATAGCCGAGTCCGCGACCAAGTGGCCAAGTTGCCGAGGCCAAGTTGCCCAAGAATCGAGCAGGGGCAAACTTTTCATACATCAATGAGCGCTTTCCGATTCAAGTTGAGTTTATCAACGATAAGGGCCTTCTTTATAGCCGAGTCCTTGACCAAGTGACCAAGTAGCCGAGGCCAAATTCCCCAGGAATCGAGCAGCGGCCAACTTTTCATGCATCAATGAGCGCTTTCCGATTCAAGTTGAGTTTATCAACCACAAGGGGCCTTCTTTATAGACGAGTCCTTGACCAAGTGACCAAGTCGCCTAGGCCAACTTGCCCAGGAATCGAGTAGGGGCAAACTTTTCATACATCAATGAGCGCTTTCCGATTCAAGTTGAGTTTATCAACGATAAGGGGCCTTCTTTATAGCCGAGTCCTTGACCAAGTGACCAAGTAACCGAGGCCAAATTCCCCAGGAATCGAGCAGGGGCAAACTTTTCATACATCAATGAGCGCTATCCGATTCAAGCTGAGTTTATCAACGATAAGGGGCCTTCTTTATAGCCGAGTCCGTACGGTGTGCCGCAATGCGACACCTCTTTGGGGAGAATTTTTTACATAACCATGCATGGTATGGTACCTGGCAAATGTCGCCAGCATTAAGAGGAGATAACCACCGCTTTAAATTTTGACCGAAGTTCCGCCATGATTCGAACGCAGGCGTTCAGCGTCATGGGCGGACATAGGCTACAGTAGCACGATATCCACATTCAGGGTGAAGTGTCCCCACCCTAAATGGATATTAGAGAGTTAAAGAAGGCTTAGCGGAGCTGGCCCTGTACAGCTATTTCTATATAAGAAACGTCTCTGTCGGTTTTAAGAACTCTTTAAATAAGACATATTTCGCAACTTAAAAATTCCCTGTGGTACTTTTGCCATTAGGCCAACATCTCTATCCCTAGAGGGACCACAAAAACCCATTTTATACCATCATGTTTACAATTATCTCTCACTAACCGCACATGAATGTGTTTTTATATTCAATTTGAAAATGTTTATGAATAAATAGAAACCAATTGCTAAATAAGTTGTTATGGTTTGGTTTTTATAACTTTATATAGATCATCTTTCTCGCACATTTGAGTGGTTGATGTGGTTTGTGGTTTCTCGTTTATAAACGCATATAGATATATAATTCTTTCGAAAAAAAAAAAATTATAATACCTATGGTTTGACGTCTGATGGGGAAATGATGATTTTCACAAGAATTTGAAATTTTTAGGAAATCCCATTAAGACTTCTTTGCATTGCGTTAGGTAAACAGTTTTTCTCCAAAAGCAGCTGCTGTTGTTGGTAGAAGGCAAAAGTGCTTGTGCTGTAAAAAAAATTAGTTTCATTGAATGCAATCTTCAATCTTCCCATGAATCTAGATTCCTACTGTCCTCATCTACTGCATCTATTTTTTTACTATTAAATTTGAAAAAAAAAAAATCGAAAAAATTTTAAAATTTTTTTTAAATCATTTATTGAAAAAAAATTTGATAAAAATATGGTGTTAAGAAAATTTTGAAAGAAATTTTTGAAAATTTTGAAAAAACTTTCTGTTAGGTAAAAATTTTTGTTTTTATGATAAAACTGCCTTTTATTGCCGATTCATGTAGCAGTTGATTTATAGGCTGTATATATATTTCACAATTTTATTGTTACTTATTTTATGAAGCTTCTGTCAATGATCTACTAGCCACCAACAAGGACATTAACCCGTCCAGGTGTTTGGCGGCAACTAAAAGTATTTTCTAGAGAATCCCCTGGGGAACAAGGAAATCGGTGTGTAAATGTCATAAAATAAAAAAAAAAATGATATATGGAAAATCTGTGATTTATGGATAAAATTTCCAAAATCTTTAAGGTTCATTGATCGGCAAAATAATCGGAGATTTATGGTGTTTTCATGTTCTATAGGAGACATCGCCAATGAATCAGGGCGTTTTCCTTATAACCATAAATGACAAATTATAAATTATTTTGATTTTTTTTTTTCTTCTTTGAAATAAATCCTCATTGTCTCTTAGCTACTAACAACAAGTAACAATACAAAAAAAAAAAAAAAGACACACTCACTCATCCCCAGTCATCTATGACCCCGCCTTTTGTCCCCTTTTTACATTTTCCCACCTCAATTTAATGGGGCTCTTGAGATTTTCGATGTGACTTTACATGCCAAAAGAAGAAGAAAACATGCATCAAATGCTTAGCTGATGGCCATAAATTGTGGCGTGGAAATGATTTTTCCTGGACACCTACCTACTCATTGTGGTGCCGCCTGATGATGATGATGATGATGTTGGTGACGATGTGTGGATAATAATGGCTCGATGTGTTGTGATGAGGGCGATAAATATGCAACGTGTTACAAATTGACTAACTGTCAGAGTGCATTTTAATCTCTGGCCATTTTGGGTGATAGGCTGGCTGAAGAGTGGAGGTGGGTGGGTTGGGGTTACATTCACACATTTCCTTACAGGTGCCATTTGTTATTGTGGACCTCCCCATTTGAGTTGGCGACACTGCAAAATGCCAAGCATATGTCAACCACCCACTAAAAGTAATGGTCAACAGAAAGCCCCAACCACAACAACAACAACATCGACAACAACAATTATAATCAACTCAGGCACGATTTTCACTTCTCAGAATGTAAAACACCATTTAGCCAGGCGCAAAAGTATAATGTCTTCGAAAGAAAACAGCAAAAAAAAAAAATATATTTAATTGACAGATTTCTTATTACGTTTTTTTTTTGCGCGTAGCAGCGTCAATGATGCTGTAGGCTGTCGCCTGCCTGCTTGCCTGCCTGCTAAACAGCAAGCCTGCAAGCCAACCAGCCTACTTGCCTGCCTGCCTGGCTGCTTTTCATTGAAACAAACGTATATCGATGCCAAGCAGGGGACATAGCCATAGCCGCAGCTCATTGTACCGTACGGCCTTACAATTTGGAATAGAGGAAATACATGAGATTTTATAACGCTGTGGAGGCACTCGCATATTTGTTTATCAGCCCCTGTCCTCCTCCTCTTCCCAGTGTCTCCAAACGTTTTGCATTTATAAGTGAGTGCATCATGTGCCGCTGTCAAAGCCGCGCACCCAACTTGATGGGGTGAATAATCTCCCCCATGCACACTTATTTTTGCCCCTATTCCAAGTGATCGCCTTCGAAGGCATTGCTTGATGCCAGCATGTGTACTAGGTCTGGAAATTTTTTACGAGTATTTTATGGCCAATACATTTGGCTATTGCGTTTTTTTTTTGGTTTTTTGTTCTTCTGAAGATCTCTTCTGTGTGAATGATGGCGTGATGTATTGAGGGAGTGAGGTAGGTTCTAAAAGGGGTCATAGTCATGGGCAGTTGATAAAAGATGCATCTTTGATAGTTGAGGGTTTGAAAAATTGAAAAAAAAGAGGTTATAAGCTGGGAAAATGTTTTGAAAACTTGAAAAAAAAAAGTTTTGAAAACTAACCAAGTGCTAAGTTCGACAGGGCTGAACTTTATATACCCTCCACCATGGATCGCATTTGTCAAGTTCTTGGAATGATTTTTTCAATATATATATGAGCTACATCAAGTTATTGACCGATATGGGCCGTACTTGGCATGGCTGTTAGAAGTCATAGAAAAATATCACCTCCAAAATTTCCGTCAAATCGAGTTAAAATTGCGCCCTCTGGTGGCTAAGAGTGTCAACTTGAGAGATCGGTTTATATGGCGGCTATATCAGGTTAAGGACTAATATAGACCACACTTGGCACAGTGGTGAAAAACATTGCTCAACTATATGTGTAAAATTTGAGCCAAATCGTATAAGAATTGCGCCCTCTAGAGGCTCAAGGTGGCAAGAGCCAAGATCGGTTTTTATGGCAGCTATATCAAAACATGAAACGATTTGCGCCATACTTAACACAGTTATTGGAAGTCATAACAAAACACCTCATGTAAAATTTCAGTCAACTCGGATAACAATTGCGCCCTCTACAAGCTCAAGAAGTCTAATCGGGAGATGGGTTTATATGGGAGCTATATCAGGTTATGAACCGATTTTCACCATACTTACCACAGCAGTTACAAGTGATAACAAAACACCTCATGCTAAATTCCAGTTAAATCGGACGAGAATTGCGCCCTCTAGAGGCTCAAAAAGTCAAGATCCCAGATCGGTTTATATGGCAGCTTTATTAGGTTATTAACCAATTTTGACCATACCTAGCACAGTTGTTGAAAAGTAACACTAAAATACCACGTTTTTTCTGGAATCCATGTTGGCTCTCAAGACTCGTTGCGGCAGAACTTGGCACGTTTTTGCTTGTTTTTACTAAAATTTAGTTCATTTTTTATTATCCTTAAGTAATAAATGAACTTAAATCAAAAAAATAAAATGTTCAATTGTTAAAAGAAATTGAAATGGTAGGGCAATTTTGGAAATTTGGGACACCATGTTTTTGAGTAAATGATTACAGATTGCAAAGATTTATAGCTTTTCTTTTTTTTTAATATAAAACATTTCAAACCATTTTAAATCGTTCCCTCAGAAAGCCCTTTTAAAGCGTCCATCCGTCTATCGTAAGCACGCTAACTTTCGCAGGAGTTTAGCTAGGTGCCTGAAATTTTGCACAAATACTTGTTATTGGTGTAGGTCAGTTGAGATTGTAAATGGGCCAAATCGGTCCATGTTTTGATATAGCTGTCATATAAACCGATCTTGGCTCTTGATATCTCCAGCCTCTAGAGGGCGCAATTTTTATCCGATTTGGCTGAAATTTTGCGTGAGGGATTTGTTTTGACTTCCAATAATTTTGTCAGAAATGGTCATAGCTGGATCATGATCTCATCTCAGCTGCCATATAAGCCGATCACGTATTTTGACTTCTTGAACCTCTAGAGGGCGCATTTCTTATTCGGATCTCGGAAGGTGACAATTCTTATCCGATTTTGCTAAAATTTTGCACGAGGTATTTTGTTTGGACTTCCAATAATTGTGCTAAAAATGGTCCAAATTGGTTCATTATCTCGTATCTTGGCTTCTTGAGCCTCTAGAGATGACAATTCTTATCCGATCTGTCTGAAACTTTGCATAAGGTGTTTTCATTCAATAAGTGTGCCAGGAATGATCCAAATCGGGTTTTAACCTGATATAGTCGCCATACAAACCGATCTCAGATCTTGACTTCTTGTACCTTTGGAGGTGACAATTCTTATGCGATTTGGCTGATATTTTTCATGAGGTGTTTTATTTTGACTTCCAATAATTGAGACCAAAATGTTCGTAATTGTTTCCTAATCTCGTATAGCTGCCATAAAAACCGACTTTCTGATTTGACTTCTTCAGCCCCTAGAAGGCGCAATTACCAGACGATTTGGCTAACGCTATGCTATTTAAGTTTTGCTATGGCTTCCAACAGCCGTGGCATGTTTGGTCGAAAAATGTTTATAACCTGACATAGCTCCCATATAGACTGAGCGCCCGACGTGACTACTTGAGCCTCTAGGGGGCGTAATTATTTGGCTGATTATTCTAATTTGGTACTTTTTTATATCCACCACCGTAGGATAGGGGGTATATTCATTTAGTCATTCCGTTTGCAAAACATCGAAATATCAATTTCCGATCCTACATTTATATATATTTCGGATCGTCGTAAAATTCTAAGGCGATTTAACGATGCCCGTATGCCTGTCCATCCGTCTGTCCGTCCGTCTGTTGTAATCACTCTAGAGCCTTCAAAAGTTGAGATATTAAGCTGAAATTTGGCACAGATGCGAGTTTTTGATGCACGCTGGTTGAGTTCTTGAACGGGCAAAATCGGACCATATTTGGATATAGCTGCTATATAGACCGATCTGCCGGTAAAGGGTCTAATGCCCATAAATGATTTATTTTTTATCCGATTTCACTGAAATTTAAAACAGTTGATTAGTTTAAGCCTCCCGACATCTGACTTAAATATGGATTAGATCGGTCCATATTTAGATATAGCTGTCATATTGACCGATCTCCCAATAAAGGGTCTGAAGCCCATAAAAGCTTTATTTACTACCCGATTTTGCTGAAATTGAAAACAGTTGGTTATTTTAAGCCTCCCGATATCTAACATAAATATGGTTTAGATCGGACTTTATTTAGATATAGCTGTCATATAGACCGATCTCCCGATAAAGGGTCTGAAGCCCATAAAAGCTTTATTCTTTCACCGATTTCGCTAAAATTCGAAGCAGTGAGTTATTTTTAGGCTCCTGACACCCGACCTAAATATGGTTCAGATCGAACTATATTTAGATATAGCTGCCATATAGACCGATCTGTCGATAAGGGATCTGAAAGCCATAAAAGCTTTATTTATTAACCGATTTCGCTGAAATTTTACACAGTGAGTGGGTTAAGACCTCCCACCATCCGACCTAAATATGGTTCTGATCCGACTACAATAAGATATAGCTGCCATATAGAGCGATATGCCGGTTAAGGGTCTGAAGCCCATAAAAGCTTTATTTATTAACCGATTTCGATGAAATTTGAAACAGTGAGTTTTTCTGAGCCTCCCGATATTCAACCTTAATATGGTTCAGATCGGTTTATAATTGGATATATCTACCAAAAAGACCAATATTTTGTTCTACAAAATTGATTTGTAGAATTTAGGTGCTTATGTTATCCAATTTTCACCAGATTGTGACGAAGGGGGATTTACATTTATACCCCAGGTGGTGTGTATCCAAAGTTCGGCCCGGCCATTCGCAGAACTTGGCAAAAGCGATCCATGGCGGAGGGTAGAAAAAAATCGGCCAGGCCGAATTTAACACACTTTTGCTTGTTATTTCTTCATTTCGCCACAGGCAAGCCCCTTACATGGTATGTGATTCATTTTATTCAAGTTTTGTTCATGCGGATAGTAAGAGAAATTTATTAATTACCTTCCGCCTTCAACGATGCTCATAATTTTTAATTATCTCCCATTATGCCTTAAACACCATTTATGAACACAAAACTCTAAAAATTGTTTGATTAAGGTTTAGCATACAGAAACTTTCAAATTCTACGATTATAAAATAGCGTAATAAGCAGATTCATTCTATAGTACTTGAAGAAAAAAGGTTCAAGGTTTTTTTTTTTTTTAACTGAAACCTACACTAGCAGTGAGTTGTGGTTTCAAGGCTTTTTTCCACTTCATTGTAGATCATTTGCAATTATCTCCGTTTAATTATACTCCCATGCATAGCAATACCAATTGCCAGGGCGGCAGTGAATCTACCCCAGCTCTCTGCCTTCACTGGTTATTTACAAAATTAATTTATAAATATTTAACAGGAAAATAATAAAACGTTTTTTTTTTGCACTCTCTATAAACAAATTACATGCATACTACCCATACATGTGTCTATAAAAATATACATACATACATACATACATACATACATACATATTGATGTAGATATTATTTAAAAAATGAATTAAATCACCTGGGCCACCCATACTAGCGTAGAAAGAAATCACAATGCAAGCCTGATAGGCCTACACACTACTCACCTCCCCCCCCCCCGCCAATACATACCACCCAACTGGCATGGTTTATCTAAGTTTATTGACTGATTTCGAATTTAAGAAATACTGATCTAAACAAAAAAAAAAAACATGCACCTATGAAAGCTATGAAATCAATCAAACATTTTCCTTGTTGTCATATTGCTGGAGTGGTGGTGTGTGTGTGTGTGTGTGTGTGTCAGAGGGGCAGGGTTTATTTCACCATCCAGTAAAATTTCATCACAAGTCAATGACATTTTCTGTGTTCAGGGGTAAATAACCAAAACAGCGTGTAACGTTATTTTTGCATTAGTCAATATTTCATGGCATAACAACTGCTGCTCTTTTGTTGTTGTTGTTGTTTTAGCCCATAACCAGAATGTGTTTTAGTGGCAACTCTGGCACTCTGTATAGATTAATGTTGTGTTAATGAATATGTAAATGGTTGATTACCAACCACCTACGCCCACGTTATCTACTCATTGCAAATTTTGAAGCTAATGTCCTCATTTCTTCATGGATAATGGGGCCTCTTAACAGCTACTGTACATCCGTCCATCCATCTTTCCTCCCCTTCGCTGATAACCTAGATAATGGCAAGTGTATTAAGGGCATCAGTTACGAGATCAAAAAGAAATTGCATGGCTTAAATGAAAGCCAATATGCAGATGACAAGCGAATTTACATAATCTTATCAATTGCAAAAAAACGACAAAAAAACGAAAAATGAAAAGTAAAAAAAAATCTTCACTTGCTTTGTTGAGGGGGCCAAAACACTTTCTCACCTTCAGACCTTCAAAAAATAAAAGTTGCATTTTACAAAGTGAGAAAAAAAGTTATTTTAAACATTTTTCAAAAGAGAAAAAAAAACTTTATGAAGCCTTAAAATAGGTTTAGTTGACAGTTCCATAAAGGAAAACTGTCGAAAAAACCTAATTCAAATCTAAAGGATGATTTTTTAACAGCTATAGGAAAAAACAAGTAAGAGCGTGCTAAGTTCGGCCGGACCGAATCTTATATACCCTCCACCATGGATCGCATTTGTCGAGTTCTAAGCGCGGTATCTCTAACAAAGAATAATGAATAAGGACTGTTATGCTATTGGAGCTATATCAAGTTATAGTCCGATTCGGACCATAAATGAATGCTGAACATTGTAGAAGTCATTGTGTAATATTTCAGTTCATTGGAATAAGAATTGCGCCTTGTAGGGGCTCAAGAAGCAAAATTGGGAGATCAGTTGATATGGGAGCTGTATCAAGCTATTGATCGATTTCGACCATATTAGACACGTATGTTGAAGGTCATGAGAGAAGTCGTTGTACAAAATTTCTTCCAAATCGGATGAGAATTGCGCCCTCTAGAGGCTCAAGAAGTTAAGTCCCCAGATCGGTTTATATAGTAGCTATATCAGGTTACGAACCGATTTGAACCTTATTTAATACATTTGTTGTAAGTAAAAATCAAATACGTCATGCAAAATTTCAGCCAAATCGGATAAGAATTGCGCCCTCTAGAGGCTGAAGAAGTCAAGTCCCAAGATCGGTTTATATGACAGCTATATCAGGTTATGAACCGATTTGAACCATACTTAGCACAGTTGTGGGATATAATAACAAAATACTTCGTGCAAAAACTCATTCCAATCGGATAAATATTGCCCCCTCTGGAGGGTCAAGAAGTCAAGACCCAAGATCGGTTTATATGACAGCTATATCAGGTTATGAACCGATTTGAACCATACTTAGCACAGTTGTGGGATATAATAACAAAATACTTCGTGCAAAAACTCATTCCAATCGGATAAAAATTGCCGCCTCTGGAGGCTCAAGAAGTCAAGACCCAAGATCGGTTTATATGACAGCTATATCAGGTTATGAACCGATTTGAACCATACTTAGCACATTTGTGGGATATAATAACAAAATACTTCGTGCAAAAACTCATTTCAATCGGATAAAAATTGCGCCCTCTGGAGGCTCAAGAAGTCAAGACCCAAGATCGGTTTATATGACAGCTATATCAGGTTATGAACCGATTTGAACCATACTTTGCACAGTTGTGGGATATAATAACAAAATACTTCGTGCAAAAACTCATTCCAATCGGATAAAAATTGCCCCCTCTGGAGGCTCAAGAAGTCAAGACCCAAGATCGGTTTATATGACAGCTATATCAGGTTATGAACCGATTTGAACCATACTTGGCACAGTTGTTGGATATCATAGCAGAACACGTCGTGCAAAATTTCATTCCAATCGGATGAGAATTGAGCCCTCTAGAGGCTCAAGAAGTCAAGACCCAAGATCGGTTTATATGGCAGCTATATCAAAACGTGGACCGATTTGGCCCATTTACAATCCCAACTGACCTACACTAAGAAAAAGTATTTGTGCAAAATTTCAAGCGGCTAGCTTAACTCCTTCGAAAGTTAGCGTACTTTCGACAGATAGACGGACGGACGGACGGACATGGCTAGATCGTCTTAGATTTTTACGCTGTCCGTCCGTCTTTCCGTCTGTTTGTTGAAATCACGCTACAATCTTTAAAAATAGAGATATTGAGCTGAAACTTAGCACAGATTCTTTTTTAGTCCATAAGCAGGTTAAGTTCGAAGATGGACTATATAGGTCTATATCGTGATGTAGCCCCCATAGGACTATATCTTGATGTAGCCCCGATTTAGGGTCTTAGGCCCTTAAAAGCCACATTTATTGTCCGATTTCGCTGAAATTAGGGACAGTGAGTTGTATTTGGCCCTTCAACATTATTCTTCAATTTGGCCCTGATCGGCCCAGATTTGGATATAGCTGCCATAGATATAGACCGAACTCTCGATTTGAGGTTTTAAGGCCATAAAAGGCGCATTTATTGTCCGATGTCGCCAAAATTTTGGACAGTGAGTTACGTTAGGCTCTTTGATATCATTCTTCAATTTGGCCCAGATTGGTCCAAATTTGGATATAGCTGCCATATAGGCCGATCTCTCAATTTAAGGTCTTGCGCCCATAAAAGCCACATTTATTATCCGATTTTGCTGAAATTTGGGACAGTGAGTTGTATTTGGCCCTTCAACATCATTCTTCAATTTGGCCCAGAACGGTCAAGATTTGGATATAGCTGCCATATAGATCGATCTCTCGCCAGGATTCGAGCCCAGGCGTTCAGCGTCATAGGCGGACATGCTAAACTCTGCGCTACGGTGGCCTACCTCCTGCTGCCTTATTATTCTTTATTCTGGTTATTCTGGCTAGACGGCTTACACCCAACAATGTTAGGGAGGTATTGTTTCGTTTGCATGTTATCTGCTAATCTTCAATATTTTCAAAAAACGAAAGTTTCAAGTCTTGCATTACCAAATTTAAGCCTAAAAATATGTTAAAATTTTTTTCACTGAGTTAGTTTAAAGGCTTGCATTCTAAATTTCCATCCCTTCCCACATGCATGAAACAAGGGTAAAAAATTATTACCTTCCCCTAATATATCAACCCATGAACGTTGTAACTTTGATGACTGTCATTGATTACATTCAAATATTTGAGGGGCAGCACTTGCCGACTGACCAATGGAAGGCTATGGTGGGGGGATACTATGGTTGAGGGGATACCGTTGGTGCTGCCGCTTTTATTATGAATTTACAAAAGTTGCATTTGACAATGAAGTGTTCCCATGTCAATGAACCCTCCGACGGGCATTATTTTTTTTTTCTCCCATATTTGTTGTTGGG
This sequence comes from Stomoxys calcitrans, assembly GCF_963082655.1. NCBI lineage: Eukaryota > Metazoa > Arthropoda > Insecta > Diptera > Muscidae > Stomoxys > Stomoxys calcitrans. The sequence goes on along the minus strand of NC_081556.1, from coordinate 143,415,147 downwards.
TCTGTTAGTAATCTTATCATAAGCGCTTTTCGTTTCATTTCAATTCGTTATTATTATTAATTATTATATGCACTCTATATAGACCATATATATTTGCACAAATCCCTATGTGATGCACAGACACAGTGAGAGATATAAATAGAGAAGAGAGAGAGAGAGAGAGAGAGTGATATTCTAAAACCCCAACATTCAACACGGTAGACAAAGGCTAGCGAACCTTTTTTTTTCAAACTAACATTTTGATTGTATGAGAGTTAATAATCAGCTGCATGACCCCTTAAAATGATGCACCTCACCATGCAATAGAGTAATGGGTAGCCAAAAGATAGTGGGGAAGCGCAGGGTTGAGACATTTTTTTCAAATTTCAAAATCTATACGACATTCATAGAAGTCTGTGTGAAAGTGCAAAATGTCCGACAACCGAATGCAGGCGATAAAAGAGACTGCCATTGTATGAGATAACATTCTAAATATACTTAGCCATGGTAAACATTTTAACGTTATTGATGTTGCTGCTGTTGTTGTTGTTATTGTTGTTTTGTTTTGGGAAAGCAATTCCAATTCGTTCGTTCTTGAACTTGGGGCTATTGACCCCCTTTGGAAACAAAAAAAAAAAAAAATCATATTTTGGCTGGTTATCAGATATGAGCTACGTCAACAAGAAATTTGTTTGTTTTTTCCCCCTTGCGGTTATTCTAATTTTTTTTAAGGGGAGGTGTGGCAGGTGCAGTTCTTCTATACGGAGGGTTTTAAATAACAGCGTAGTTGTTTTTGGGGAAAAAGGTTTATAGGGATAATTGAATAATTTTTCTTTTTATAAATTATCAAAATTTTACCAGAATTTCTTAAATTTTAAATTTAAAATTTTTTTTTAAATTCATTTCTTTATTAAAAAATATCAATCTCGTGAATCATACTAAAAATTTTGTGTTTTTTTTAGGTTTATCAATTTTTTTCTTATATTTTTTTTTGTGTTTTTTTTTTTAAATTTATCAAAATTTTTTTTTAATTTTTTTTTATTTAATTAATTTTTTTATTTAATAATTTTTTTATTTAATTATTTTTTTTTAATTAATTTTTTTTTTAAATTTTTTTTATATTATTTTTTTTTAATTTCCAATTTTATTAATTTTTTTTTTTAATTTTTAGAATTTTTTTTAATTAAAAATTTTTTTTAATTTTAAAATTTTTTTAATTCTCTAATATTTTTTAGATTTTTTTTTTGATTTTTCAAACTTTATTCCTAATGTTTTTACCCTCCATCATAGGATGGGGGTATACTAATTTCGTCATTCCGGTTGGAACACCTTAAAAAATTCGTTTAAGACCCCATAAAGTATACATATTCTTGATCGTCTTGACATTTTGAGTCGATCAAGACGTGTCCATCCGTCTGTCTGCCAAAGGCACGCTAACTTTCGAAGGAGTAAATCTAGGCCCTTGAAATTTTGCACAAGTTCTTCTTATTAGTTTAGGTCCGTTGGTATTGCAAATGGGCCATATCGGTTTATGTTTTGATACAGCTGCCATATAAACCGATTATAGATCTTGACTTCTTGAGCCACTAGAGGGCGCAATTCTTATCCGATTTGGTTGAAATTTTGCATGAAGTGTTTTGTTATGACTTCCAACAACTGTACCAGGTATGGTTCAAATCGGTTCATAGCCTGATATAGCTGCCATATACACCGATTTTGGATCTTGACTTCTTGAGCCACTAGAGGGCGTAATTCTCATCCGGTTTGGTTGAATTTTTGCATGAGGTATTTTGATTTCTGACTGATGACTTCCAACAATTGTGCCAAATACGGTTCACATCGGTTCATAACCTGATATAGCTGCCATATAAACCGATCTGGAAGCTTGACTTCTTGAGCCACTAGAGGGCTCAATTCTTGCCCGATTTGGCTGAAATTTTGCATGAAGTATTTTCTTCTTCCTATTCTTCCAATAACTGCGCTAAGTATGGCTCAAATCAGTCAATAACCTGATATAGCTGTCATATACACCAATTTGGATCTTGATTTATTGAGCCACTAGAGGGCGTAATTCATAACCGATTTGATTGAATTTTTGCATGAGGTGCTTTGACTTCGGACTGATGATTTGCAACAACTGTGCCAAGTAAGGTTCAAATCGGTTCATAACCTGATAAAGCTGCCATATAAACCGATCTTGAAGCTTGACATCTACTGCCACTAGAGGGCGCAATTCTTACTTGTTTTTCTAACGTTGTCTCTTCTTTGTTTCTTTTTAGACGAAAAAACATTCGCCCGGCCACATAAAACGGCCCATGAATGCATTTATGGTGTGGAGCCAAATGGAGCGACGCAAAATCTGCGAAAAGACTCCCGATATGCACAATGCAGAGATCTCCAAAGAATTGGGCAGACGATGGCAACTATTGAGCAAAGAGGAAAAACAGCCCTACCAAATGGAGGCGGAGAAATTGCGCAAGCTGCACATGATCGAGTATCCCAATTACAAATATAGACCCCAAAAGAAATTGCCCAGAGCCAATTCGGGTTCGAGCAAAAGCTCTCAGGATGGCTCACACAATGAGAGCTCTGACATGAATTCATCTGCCTCGCCCTCAACCTCGCAAAAGAGTCCAGGGCCCGGAGGCAGTGGAGGTGTTGGTGGTAACACCGCCAAGCCAGGACGCAAAGGCAAACGTACTTCCTCGGGCAGTTCTTCCACCAATTATGGCACAACCCCACCACCCGTAAAAAAGCAACGCCACAATAGTTGCAAATCGCTTAACAATATGAGTACCAACACCACCACCCACCTCAATGCCAGCTCTACCAGTACTCTGAACTATGATGACGACGAAGATGAGTTTGGGACTCGCACCAATGCCTCCACACCTCTCCATAACTTGGACATTAGCAGTAGTTATTTAAATTCCACAACGGCAAGTGATTATCAAATTACCTCAGGCAGTTACTACACCCCAGACGATCTGACCTCAGCGGATCTCAGCAAAAATGTGATGCTACAAGTTACCAATGAGCCGAACCCGCAAAGGCTGCCAATGTTGGCAAATCTAAGGCCCAATGAGCTGCACTTCAAGCATGAGCTGCCGGACCAGGAGGATTGCGACGATGCCAAGGGGGGCTCGGTCTACACCTTGATGAGAAGCAACTTTTTTGAGTCCCCAGTGGCCGAATTTGATGATAATGAGTGTGGCGGCGAAATGGAGATGCATGCCTCCTACAATGGTCATGGTCATCATCAGCATCAACATCAGGGCATAGTCAACAATGATGCCAATTTACATCCAGCCAGTCAGCAACACCAACAGCAGCAACAACACCACCAACACCATCAGCAGCAGCAACAGTTGGCTGTCAATGGTGATCAAACGCAGTATTCAGATGTGAAATTCTCCGTTTTTAATTGCAGTGATCTGCAAACTGCCTCCTCGTGCAATGCCACGCCCCAATTACTAAACTGTGATGACATCCTTATGCTTGATGATGACAGCAACCAAACGCATGAGCAGCACCAGCAAGACCAATTTGGCAATTCCCTGGTCAGCAGCAATAGTGGTGATAATTGTGGCCATCAGCACCTACAGCACAACAACAATTCGCATCACCACAGCCACAATCAAAGTGGTGGTGGTGGTGGTGGCGGGGGTGGGTTAGTGGATAATGGTCAACAGTTATTCTCTTTGGCCCCCCAACAAACAGTGACCATGAACATTGCGATACACAATGGCAATGGTGGCAACAATGGTGCGGGTGCCAACGTTTCCAACACCAACAGCGACAGGTGCTTGAAAAAGGAGGAGCTAACATTCCATCTGGATGATGTCCCAGGCAGTTCCGCTGCCTCCAACAGTCTATCGGCGATCATTGCCTCCCACATTGCGCCCATGGTGACCATACCCTCTTGCACGGGTGATGATTGCATGCTCAATTCCACACCCAATTCGCCACAGCTGGGTTTCTGTGGCCACTCGAGCTTTGGCGGCACCGCTGGGGAGGCCTGTGACACGGTCTCCCTGGGGCCACTAATAACGGCCAACACGCAACAGAGCGATCTCAACTATTTGACAAATGTCGATAACAATAGTCGTTTTTACGATTTCGATGAGCCATCGCAAACGACTAGCCATTTAGAATTTAATTTCCCACACACTGACTCACTCACACTAACCAATTCACCCTACATATAAAAGTAAGCAATGCATAAAGAGCGCGCGAGAGCGAGAGCGAGAGAGAGAGAGACGAAAGGAATACCCAACACACTTAACAATCAAGCAACAATTAGTATTTTAAACTTAGCCACACTGGTCATTACTCTCAGCCAATAGGGGTTACAATCAGTAATCTTTCTTCCATTCAAAAGAACAAAAAAAAAAAGATCTCTTCAATTCAAAACTTATTGCCAGTAATGCCTACTTCTTTAGAAATCCTTGTAACAAGAGACTGTGATACAAAACAAAAAGTGAAAAATGCTTTTTTGGCATTCTCCCGAAAATATTAGCAAGAGGCGATTTAAATCAGAGAAATAACTAATGAAAGCATTTGTAAATAGTCGTTGAGTGTCATGTTTGTATGTTTTATTTTTTAATAATGCTTGGGGTTTTCATGGTGCCGCCAATTAAGCGTTTTTTTCACTTTGTTGTCAAAAGAACTTTAAAAACAAAGGGGAAATTATTGAAAGCAATTTTTTTTAGCTTAGTATAGAAGGGTTAAAGTGATATTTAGGGAATATTGACATATTGCATTGTGTGATGTTTTTTTTTTTTTTTTTTTTGTTATTTTTTCGTATCTTCGTGGGTGAAAAAATGCAATATGCAATAAGAGGTATAAAAAAGGCTGCTAAAAAGTGGACATTACTGGCTGTAAGAAGAAAAGAAAAAAAAAATAGATGAAGACACATTTAAATTACAATGAGTTTCGATGGAATAAAGTTCAAAAGAGAAAGGGAAAAAGTTTTTATTTTCTTTAATAAATCTTTTTTTAAATACTTTAAAAAGCCTAGTAAAATACCAACATTTTCGAAGGCTTTACTTTGTTGTGATATTGTTTGAAAATCTTTGCCTTTTTTAAAAGAATTTAATATCGTTGGATGTTAAAAGGACATAATTTATAATTGTTTTAAAAAATTATAAAATCCTATAAAAAAATTTTTTTTTGAAAAAAAAACATTTTGAAAAAAACTTTTAAAAAAATTTGGAAAAAAAATTAAAAAAAAATATTATAAAATTTTTATGAAATCATTGAGGAAATGTGTTTTTTTTTTAAATGAACAATCTAAAATTTTGGAAAACGTAAAAAAAGAAATTGGCGAAACATTTTTCTTGAAAAAAAAAACATTTAATTTTTTTTTACACTTAAAAAACTTTCAAAAAATTTTAAAAGTTTTGAAAAAAATTTTAAGTTTTTGAAAAGATTTGAAAAATTAAAAGATTTTGAAAAATGTTGAAAAAAGATTTAGGTTAGGTCTATATCAGGTTATAGACCGATTTGAACCATACTTGGCACAAAAGTTGGAATACATTAGACATGACTATGTGCGAAATTTCAGCCAAATCGAACGAAAAATGCGTTTCAGGGGCTCAAAAAGTCAAATCGGGAGAACGGTTTATATGGGAGCTATGTCCAAATCTGAACCGATATGGCCCATTTGCAATTCCCAATGACCTGCATCAATATAAAGTATCTGTGTAAAATATCAATTAAAAAAAAATTTATTTTAAAAAATTTTAAATAATTTAAAATAAGTTTAAGAAAATATTTGAAAAATTGAGCAGGAAATTCGGAAATTTTGATAAAAATTTAAAAGAGTGGAGGCCACCGTAGCGCAGAGGTTAGCATGTCCGCCTATGACGCTGAACGCCTGGGTTCGAATCCTGGCGAAACCATCAGAAAAAATTTTCACCAGTGGTTTTCCCCTCCTAATGCTGGCGACATTTGTGAGGTACTGTGCCATGTAAAATTTCTCTCCAAAGAGATGTCGCACTGCAGCTCGCCGTTCGGACTCGACTATAAAAAGGAGGCCCCTTATCATTGAGCTTAAACTTGAATCGGACTGCACTCATTGATATGTGAGAAGTTTGCCCCTTTTCCTTTTGTGGAATGTTCATGGGCGAAATTTGCAATTTTGGATATAAAAATGAAAAAAAAAAATCCGAAATTTTGCTAAAAATTTAAAAAGTAATTTGAGGAAAGCAATTTTGAGAAAAATTTTGAAAAAAATTAAAAAAAAAAATTTTTGAAAAAAATCTAAAAAAAAATTTTAAAATATTTAAAAATTTTTTTTAGAAAAATGTTCAAAAAATATAAAAAAGGTATTAAAAAAATATTTTTGAAATTTTTTTAAAAAACTTTGTAAAAGTTTCTACATATTTAAACCTTTTAAAAATTCTCAAAAAATATTTAAAAAAATTTTTAGAAAATGTATAAAAATTGAAAATTTTTAAGAAAAATATAGAACAAAAAATTTTTAGAAACATTTTTTCAAAAAAATTCCGCAAAAAAATATATTTTTTCAAAAAAATTCTAGAAAAAAAATGTTGAAAAAATATTTAAAAAATTTTTTAGAAAATGTTTGAGAAATTGATCAGGAAATTTGGAAATTTTGATAACAATTTAAAAAAAGTACATATAAAAATGGGAAAAAATTCGAAAATTTTGGAAAAAATTTAAAAAGTAAATTGAGGCAAGTAATTTTGAGAAAAATATAGAACAAAAAATTTTGAAAAAAAATTCTTGGGAAAAAATTCTAATAAAAAGTTTATGAAAAAAAATTTTAAAAAATTTTTAGAAAAATGTTTGAAAAATTAAGCAAGAAATATTTTTGAAAAAAGTAATTTTGAATTTTTTTTTAAACTTCGTAAAATTTTCTAAATACTTAAACTTTTTCAAACTTTTTTAAAATTTTCAAAAAAAAATTTTAGAAAAATTTTTAAAAAATTGTGCAGGAATTTTGCATTTTTTTTAAACTTCGTAAAATTTTCTAAATACCTGAACTTATTCAAACCTTTTTAAAATTTTAGAAAAATGTTTAAAAAATTGTGCAGGAATTATAAAATTTAAAAAAAAAGTTATTAAAAAAAAAATTGAAAAAAGTAATTTTGATTTTTTTTTTAAATCTTTGTAAAATTTTCTAAATACTTAAACTTTTTCAAATTTTTTTAAAAATTTTCAAAATATATTAAAATTTTTTTTTTAGAAAAATTGTTTAAAAAATTGAGCTCGAAATTTGAACATTTTGATTAAATTTTTATCAAAAATAATATTTTTGAATTTTTTTTTTTTCATTTTTCAAGTTTATTTTGCCTGTTTGGGCGAAGATCATTAAATTTTTACAATTTTTGTTTGTTTGTTTGCAAATGGAACAGGATTTGCATCTCCGATTAAAAAAATTTTAAAAAGTAATTTGGATTTTTTTTTAAACTTAGTAAAATTTTCTAAATATTTAAATTTTTTTAAAAAATTTTAAAATTTATTTTAGAAAAATGTATAAAAGATTGAGCTGGAAATTTGAACATTTTGATAAAAATTTAAAAAAAATATTTTTGAATTTTTTTTTTTTTTTTTTTTTTCATTTTTCAATTTTATTTTGCCTGTTTGGGCGAAGATTATTAAATTTTTACAATTTTTGTTTGTTTCTTTGCAAATGGAAAAGGATTTGAATCTCCGATCATTAGGCTCGTCTCGAAAGAGAAACAAAAAAAAAATTTGTTTATTTTTTTTATAAAAAATATTTAATGTTTTTTAGCACCTACAAATTTTGTCACTTGAAACAGTTTTCCATAAGATCAAAAAATGTTGAGACTATCACCAATAATTATTTCATTGTATTACAAATCGGAATAACGAACTTATTATTCCCCTAACCCATAGTGATGGGTATAAACAAATTTATTAGTATTTAGAAAAAATCTGCAAAATGTTCAGGTAATGGTTAAAATGTCTAAAAAACAAATTTAAATGCTTTTTTTCTTAATTTTCTAAATTAAATTTTCAAAAATTTTTAAAAAAATTATTTTTTTTTTTAATTTCACAGAAAATTTTTCGTCCCGAAAATAATACTTTAGAAAATTGTTCGTTTCTCAATAATATCTTTAGAAGATTGTTCGTTGCGCAAAAATTTAATAATAGTTAAAATATCTAAAAAACCAATATTAAAAGTTTTTTTTTTAATTTTTTTCAAATAAATTTTAAATTTTTTTAAATTTTTTTTTTTTTTTTTTGGCGTTTAAAAATTTTTCAACATGTCCTAATATTTGTAGACACAATCAAATGCAGTTTAAGATTTTTCCAGCGAAAAAAAAATAAAATTTTTAAATTCAGCAACCCTATTGTCCTTTTTCTCAATAGAACTTTTTCTTCAAACCATAGAATATTTTCCCAAATCTAAGATGGCCAGTGTTTAGAAATCTTAATATATATAAAATTAAAAGCGAAAGCCAAGCATACCTTTAAAACCCTAGTAAATGTATGTTTGTAGTGCTTTATACCATATGCTACCATAGTTTTGTGAAAACTTTAAACGCCAATCATAAGCAACAAAATCTAAGTGTTTGCCTCTTCTCCTCTTTAACTTTTGTAAGTGTGTGTGCGTATTTTTATCTACAATACATAAGTTTTAATATAAGAAAACAAAATTCTATTGTCATAATGCTATTGATAAACCAAAATTATGAGCAAATGAAATGAAAAAAAAAAAAACAACAACAACAATTTATTATATTTACATATACAATCATACCCATACATACACATATATATATATACAATATTCTTATACATAAAAAAAAATATTATATATATATACATATATAAATCTAGTTTTATAATTGATATACATACATATACAACCACATAGAAAAGTAAATAAAAAGAAACCTAAATATTAAGTGATGTTAGTTTTTAGGCTTTTTAATTTTAATACATATAATCATATATCTATATATTTAATATTAATGTATAATAATAATTATTTAATTTTATTTTGCTATAATTTATAGTTTTTAAAGTTGTGAATGTTAAACGAAAAGGAGGATAACAACCGCATGGTTGGCAATGAGAATTAAGAAAATGCTAAGCAAAACAAAGAGAAACCATATTTTTTTAAATCTAAAAAAAAACAACTTCCCCCCAAAATTACATATATATACTCCACCCACACACACACACATATATATTTATATATATACAACAGATTCAAAAAAAAAAAAAAAAAAAACAAATGAAGAAATTTTAATAAAATCGTAGTAGCGTTTTTTCTATTGTCTATTTTATAAGTTTTAATAAAAAAGAAATTAAATTTTAGCCTTTATAACAACCACCCATCTAACCATGATTCCTTCAATCCAAATAACCAAACCCCACCTACACTCTCCTCCCCCCTCCCCCCCCCCGCTCCTTCAAAAGCACTTACTTCCATCTCTACAAGAACAGAATAAAAATTTTAAAAATTTTGCGTAAAATTTATATATATATATATACATCATACATATATTTAAATATATATATATATATATATATATAAAACAATAAAAATCAAAGAGAAATTCTTTACAAAAATCATAAAAATTCAATAAACTGTTGTTTGTTGTTGTGATTAATGAGGCACTCACTATCAGCAAGGCGCTCAAGTACGCACTTGAGCACAGTGGCTAACAGGGGGGAACAAAAGATTAAACGAGTAAGTATGGGAGAAAATTCATGAAAAAAAAAAATTATATTTCTAAAGAAAATTTTTGGGGGCGAAAGAAAGAAACTTTTTCGTGGCGAAAATTTTTCTAAAGAACTTTTTCTGAACGAAAAATTTTCTAAAGAAACTTTTTCTGAACGAAAAATTTTCTAAAGAAACTTTTTCTGAACGAAAAATTTTCTAAAGAAACTTTTTCTGAACGAAAAATTTTCTAAAGAAACTTTTTCTGAACGAAAAATTTTCTAAAGAAACTTTTTCTGAACGAAAAATTTTCTAAAGAAACTTTTTCTGAACGAAAAATTTTCTAAAGAAACTTTTTCTGAACGAAAAATTTTCTAAAGAAGCTTTTTCGAGACGAAAAATTTTCTAAAGAAACTTTTTCGAGACGAAAAATTTTTCAAAGAAACTTTTTCGAGACGAAAAATTTTCTAAAGAAACTTTTTCGAGACGAAAAATTTTCTAAAGAAACTTTTTCGAGACGAAAAATTTTCTAAAGAAACTTTTTCGAGACGAAAAATTTTCTAAAGAAACTTTTTCGAGACGAAAAATTTTCTAAAGAAACTTTTTCGAGACGAAAAATTTTTCAAAGAAACTTTTTCGAGACGAAAAATTTTCTAAAGAAACTTTTTCGAGACGAAAAATTTTCTAAAGAAACTTTTTCGAGACGAAAAATTTTTCAAAGAAACTTTTTCGAGACGAAAAATTTTCTAAAGAAACTTTTTCGAGACGAAAAATTTTCTAAAGAAACTTTTCCTGAACGAAAAGTTTTCTAAAGAAATTTTCGTCTCAAAAAACTCTCTTTAGAAAAATTTTCATTCAGTTTTCCTACCGTCGCTTCGAGAATTATGTCATGGTATGAACTGCTCCTATCGTGTGGCTGCCCCTATGGCTGCCTCACACTAAATCTTAATGTCCATTGATCGGATATCTGGAATAGTCTTCAGTTCTGTGGTTCTCATCGCTCCGTCTATGCCAAGACAACATGTTTTCTGAGCCTGTTTCATTAACCTTACATTGCACTTTTTCTACATGGCAGTCCACCAAACGCCCGAGGCGCAAGTAAGTATTGGTCTAATCACTCTCCTGTAGACCCATTGAACTATCGTCGCATTCAGGTACCAATTGGAGACTACGACCCTTCTAAATAGTGCCCAAAATCTCTGAGCACTCCATTGACACCTCCCATTCAGTTTCCTGTCCAAAATCACTCCTTTGTATCCGAAATCATTCTATTGAGGACACGTGGTGCGTCAAATTGGCCCACCTTCGTCTTCGTCGTGAACAGGAAGATTTCAGTATTCTCTGCGTTAACGTTTAGACCCCTCGAAACTTTCTCTAAAAAAAAGTCTATAAAATGTTTTCTTAATAAACATTTTTTAAAAAATTTTCTTCAAGCACAAAATTTGGAAAAGAGAAAATTTTTGATGAAAAAAACCGAAACTGATTAACGTTCGCTGTTCCAGCTGGAACAGTGAAACAGTCGGTAGGACAGCGAAAATCCTATGGGGTGATCCGCATAGTAAGAGGATGAGGCTATTACCGAAAGGAAGTAGGAAGGAGGTCAGTATAGCTTTTGGTATCATAACGGGACACATAGGACTACGAGCTCGCTTATGCAAAATCGGTGCGACAAGTGATAGCGTGGGGGGAAGATGATGATACGTTAGAGCTTTTCCTATGCCATTGTCGGCTTTCGCGGCTAAAAGACACCGGTACTTAGGTGTGGACACAATACCAGACATGAACCAACTTAGGGGAGTGGTATGGAACACAATTAAGAATTTTGTAAGTACCAGGGAATTCCTTACTTAAAACTTTTCTCGAAGTTACTTTTTTAGAATTTAGAGCGCACAACAAACCGATTACTGGCCGACTAGTGGCATGGTGAAAATTAATATCTGCACCCTCTTTTCAACCTAACCTAACCTACCTACGCGGAAAAAAAATAATTTTTAGCTATAAAAACATTTTAGGATTTCTTTAGAACAAAGCGTTTTATTTGTTTTTTTTTTTTTAATTTTGAAGTTTATTTTTAAAAACTTTTTTTAATTTGTTTTGTTTTTTTTTATTAACTACTTTTTATATTTTTTTAATTATGTTAAAATTTTTCTACATAAACAGTTTTTGGCACGAAACAGACTTTTTAGATTTTTATGATACCGATTACTAAATCTAATCTACTAAAAACGAAAACCTGACTTACAAAAATCAAACTTTTTAACCTACAAAATTCATCTTATCATCGAATACTAAATTTTCATTAAACTCTCAAAAAATTTTTTTTTTTTTTGGAAAAAAATTTTGCCTTGACTCATAACCAAAAGTTTTGCCTACAATAAAAAAAAATATTTTTTTGTGTTTTTAAACTTTCATTATGTTCCCACTGTACCCCAAGCCATTTATCTTGCACTGTCACAGTGCATTTATTTTCTCATACACGGCATGAGAGTAAAAATGCTCATGATAAATAAACGCGGAAGTGTTGTAAGTCTACTTTCTCTCTGCCAAATGTAAAAAACAAAAACAACACTCACCCACACTACACACAGCCTGCAATGTGCAAGTGAACGGTGAGCATAGGCGTGCCTATACATATATGCGGGTGTGGGCGTGGGCGTGTGTAAGGCATAAACAAAAACACACGTGAACGAATACCAATAAACATTGCTCGGTCATTACCACCAAACGAAGCGTATGGCAACTCTGTTCTCCTTGCAGTGAATTTTTTTTTTTTTGCTAAATCATTGACCATTGTAAATGGTCAGTATTTTAGGAAAGGTGCCATATTAAATTGTATTTCGTTCTTGTTATTATAGGCATTTATTAGTTTTTGTTTTTTTTTGGGGTGAACAAAACACTCGAAGAGATTTAGTTATTAGTGCAATCAGTTGTTTTTGTTTTTATCAAAAATAGGTCACACATAAATAAGAAGGTTTTTTTTTATAATAATAGTAGGCAGTGGTCGTATGAATTTGAATTTTATTTTGAAATGTTTATTTTTGCCAAAGAGCAAGCACAACAACAGAGCAAAGCTGATAAGAGTTCGAGAGAGTAAAAGGCTGAGACCACAAGTTAGGCGGTGTTTCACATTTTAATATTTGCTTGTTAACAAACCGTTGGATTTGAATGTCATTGCATGAGGAATTAGACTTATTGATAAAAAAAACAGGGTGACTCAAACAGAAAGTACTGTAAAAAGAAATTTATTTGCCAGCATTTAAACATTTTTATAGAGAATGTTTTTTAGGCACAGTATGCATCTCAAGCCAAATTTTCGGTAGTAAACACATGGTGACCCAAAACTATGAATTCGTTTGTCACACTTTTTGGTGATAAAGTACTCATTTATCAAACTTCAATCGGACTGCACTCATTTTTTAAAGTTGTATCGGTCTTCACTCATTGATATGTGAGAAGTTTGCCCCTGTTCCTTAGTGGAATGTTCATGGGCAAAATTTACATTTGCGAGTTTAAACTTCCTGCAAACATAAAACGTCTATGATATTTTATTTGAAAATTAAATTTATCCAGTTCCTAAAAATAACAGATTCCCATTAAAAACATTTCCGTATAAAATTTCTATGATCTGCATTTCAATGAAATACCAGTATGGAAAGTATTAAAGAATTCTCTTAAACCCAATAACGTTACAATGAGCGACAGCAATCAGGCAATTTTAGAACATTGGAATACCATATCGATATACTTGTAGAGCAATTTAGAAATAAAGTTTCAATTTTGGGTTCATTTAATATATAATTTAAATAAAAAAAATAAATTTAATTTCAACTTCCTCTGAAATGTCATAATTTGGAAAAAAAAAACTAATTTAAAGCATAGTTTTAGTCTGACACAAATAATGATTATCAAATTAACAGGGCGATTCAAATTTTATTTCCTGTTATTCTAAAGAGTGAGGCTATTGAAGTTTGTATAACTTAAAAGGACCATGGTGCGTATGACTTTTGTGAAGTTGTATATATTATTCATACGCATAGGTGAACAACTTAGTTTGACCGGCCGAAAATAAAAACCAGCTGAGGGCAGGCAGCTTTGGCAGGTAAGTTGTTTTGTGATGAGGATAAAATGGGTATCAATAGCAAGGTATTTGAAATTAGATTACGATCATAGTAAAATATATATGGGCTGGGAAAGCTCAATGGCTCTATGGAAATATTAAACAGGCAGTAAACCAAAGGTATATGTTAACTTTAGTCGTTTGGAAGAAATAAAAGTCTTTAGTGGCTCAAGAAATTAAGACTCCATATCGGCTTATATGGCAGCTATAACAGGTTATGGACCGATACGGACCATACTTAGCATAGTTGTTGGAAGTCATAACAAAACACCTCATGTGAAAATTCAGCCTAATCGGATAGGAAGTGCACCCTCTAGAGGCTAAAGAAGTCAAGACCCCAGATCGGTTAATATGACAGCTATATCAGGTTATGGACCGATTTGAACACTTAACTCAGCAAATCAAAACAAAACATTTCATGCAAAATTTCGGCCAAATCGGATAAGAAGTCAAGTGACTCAAGAAGTCAAGATCCAAGATCGGTTTAAATGGCAGCTTTATCTAAACATGGACCGATATGGCCCGACCTAGACTAATAAGAAGCATTCGTGCAAAATTTCAAGCGGCTAGCTTTGCTCCTTCGAAAGATAGCGTGCTTCGACAGGCGGACGGTCGGACAGACGGACGGACAGACGGACGGCTAGTTGGACGGACAGACGGACGGCTAGTTGGACGGACAGAAGGACGGCTAGTTGGACGGACAGACGGACGGACAAACGGACGGACAGATGGACGGACAGATGGTCGTACAGACAGACGGACGGGCAGAAGGTCTTACGGATGGACGGACAAAAGGTCAGATAGATGGACGGACAGACGGATGGACAGAAGGATGGACAGACAGATGGACAGACGGTTGGACAGACGGATGGACAGACGGATGGACACACGGATTGACTGACAGACGGATTGACTGACAGACGGACGAACAGACAGAAGGTCGAACAGACGGACAGAAGGTCGGATAGTTGGACGGACGGACAGACAGACGGCTAGATCGATTTAAAATGACATGACCATTAAGAAAATATATTTTATGGGGTCTCAGAGGAATATTTCGAGGAGTTACAAACAAAATGACGAAATTAGTATACCCCCCATCCTATGGTGGAGGGTATAAAAACATTTTTCGTCAGCCCAAAATTGAACGAAATTTTTCTAAGGACAGAATTTTAATGAAAATTTTTCTAAGTACAAAATTTCAATGAAAATTTTTTAAAGACAAAATTTCAATCCTCAAATTTTCCCTAAAGTCAAAATGTCAATAAAATTTAGTTTAAAGAAAATTTTGTAAAAATTTTCGTTCAAGACAAATTTTCAAGGACATTTTCATTAAAGACACACTTTTAATGAATATTCTGTCCAAACCCACCTTAGGTTAGGTTGAATGGGTCGCCCACCAAAGATGAGTTCACTCGGAGGCCAGTCGGAGCCATTATGAGACCTCGTACTAGAGGTTCTACACGAATAAAAGAAAAAGACAGGAAGAGTGAAGAAATCTGAGCTGGAGGTGAAGAACTGCCTGTCCCTACGCAAGCACGTATCTACCTATGCCGGAGCTGGTGGCACCCCCCGTAGGAATCATCCTGTTCCTTTAACAAACCCCAAGAGAGATATCAGAGGTACGTTCACAATTTTACCCAGATCACAGAAGAAACGGCTCCCCAGAAAGGAAAGCCTACGCCACTGCAGACCAGGACAGGAAAACAGCAAGTGCTTCTCATTTTCATCGAGGCAACTCCTACAGAAGTCATTGTTGCGGTATCCCCATGCGCGCCGCCATGCGGCCTATGGCACAGTGTACAGTTATGACCCCTGTTGAAGTACTTATCGTCTTCTTACCGAACGCCACAACTCCCTCGCCCTCCTCCGGTCGATGACCGGCCATAGCGCCATCGCAGTCCGGCAACCATCTACCGTGTTCCACCTCGCCACCGACGCCGCCCTGGCCATTTCAGCCACTGTGTTCAGGAACTCGACAAATGGCACGTAGTCAAGACAAATGACTGGTACGAGCGGCGCAGACGAACCCCTCCAGGCGCACTCATCCGCTCTCCCTCTCTCATTTCTCATTTCTCAGGATCCCTACCCAGGGATTCCAAACAGTCCACCACGCATCTCGAGCCTCTCCATCCTCGACCCCCAGGCCTTGAGCGCCGCCATACTAAATAATTTCTCCATACATGTTTCGGTTTTCATTCATTTTGTCTTTTTATTTCACTTTAGAAAAAATATGCAACTATTACAATAAAGATTTACAATTTATACTTAAAATAACATTTAAATACATATATATTCGTTTATTATTTTTATTTTTTTTTTTTTCATTTAAAATTATCAATAAATTTGTGACTCATCTTCTGACCTTAGAGCTTACAAAAAGAAAAACAAAGAGAAGGCAAACAAGGTAACTTTTTGTTAGCAAAAATCAAAACAAGGTCAAGAGAAAGAATATAAAATCGTTTAAGGTTTCGGAAAATTTCCTAAAAAACTAGAAAACATTGAAGAGGTGAAGATTCCTAAAAAAGGACAGCATTAGAGAGAAAACAACCATTCATTCTTTTTGCAGACAAAAAAGATTTGTGACATGTTTGGGGGTGAGGTGTTGCCTGCACAATGTTGCACATGTTGGGTTCACACTCTATGCAGCACACTTTCAGAAAGATAATCACAGAGAATGATTGATTTAAAAGAACTTTCCGATTGTTAAAAAGAATTTTTTTTTTTTGAAAAATAGCAGCGACAAAAGTTTTTTTTTCTCTTATACAACTCAAAAAACTATATAAAATTATAGTACAGTAAAATTATTATTAACTAAAAGTATAAATGTATGCGTAAACTGTATATATATATATAACATATGCCACCCACGTTTAAAAATAAAATAGTGTTCGACATTTTCTTGCTTTTGCATTTGGATTCAGTGAAATCCTTAAGAATCATCATTTAAGCTCTTATTATCCCTATAACCCTAAATATAATTATCATTTGTGATTCTTTATTTTTACAAACAAAAAATTAAGTACAAGACCTAACTAATTACAAAGAAGCAAAAAAAAAAAAAAAACATAGTGTAATGGGGCTCTGTAAGGACAGCTAAGAGGAAAGGGTAGAAGAGTACAAAGGACCCTAAGGGGTTTGGTAGAAAAACAAAGGACTAGGGATACTGCATATTAAGGAAGTGTTGTGTTTTGTTTTATTTTATTTTCTTTTGGCTACTCAACCAACAATGCCTAACTAATATTTTTGTTTTTGATCTTTCGATTTTTTCTTTTGCATATCCACCTGGGCTGTGGCCAAATAGTTGGAGCCCTCCAAATGCAGTGTGCTCTGTCGATGGGATTTGCGTATCAAACAGAAGACCGAGATCAACAGTAACAGGGCGCCCACGGCAAAGAAGAAGATGACAAAACCAATGCGCAGTTTGGGGGGTATGGAGGCGGCCAGATTCATGAGGTCAGTGATATCATCGGGCAAATAGTCAATGCCTTCCTCGAACCACATAATGGGGAAGACAATGTCGGGGAAGTTGGCAACTTGTTTGATGTCAATGACTTGACTAACGGCCAAGTTGATTTGTACACGAGCTCGTGCTCTCAGAGTGGTACCCATGTCCTGTAATAGGAAATTTATTAAAAAAATGCCTTAAAAATGTTTTAAAAATCGAAGAATTCAACTTACAGGTTGTACATCAATGAAGAGTTGATGCTTCTCTTTCTCGGGTGGTGAAATACCTTCAACAGCAGTGCGGAAACTATCATCAGCCAAATAGAAATGGGGAAAACTCAACATAATGGGAGAATCTGTAAGGAGAGATGAAAAATTATTAAACAAAAATACAAGGAATAAAAAATGTAAAACAGGGAAGTGTTATTTTCCAACAACACAATTGAAAACCAGTAAGAAAAGGCAAAAGTCGGGCGGAGCCGACTATATTATAACCTATCGGACCAAAATTGTAGCTTCTACAGCCTTAAAACTCCATATCGGATAAAAGATATATATGAGAGCTATATCTAAATCTGAACCGATTTAGATGAAATTTTGCACACATGTGAGGACATTAAATAAAAGACCCCATGCCAAATTTTGTAAAGATCGGACCAAAATTGTGGCTGTTAAGGCCTTACAACTCCGTATCGCATAAAAGATATATATGGGAGCTATATCTAAATCTGCGCCGATTTTTATGAAACTTTGCACACATATGAGGACGTTGAATAAAACGCTAAATGCCAAATTTTGTAAAGATCGGACCAAAATTGTGCCTTCTACTGCCTTTATAGGTCAAATCAGACGAAAGTTATATATGGGAGCTATATCTAAATCTGAACCGATTTAGATGAAATTTTGCACACATATTGGGACGTCACACGAAACATTTCATGCCAAATTTGGTAGAGCTCGCACCAAAATTGCGGCTTCTACAGCTATAAAAGGGCATATCGGATGAAAGATATATAAGCGAGCTATATCTAAATCTGAATTGATTTCAATAAAATTTTGCAAGCATTTTGGGACGTTAAAAAAAGCACTTCGTGCCAAATTTGGTAAAGATCGGATCAAAATTGTGGCAGCTATAGCCATAAAATTCCATATCGGGTGAAAGTTATGTATGGGAGCTATATCTAAATCTGAACCGATTTTTATGAAATTTAGCACACCTATAAAGATGTCAAATAAAGCACTTCATGCCATATATTGTAAAGATCGGACCAAAATTGTGGCTGCTACAGCCTTAAAACTCCATATCGGAAAAAAGATATATATGGCATCTATATCTAAATCTGAACCGATTTTGACGAAATTTTGCATACATATGAGGAGGTTAAATAAAACACCCCATGCCAAATTTTGTAAAGATCTGACCAAAATTGTGGCTTACAACTCCATATCGGGTAAAATATATATATGGGAGCTATATCTAAATCTGAACCGATTTTGACGAAATTTTGCACACATATGAGAAGGACAAAGAAAACACCCCATGCCAAATTTGGCAAAGATAGGACCAAGATTGTGGCTGCTAAAGCCTTAAAACTCCATATCGGATGAAAGTTATATATGGGAGCTATATCTAAATCTGGACCGATTTTGACGAAATTTTGCACACATATGTAGACGTCAAATAAAGCAAATTTTGTAAAAATCGGACCAAAATTATTGCGTCCACAGCCTTAAAAGCCCTTATCGGATGAAAGTTATATATGGTAGCTATATCTAAATCTGAACCGATTTTGTTTAAAATCAATCACGTTCGTCCTTTGGCCAAAAAAGAGACTTGTACAAAATTTCATGACAATCGGACATTAAATACGAACTGCAACTTGATCACAAGAATACATGGACAGACAGACGGACATAGCTAAATCGAATCAGGAAGTGATTCTTAGCCCATCGGTATACTTATAAATGGTTCTAGCTCTTCTCCTTCTATGCGTTGTAAACAAATGCACATAGTTATAATACCCTGTACCACAGTGTTGGTGTAGGGTATAATTTATTTTATTTTAAGAAAAAATTTAAATCTCATAATTTTTTCTGTGGAAATATGACAAGACCCCATAACTCGAAATTACAAATCGGAAAACGGGGGAAAAAAGCATAAAATAGCCTATACAACTTTTTATACCCTATAGGATGGGGGTATACTAATCTAATAAATCCGTTTATTACACCTCGAAATATTCGTCTAAGACGATCGAACGCGTTAGGCTAGCCGCTTGAAATTTTGCACAGATACTGAATATTGATGTAGGTCCTTTGGGGACTGCAAAAGGGTCATATCGGTTCAGATTTGGATATAGCTACCATATAAACCGATCTCCCGATTTGATCTTGAGCCCTTACAAGCCGCTTGAATCGATTTGGCTGAAATTTTGAAATTGAAATTGAAATTTTTGCATGTGGTATTCTGCTGTAAAATCCAACGAGTGTGCAAAGTAAGGTCCAAATCGGTCTTTTACTTGATATAGATCCCATATAAACCGATCTCCTGATTTGATTTCTTGTGCCCCTGCAAGCCGAGTGTGCAAAGTACAGTCCAATTCGGTCTATAACCTGATATAGCTCCCATATAAACCGATCTGAATTCTTGAGTCCTTTCAACTCGCAATTTTTATCTTATTTGGCTGAGATTTTGCATGTGGTGTTCTGTTATGACTTCCAATAACTGTGCCAAGTACGGAAAATCGGTCTATAACCTGATATAGCACCCATACAAACCGGTCTCCCGATTTGACTTGTTGAGCCCCCGGAAGCCCCAATTTTTGTCCGATTAGGCTAAAATTTTGCATGAAGTGTTCTGTTAGGACTTCCAACAACTATGCCAAGTACGGTCCAAATCGATCTATAACCTGATATAGCTCCCTTGTAAACCGATCTGCCGAATCGACTTCTTGAGCTCTTACAAGCCCCAATTTTTGTCCCATTTGGCTGAAATTTTGCATGCGGTGTCCTGTTTCTACTTTCAAATACGGTCAAAATCAATCTATAACCTGACATAGCTCTCATGTAAACCGGTCTCTCGATCATCCTTGTTCGGTTCCCAGAAGCTTTAATTTTTACTGGTTTGGCACAAGTTTGTTATGTAGAATAAAATAATGCCCTTCGACTAAATTTATTTTGTATAAATTTTTAGTAGAATCCATGGAGGTGGGTTCTCAAGATTCAACCCGGCCGAATTAAGGACTGTTTTACTTGATTATTTTTAATTTTTTTTTTTAATGCATTATTGATGCCGCATACAATATTTGCGTTGCCAAAGGTTTTTCTTTGCTGTTGCCAACATTATTAAATAGTATTACAACATATCGAAATGAATTAAGCAATTGGCTGGCCACCATAATACACCACCAAGAAGAGAAAAACATTTCCACAAACCCCCCCCCCCCCCCCACACCGTCCATGTGATCTCTTAACAAACTCAATCTTTTGCACATCCAACTGCCATCTTTCATATTCTCATCTATCTAATGTTGCACCCCTTGCTACTTTGTACACCAAAAGTTATCATAGCTCATTAGAAATCTGCCAACCTTTTTTTTATTTCACCTTAAACTCATAGCATATGCATGAAAATAAGACGCATGTAGTGTTTGAGTTGCCAATCTGAGATTGTGATGCCCACCTACTGCTCTTCGTATTACACGCCAAGCATGGCCAAGCACATCCCACTTCTTTATAACACTTCGTCTCAATCATTAAGCATACTCTATCTCTCAGACATCTAACTGTTCTCTCTCTCTCTCTCATTCATACTCTCACATACATATGTACTGCATTTTTAATAAGGCATTGAGTTGACAAAAACCACCACACAGTGAAAGCATCAAAAATTTGCTGTGATTCTTCTTCTTGTTAATCAATCGGAATATCGATAGTAATTTGTGTTTTCTTTTTTGATCAAATTAATAAAAACACAATAAATTCCCAAAAATTAATTATTTATCGCCAATTTACGGGGTAAATATCCAATGTGTGGGAATTTATTGGGTAGATGACCCTCTTTACTAATTTTCGATCCTCTCTCCCCTTTTTCCACTTACCATATTGACATAATGAAACATTGAACAGGCCATTGGGCGAACATGAGGGTTGTCCTGCCGGACAGAAGCACATATTGTCGGGATTCGATTTGACATCGGCGAACACATTGGCAGGTGGTGAGAAACGATAACCTTTAACATCGGCCTTGGTAACAACTTCCTTTTCGAATACCAAAGGCATGAGACGGCACAAATCCTTGTCGTAGATGTGCAAAACACGATTTTGATCGATATGAGGGGGGAAAATAGAACCATCAGTGCCATTAAGAATGTTGCACTCATCGGACAGCCAATGAGGAAGGTGAGAGCGACCATTGTATTTATCGATAATACCGTATTTGGTGATGTCATCAACACCGGAGAAGATGGTAACGCGGTCCTGGAAAAAAAAACAGATAGAAATAGGAAATAGGTAAAAAATTATATCAAAAATTTTAAATTAAAAACATCTAATCAAAATTTGAAACTAGAAAGTTAGTGAATTGTGTAGTTTTCTCATAACGGCTGGTCGGGGTCAAGGTAGCTTAGAGGTTAGCATGTCCGCCTTTGACTCAGAATGCCTGGGTTCAAGTTCCGGGGAGAACATGAGAAAAATTGCCAGCGTGGGTTGTCCTATCCTGGCAGCGACTTAGCCAGGTGGAGAGCCTGGGGGACCGAACATCCCCGAAATATTTTTTTCTAAGGTAAAATTTCAATAAATTTGTTTGGAAACCTCTGTAAGGTGTTTTTTTGAAGAATCTAGCGAATCTGTTTATAAATATAATGAATCTGGAGCTTGATCTTACAGAAATTTCCTAACAAAAGTCAGATTCGTCATCGATAAAACATCATTAGCAAATTTTTGAGACCTGATTGCAACCTTCATCGGTTCAATCGTGCTCCTTATTTACTCTTTTGAGGCTTGCTTATGTCCTTCCTCAGTGGTTTCTGGTTTTTCTTTCTTTCTTTGTTACTTTTTTAATTTATTCCTTAATTTTATAAAAACTTACCGGTGATGTTCCATTTTTGCCATACATCAAACCGAATTCTTCATAAGGCAATTTTTGTTCTTTGGGCACCACATCTTTGGCCAATTTCAATAGAGGATCCTCATAGCCCCACAATAGTTGACCCACCGAAACCTGAACGAAAGGTTTAATCTTCAAAATATCCATAATACTGGCCATGGCTAAGCGTAAAAATCTGAAAATTTTTATTTTAAAAAGAAAATTTCGCATATAAATCAGGGATTTCCAATAATGATTGGGTCATAAACGATACCGACCTGGCCGCATGTTTACTTTGTGATGTAGCACTCAACATGGGAATATTGGGCACAATGACCACATCATCATCCGAACCTGCAGATAATTCTTCACGGAAGATATAGGTCTTTTTGAGGTTATAACTCAGGGTGCCATTTTCATTTTCAACAATGTTGACCTTTTCCCAGGATTCTCTGAAAGAGGGAGAAAAAAATAAATTTTTGTAAGAAATTTTTAAAATAAAAATGTCAGTTAAGAGGATTATTTCTATAACCTTCACCATAGGATTGGGGTATACTAATTTTGTCATTCTGTTTGTAACCCCTCGAAATATTCAACTAAGACCCCATACAGTATATATAATCTTGTTCGTCATGACATTTTAAGTCGATTTAGCCATGTCCGTCCGTCCGTCCGTCTGTCTGTCGAAAGCACGCTAACTTCCGAAGGAGTAAAGCTAGACGCTTGAAATTTTGCAAAAATACTTCTTATTAGTGTAGATCGGTTGGGATTGTAAATGGGCCAAATCGGTCCATGTTTTGATATAGCTGCCATATAAACCGATCTTGGGTCTTGACTTCTGGAGCCTCTAGAGGGCGCTATTCTCATCCGATTTGGCTGAAATTTTGTATAAGGTGTTTTGTTATGACTTTCAATAACTGTGCTAAGTATGGTTGAAATCGGTTTATAACCTGATATAGCGCCATATAAACCGATCTGGGATCTTGACTTCTTGAGCCTCTAGAGGGCGCAATTCTCATCCGATTTGACTGACATTTTGCACGTGGTGTTTTGGTATCACTTCCTACAACTGCGCTAAGTATGGTTCAAATCGGTCTATGTTGTGATATACCTGCCATATAAACCGATCTTGGATCTTGACTTCTTGAGCCAATAGAGCGTGCAACTCTCATCCGATTTGGCTGAAATTTTGCACGTTGTGTTTTGGTATCAATTTCAACAACTTCACTAATTATGGTTCAAATCGGTCCATGTTTTGATATAGCTGCCATATAAACCGATCTTGGGTCTTGACTTCTGGAGCCTCTAGAGGGCGCAATTCTCATCCGATTTGACTGACATTTTGCACGTGATGTTTTGGTATCACTTCCTACAACTGCGCTAAGTATGGTTCAAATCGGTCTATGTTGTGATATAGCTGCCATATAAACCGATCTTGGCTCTTGAGCCTCTAGAGGGCGCAATTCTTTTCCGATTTGACTGAAATTTTGCTCGTGGTGTTTTGGTATCACTTCCAAAAACTGCACTAAGTATTGTTCAAATCGGTCCATGTTTTGATATAGCTGCCATATAAACCGATCTTGGGTCTTGACTTCTGGAGACTCTAGAGGGCGCAATTCTCATCCGATTTGACTGAAATTTTGCACGTATTGCTTTGGTATGACTTCCAATATACGCAAATACTTTTTATTAGCATAGGTTGGTTGGGATTGTAAATGGGCCATATCGGTCCATATTTTGACATAGCTGCCATATAAATCGATCTGGGATCTTGACTTCTTGAGCCTCTAGAGGGCGCAATTCTCATCCGATTTGGAAGAAATTTTGTGCAACGGCTTCTCTCATGACCTTCAACATACATGTCTATCATGGTCTGAATTGATCAATAGCTTGATACAGCTCCCATATAAACCGATCTCCCGATTTTGCTTCTTGAGCCGCTACAAGGCGCAATTCTTATCCGAATGATAAGAATCATAATCAATTAAGCATTTATTTATGGTCCGAATCGGACTATAACTTGATATAGCTCCAATATTATAACAGTTCTTATTCAATATTCTTTGTTTGCCTAAAAAGAGATACCGCGCATAGAACTCGACAAATTCGATCCATGGTGTAGGGTACATAAGATTCGGCCCGGCCGAACTTAGCATGCTCTTACTTGTTTTTTTTTTTTTACTTACGTATAAACATAGGGACCCACTTCATCCACAATGGGCTTGGAGCCATTGCTTAAAAACTCATTGGCATTTGTCACATTGTAGACATAGACGGAAATTTTTGGCTCTACCGGAGGCTTTGACCACCAACCATATGTTTGGCCACCCGGCCTGAGGGCCACCTGATAATTTATGACGGCATTAACAACAGCATAGAACTGACAGGCCACCAGTATGCCACATATCAGCAGGATCACCGAGACAGCGATTGTGCACCCTAGACAATGAAAGAAAAAAAAGAACAAGATAATTGATAAGAACAAAGAGTTTATTAACAAAGTGTCACAATAAATAAGGAACTAAAGTTCAGATGAATGATATCTGGGGGGGATTATGAAACAATTAAATATGGCCCCCGTCTCATACTCCCCAACATGTTACCGATAAAGCCGGCACACAATAATGCATGAAATATGCAAGTGTTCACATTTAATTTCTGTTCTCTAGATAATTCATTATTGTTGTTATTATTGTTGTTGTAGTCGGATGGTGGTGGTGGTGGTGGTGGTGGCGAGTAATTAAATGATTTGTGTATGCATGACGTTTTGCTCTTGTCTGTCTTTATCATTTTTTCTTTGTACATGGTAACGAGGCCGTTTGTCACAATTAAAGATAATCATCATCATCGTCACAACAACAATGATATGGCAACGCCAGTCAGTCAGTCATTTTGATTTGATTGACTTCGATTAGCATTGGCAATAGGAAATTCGTAAGACGGTGGGGAACAAAGGCCACAATCAAATGGCTTTAAGATAAATAACCGATTGAGATTAATGGTTGTTAATTTTAGAATAGTATATCTTATATATTGGGTTGCCCAAAAAGTAATTGCGGATTTTTTAAAAGAAAGTAAATGCATTTTTAATAAAACTTAGAATGAACTTTAATCAAATATACTTTTTTTACACCTTTTTTCTTAAGCAAGCTAAAAGTAACAGCTGATAACTGACAGAAGAAAGAATGCAATTACAGAGTCACAAGCTGTGAAAAAATTTGTCAACGCCGACTATATGAAAAATCCACAATTAATTTTTGGGCAACCCAATATAAAATTCAATTTGTGTTTCTTTGTATGTTTGTTTCGTATAGAAATGTTCACAGATCGTGTAGGTTGGTCTGGAAGGAAACATAGGCTATATAATTTTTTGATATCGCGTGGGGGGCGGACCCTCCCCTTACCCTAAAAGTACTACCCAAAAATAAAAGTGGACCAATCGGGACAGCAAGGGATTCAAATGAAAGGTATTCAAGAGTAGAGTACAAATTTCATAATAAAAGTTGGGTCCAAACACCTGTGGGGGCCGCCCAGCCCCAAAACCCCCTAAAATAGGTTCATTTGACGATCATGACAATATGGGACTCAAATGAAAGGTATTCGGCAGTAGATTACGAATATGGTCAGGAAGTAGAAATAGGCTTCATAATTTATTGCCAAGGGAAGCGGGCGGACCCTCCACCGTTACCTCAAAAACACCACCCAAAATCAAAAGTGGACCGATAAGGACAATATGGGTATCAAATGAAGAGTTTGCGCGAGTAGATAACGAATCTGGCCTACAAACTCATGTCGAAGTATAGGGGTTGACCTCATCCCAACTAAAATGCCCAGAATGTGCACATTAGCCAATCACGGATATATGGGTCTAGGTTTGTTTGTTCCGTATAGACTGAAAAACGGCAGAACCGATTTTATCGAAATTTTCGCATATTGTACAGGTCGGTCTGGAAGGAAACATAGGCTATATAATTTTTTGACCCTCACCCTTACCCCAAAAGTACTACCCAAAAATAAAAGGGGATCAATCGGGACAACATAAGATTCAAATGAAAGGTATTCAAGAGTAGAGTACAAATTTCATAATAAAAGTTGGGTCCAAGTACCAGGGGGGCCGCCCATCCCCAAAACCCCTTAAAATAAATTTATTTGACGATCATGACAATATGAGACTCAAATGAAAGGCATTCGGGAGCAGATTACGAATATGGTCAGGAAGTAGGAATAGGCTTTATAATTTATTGATAACGGAAGGGGGCGGACTCTTCACCGTGACCCCGAAAACACCACCCAAAATCTAAAGTGGACCGATAAGGGCAATATGGCTATCAAAAGAAAAGTATGCGCGAGTAGATAACGAATCTGGCATACAAATTCATGTCGAAGTATAGGGGTTGACCCCATCCCCACAAAAACGCCCAAAATGGGCACATTAGCCAATCACGGATATATGGGTCTCGGTTTGTTTGTTCCGTATAGACTGAAAAACGGCAGAACCGAGTTTTCTCGAAATTTTCTCATATTATGTAGGTTGGTCTGTAGAGAAACATAGGCTATATAACTTTTCGGTATCGGAAGGGGGAAGTAACCTCCCCCTATGCCAAAAACGCAACTCAAAATCGAAAGGGGACCGATCGGGACAATATAGGTATCAAATGAAAGGTATTGAAGAGTAGAATACGAATGTGGTATTAAAATTTGAGTCAAAGTACCCATCGGGACACCCCAACCCCAAAACTCCCCCAAACAGACATAATGGACATTCATTTCAATATGGGGCTCTAATGAAAGGTATTTGGGGGTACATATCGAATTTGGCATACAAAATGAGATCGAAGTATAGGGGGTCACGCTACCCCTCAAAAACACCATTAGACCCATAATGACTATTTGATACTTGGCTGAAACGATTTTCTTAAAATTTTCATAGATTGTGAACGTTTGTCTGGAAGGAAACATAGGCTTTATAATTTTTAGATATCGGGTGGAGGCGGACCCTACCCCTTACCCCAAAAACGCCACCCATATCCGAAAATGGTCCGATGGGCACAATAAGGGTATCAAATGAAAGGTATTGGAGACTACGACACGAATATGGTATTAAAATTTGGGTCCAAGTATCCAGTGGGCCCCCTCCCCAACCACAAAACCCCTCTTAACAGATATGTTCATGTCAATATGAAACTAAAATGAAAAGTATTAGGCAGTAGATTACAAATATGGCATAAAACAATAGGTCCAAGTAATTGGAGGTCGCCCACCCCCAAATACCCCCAAATGGGCATATTAGCCGATCATGGCTATTACGAATATTAGCGTTTAAGTCTAAGGGGAACCTTTTCTTCTCAAGATACATGAAATGGGTTATTTGACCCATTATGGCAACATGGGACTCAAGTGGAAGGTATTTGAGAGTAGAAAACGAATTTGTTATCCAATTTTGGAGCCAAGTGTTTTGGGGTACGCCCTAAAGCACCCCCTAAACTGAACTTCATTTCCTTTGGGAATAAAAAACGAATTTGATATCTATTTTCAGTTCAAAGTACTGGTGGCCGCCCAAGCCTCACAACGCTTCATATTTACCGGCCATGGCAATATGGGGCTCATATTAAAGGGATTTGGAAGTGCAAAACTATTTTGATATCCATATCTGAGTCGAAATGTCTGAGGTGACATCCCTCCCCTAAAAAGCAATTCTCATTTCCCCAAATTTTTAAAAACACCAAGAATCGAGTAGGGGCAGACTTCTCACACATCAATGAGTGCTTTCCGATTCAAGTTGAGTTTATCAATGATAAGGGACCTTTTTTATAGCCGACGAGTCCAAACGGCGTCCCGCAGTGCGACATCCTTTATGGAAAAATTTTTTAAATGACCATGCATGGCATTGTACCTTGCAAATGTCGCCAACACTAAGAGGGGATAAACACTGCATTGTGTTTCGAAAGCGTTCAGCGTCATAGGCTACAATGGCACGAATTCGATATCCGCATTTAGGGCGAAGTGCCCCCATTCTAAAAAGATGTTAAAGAGTTAAAGAAGGCGCAGCGGAGCGGGCCCGGTTAGGCTAGTTTTTTATAACCTCCACCATATAAAGGGGGTATCGATCTACCAATGTCCGCCCATAAGCGCCTTAACTTTCGAACGAGTAAAGCTAGCTACTCGATATTTTGCACATGTTCTTCTTCATTGATGCAGGTTGTTTGGGAATATAAATGGGCCCTATTGGTCAATGTTTATATATGGCTGTCATTTGGGTTACCCAAAAAGTAATTGCGGATTTTTTAAAAGAAAGTAAATGCATTTTTAATAAAACTTAGAATGAACTTTAATCAAATATACTTTTTTTACACTTTTTTTCTAAAGCAAGCTAAAAATAACAGCTGGTAACTGACAGAAGAAAGAATGCAATTACAGAGTCACAAGCTGTGAAAAAATGTGTCAACGCCGACTATATGAAAAATCCGCAATTACTTTTTGGGCAACCCAATAAACCGAACTCCCCACACAATTCTTAACCCATTTTGCTGAAATTTTGCACTATGATATCTTCTATTCTGATAAAATGCTTTCCAATAACGACTTACAAATTAAATTTTCTGCCTGTTTTGGGCTAATAATCGGTTTTTCCCAGCTTACTTTGTAAACCATTATCTCTAGCTTTATTATGGAATTGGAAGCTTTAGTTATTTTCCACACCCATCAAGTCCAATAAATTCCCTTTTCAAATCGTTCAAATTTCCATATGAGTTGTTTTTTTTTTCTCAATCAATTTCATTAAGAAATCTACATATGTTTTGGTTTTTTAATATGATGAGGTTTTTTTGTTACTTGGCATTTTATTGCGAAAGAAGCCGGTCTTTAAATTAGTTTGAGATTTTTTGTTTAACAAGTTTATCTTAGTGGTGCCCCCTCTGAGGAGTCAATCCCAAAACACAATCAATTCGTTTTGCGTTGTTTGAATTTTTAATTACATAGAATTTTGTACCAGTTTCTGGTATTTTTTTCTTCTTCTTCTTTGAACAGCTATAATAAAAACCTGTATTAAATTTCTAGATGAGAATATAAAATTGAATGTTTTAGAGTGAAAGGTTTAACATCAATAATAATGTTAATATTGTTTTTTAAATGGAATTTAAAACAAGATCTTTGGTTAAAGGATAACTATACCGGTTGGTATAAATAGCTCTGGACTTTGGATAATGAAAAATAGTGAAAAAAGTTCTAAGTAAGTAAAACAGAAGTAGACAGGTGTAAAGTTTTGACCAGAGCTGCGGAGTCGACCGGAGTCGAGTTTTTGAGTCCGGAGTCGGACTATTCAGTCGAAGTTTGGTTCGACGTTAGCCCCGACTCCGAACCGCCCTCCGACTCCGGCTTAATACTCCGACTAAGACATCGACCCGGGGTCGGAATTGAGGTCTAAACTCCGCAGCCCAGGTTTTGACAGAGCATATTGCCCAAAAAGTAATTGCGGATTTTTCATATAGTCGGCGTTGACAAATTTTTTCAACGGCTTGTGACTCTGTAATTGCATTCTTTCTTCTGTCAGTTATCAGTTGCTACTTTTAGCTTGCTTTAGAAAAAAAGTATATTTGATTAAAGTTGATTCTAAGTTTTATTAAAAAACCATTTATTTTCTTTTAAAAAATCCGCAATTACTTTTTGGGCAACCCAATAGTTGGATCATAGTTGTCTTGGATGTTGGAAGATCACAAAAGCACTATGTGAAATATTTCAGCAAATTTCAACACAAATGACTCTCTCTAGTAGCTTATCTTCATTTATGTATCACTAGCCGAACAGGGCCCGCTACGCTGCGCCTTCTTTAACTCTTTTATATCTTTTTTGGGTGGAGACACTTCGCCTTGAATGCGGTTATCGAATTCGTGCCATTGTAGCCTATGACGCTGAACGCGTTCGGATCCTGGCGAGAACATCGGACAAAGCAGTGTTTATCCCCTCTTAATGTTGGCGACATTTGCGAGATACAATGCCATGCATGGTCTTTTAACAAATTTTCCCCAAAAATGTGTCGCACTGCGGGACGCCGTTCGGACTCGTCGGCTTTAAAAAAAAGGTCCCTTATCATTGAAAGCACTCATTAATGTGTGAGAATTTACCCCTTCTCGATTCCTGGGGGTAATGATCTTCCTTAGGGTAATATTCTCATTATTGGAGGCATGGCACCTCGGACATTTCGACACAAATATGGATATCAAATTCGTGCTGCACTTCCAAATGCCTTTTAATTTGAGCACCATATTGCCATGGCCGGTAAATATGAACCGTTTGGAAGGTGTTTTGGCACTGGGGCGGCCACCGACACTTTGCACTGAAAATAGATATCAAATTCGATCTTTATTCGCAAAGGAAAGGAAGTTCAGTTTAGGGGGTGCTTTAGGGCGTACCCCAAAACAGTTGGCTCCAAAATTGGATATCAAATTAGTTTTTAAATACCTTTCATTTGAGTCCAATATTGTCATAATGGGTCAAATAACCCATATGACGTATCTTTAGGAGGAAAAGCGCCACCAAGACTTCAACGAAAATTTTGATGTCATATTCGTAATCTACTCCCAAACACCTTTCATTCGAGTCCCATATAGCCATGGTCGGGTAATATGCCCCTTTGGGGGTATTTAGGGGTGGGCGACCTCCCATTACTTGGCCCTAATGTTTTATGCCATATATGTAATCTACTGCCTAATACTTTTCTTTTGAGTCCCATATTGACATGAACTTAGAATATATATGTTTAGAGGAGATTTGGGGTTTGGGGGGCCCGCCGGGTACTTGGACCCAAATTTTAATACCATATTCTTTTTCTGGTCTCCAATACCTTTCATTTGATAGCCTTATTGTGCCCATCGGACCACTTCGGATATGGGTGGCGTTTTTGGGGTAAGGGGTAAGGTCCGCCTCTACCCGATATCTAAAAATTATATTTGTTTCCTTCCAGACAAACGTACACAATCTATGAAAATTTTAAGAAAATCGGATCAGCCAAGTATCATATAGTCATAATGGGTTTAATGGTGTTTTTGAGGGGTAGCAGGACCCCCTATACTTCGATCTCGTTTTGTATGCCAAATTCGATATCTATTCCCAAATACCTTTCATTTGAGCCCCATATTGAAATGAACGTCCAATATGTCTGTTTGGGTGGAGTTTTGGGGTTGGGGCGGCCCGATAGTTACTTAGACTTGAATTAAATTCATATTCTACTCTCCAATACCTTTAATTTGATACATATATTGTCCCGATCGGTGCACTTTTGATTTTAGGTTGTGTGAGGGGGAGGGTCCGTCCCCCTTCCGATACTGACAAATTTTATATAGCCTAAGTTTCTTTCCAGACCAACCTGCACAATATGTGAAAATTTCGAGATAATTGGTTCTCCCTTTTTACACCCTCCACCATAAGATGGGGGGTATACTAATTTCGTCATTCTGATTGTAACTACTCGAAATATTCGTCTGAGCCCCATAAAGTATATATATTCTTGATCGTCGTGAAATTTTATGTCGATCTAGTCATGTCCGTCCGTCTGTCCGTCCGTCCGTCTGTCCGTCCGTCCGTCTGTCGAAAGCACGCTAACTTCCGAAGAAGTAAAGCAAGCCGCTTGAAATTTTGCACAAATACTTCTTATTAGTGTAGGTCGGTTGAGATTGTAAATGGGCCATATCGGTCCATGTTTTGATATAGCTGCCATATAAACCGATCTTGGGTCTTGACTTCTTGAGCGTCTAGAGTGCGCAGTTCTTATCCGATTAGAATGAAATTTTGCACGACGTGTTTTGTTATGATATCCAACAACTGTGACAAGTATGGTTCAAATCGGTTCATAACCTGATATAGCTACCATATAAACCGATCTCGGGTCTTGACTTCTTGAGCCTCTAGAGTGCGCAATTCTTATCCGATTGGAATGAAATTTTGCACGACGTGTTTTGTTATTATATCCAACAACTGTGCCAAGTATGGTTCAAATCGGTCCATAACCTGATATAGCTGCCATATAAACCAATCTGGGGTCTTGACTTGACCTGAGCCTCTAGAGTGCGCAATTCTTATCCGATTGGAATGAAATTTTGCACGACGTGTTTTGTTATGGTATCCAACAACTGTGCCAAGTATGGTTCAAATCGGTCCATAACCTTATATAGCTGTCATATAAACCGATCTTGGGTCTTGACTTCTTGAGCCTCTAGAGGGCGCAATTCTTATCCAATTTGAATGAATTTTTGCACGAAGTATTTCGTTATGATATCCAACAACTGTGCCAAGTATGGTTCAAATCGGTTCATAACCTGATATAGCTGTCATATAAACAGATCTGGGGACTTGACTTCTTGAGCTTCTAGAGGGCGCAATTCCTATCCGATTTGGCTGAAATTTCGCAAGACGTTTTTTATTGTTACTTTCAACAGCTGTGTCAAATAAAGTACAAGTCGGTTCATAGCCTGATATAGCTGCCATATAAACCGATCTGGGATCTTGACTTCTTGAGCCTCTAGAGGTCGCAATTATTATCCGATTTGCCCGATTTTGTACGACGGATTCTTTCATGACCATCAACATACGTGTTTATTATGGACTGAATCGGTCCATAGCCCGATACAGCTCCCATATAAATCGATCTCTTTATTTTACTTTTTGAGCTCACAAAGAGCGCAATTCTTATTCGAATTGGCTGATATTTTACACAGGTCTCCAGGTCTCGCTCTAATAGCAGAGCAAATCTTTTCTTATATCCTTTTTTTTGCCTAAGAAGAGATGCCGGGAAAAGAAGTCGACAAATGCGATCCATGGTGGAGGGTATATAAGATTCGGCCCGGCCGAACTTAGCACGCTTTTACTTGTTTTAGTCTATAGGAGACAAACAAACCGAGACCCATATATCCGTGATTGGCTAATGTGCCCAGTTTGGGCGTTTTTGTGGGGTGACCCCCTATACTTCGACATGAGTTTGTATGCCAGATTTGTTATCTACTCCCGCATACTTTTCATTTGATACCCATATTGTCCTTTTCGGTCCACTTTTGATTTTCGGTGATTGACGGTGGAGGTTCCGCCCCCTTCCGTTATCAATAAATTATAAAGCCTACTCCTACTTCCTGAACATATTCGTAATCTACTCCCGAATACCTTTCTTTTGAATCCCATATTGTCATGATCGTCAAATAAAATAAGGGGTTTTGGGCCATCTTTTATTATGGACCCATCTTTTAATATGAAATTCGTACTCTATTCTTGAATACCTTTCATTTTATTCCCTTATTGTCCCGATCGGTCCACTTTTACTTTTGGGTAGTACCTTTGTGATAAGGGGGAGGGTCCGCTCCCCTCCCGATATCAAAAAATTATATAGCTGTGAAGATTTTAAGGTAATCGGTTTAGCCGTTTTTGAGTCTATACGGAACAAACAAACAAACATAATTTCAGCAAAATCGGATAAGAATTGCGGCTTCTAAGGTCTTAAGAAGTCAAGATCCAAGATCGGTTTATGTGGCAACAATATCAGATTATGTACCGATTTGAACCATACTTGGAACAGTTGTTGGAAGTCACAACAGAACACCTCATGCTAAATTTCAATCAAATCGGATAATAACTGCAAAATTTCAATCAAATCTGATGAGAATTTCGTCCTCTAGTGGCTTAAGAAGTCAAGCTCCCAGATCGGTTTATATGACAGCTATATCAGGTTATGTACCGATTTAGACCATACTTAATTTCATGATTGAAACCAATTTTTTTCTGTGTAATGAGAGGCATTGAAGAGAATGAACTAAGCCATTAAACATCTACTGCAATAACATGCAAGTTGTTTGATTACATCATTAATACCAGAAGATGTCTTACATTTGTATAATGGCCCAATTTACATTTAAACAGCATTGTCAATAAAATTATAGGGTGATTAGTAATCAAACTTAGTTTCCGATTGCCATATACAATTCCAATTGTCATTCATCTTTACCATTATATTCTATTTATCTTAATCCAATTATGGCAGTGAATTTTGAATGCAATTGATTTAATTTTGCATATTACCAATGCTAATTGGTTTTATTAGAATAACAAACAAATTAATAAGAAAAAAAAGTTACAAACCGCTTCAACTTGATTTTAAAACAAATTTTAATTTATTTCGCAATTGAAGAAAATACGCAAAACACAACTTGAACAAGAAAGAGATTGTAGAAATTTAAATGGATTGGCAAATCGCATACAAAGTACAGTAACATCACTCATATGTTTTGGTCATTTAACAAGGGAGCCAGTAAAAGAGTGTGTGTGAGTGTGAGAGAGAGAGAGAGTAAACTTACAGTTGAGCATAGTGCTTAATGACTTAGCAACTAGATTGGCATTTACATCAACGATGACCAACATGAAAGTGTGACTGTATGTGTGAAATACTCTTTTTAAGTATTTTTAATTTTCTCAATATGTAAAAAACACATTTTTTTAAATGAAAGATTGCTGTTTTACAAAAATTAATATAAAATAAGAAAACTTATTTATTTTCTTTATGCCTTCCAAACGTTTAATCGATAAAAATAATTGTTTTTAAAATGAAAACAATTAAAAGTGTGCTAAGTTCAGCTGTCCGAATTTCGGCAACCCATCACCTTGGATTCTGTAAAAATATGGGAGCTATATCTAGTTATAGACCGAATTGGACCATACTTGGTGCAGTTGTCGAGACTCATAACGCTATGTACAAAATTTCAGCCAAATTGGATAAAAATAGCGGCTTGTAAGGGTTCAAGAAATCAAATCGGAAGATCGGTTTATATGGGAGCTATATTATGTTCTTCACTGATGTGAACCGTACTTGGCACTTTTGTTGAGAGTCATAACAGAACACTATGTGCAAAATTTCAGCCAAATCGGATGAAAATTGCGGCTTCCAGGGGCTCAAAACGTCAAATCGGGAGATCGGTTTGTATGGAAGCTATATTAGGTTCTTGACCGATTTGGACTGTACTCAGCACAGTTGTTGAATTAGTCATAACAAAACATTATGTGCAAAATTTCATGCCAAATAGGACAAAAATTATGGCTTCCAGGGGCTCAGGAAGTCAAATTGGGAGATCGGTTTATATGGAGGCTATATCCAAATCTGAACCGATATGGCCCATTTGCAATCCCCAATGACCTACATGAATGTAAAGTATCAAAATAGAATACTATGTGCAAAATTTCAGCCAAATCGGATGAAAATTGCGGCTTCCTGGGGCTCAGGAAGTTAAATCGGGAGATCGGTTTATATGGGAGCTATATCAGGTTCTTGACCGATTTGGACCGTACTTGCCTCTGTTGTTGGGAGTCATAACAGAACACTATGTGCAAAATTTCAACCAAATCGGATTGCGGCTTCCTGGGGCTCAGGAAGTTAAATCGGGAGATCGGTTTATATGGGAGCTGTATCAGGTTCTTGACCTATTTGGACTGTATTTGCCACAGTGGTTGAAAGTCAAAATAGAACACTATTTGCAAAACTTCAGCCTAATAGGACAAAAATAATGGCTTCCAGGGGCTCAAAAATTCAAATCGGGAAATCGGTCTATATGGGAGCTATATCCAAATCTGAACCAATATGGCCCAATTGCAATCCCCGAACTACCTACATCAATATAAAGTATCTGTGTAAAATAATTTCGTGGATAGTTAGGCTTGAGGTCATGTACAAACAGATGTCGGTGTTTTTTTATTAATTGTTTTGTTTAAAATTTTTTCCAATATTTCGATTACCGCCGGTAATCTTCATCAGGGAATGTATAAATTTTAAAACAAGTGAACTTATTGCCCAATATTTCTTACACCACAGAAGAATGACTCCAGTTTTCATTCGATTTTCTATAAAGGTGCTTGTCATGACTTCTAACAACTGTGTTAAGAATGGTTCAAATCGATCGATAACCTGATATAGCTGTCATATAAACCGATCTTGGATCTTGACTTCTTAGGACCCTAGAGGGCACAATTTTTATCCGATTTGGATGAAATTATTTCCAACAACTATGCCAAGTATGGTTATAATCGGTTGATAAACTGATATAGCTGCCATATAAACCGATCTTAAGCCTCTAGAGGCCGCAATTCTTATCCCATTTTGCTGAAATTTTGTTTAATGGCCTCTCCCATGACCTTCAACATACATGTCCAATATGGTCGTAATCGATCTATAACCTAATACAGCTCCCAAATGAACTGATCTGCCGATTAGGCTTCCTGAGCCCCTACATGGCGCAATTTCTATCCTAATGGACTGAAATATTACCCAATGACTACTTCTGTAGTCTTCAACATTCAATTCACTTATGGTCCAAATCGGACTATTACTTGATATATCTCCAATACAATAACACAATTCTTATCCTTTATTCCCTGTTTGCCGAAAAAGTGATACCGCGCAAGAAGAACTCGACAAATGCGATCCATGGTGGAGGGTATATATTGGGTTGCCCAAAAAGTAATTGCGGATTTTTCATATAGTCGGCGTTGAGAAATTTTTTCACAGCCTGTGACTCTGTAATTGCATTCTTTCTTCTGTCAGTTATCAGCTGTGACTTTTAGCTTGCTTTATAAAAAAAGTGTAAAAAAAGTATATTTGATTAAAGTTCATTCTAAGTTTTATTAAAAATGCATTTTCTTTCTTTTAAAAAATCCGCAATTACTTTTTGGGCAACCCAATAAGATTCGGCCCGGTCGAACTTGGCATGCTCTTACTTGTTATTTTGTACGGTTATTTTTTGTGGAAACATAAAAATCCTCTTCTGCCTTCCTTACCTTTGTGTCGAAATGTTAAGATCTTGTAACCACTCCTTATTGAGTCACTCAGGGCCAGTTGATAAAATCTTATGTTGGTCAATCACCTTCTGTGATTCATGAGATGCTCTTGATGGCATAGTAACGCAAACTCACTAAAGCGGCACCCCTTTTACCCGGAAATTTATTGCACATCCCATGCTCGTAATAAATGTTTCATTCAATTACATTATGACTTATTTTTAGACATAGCGTTTTTCTCCCATACAAAACAAAACAAAACAAAACATCCATCCATGCCATTTGATGCGTGTTAATGATCTTAACTTGTCACGTCTTGCTCATTGGTGGCCAATGAATTGCCTTTTCAAGAGCGAAGTGGGGACTAACTATCCATCCATCCATCCATCCATCCGCTCACTTAGCCATTCATCCAACAAAATTACCAATTTATTTTATTTTATTTAATTTCATGTCACACACACACACAGACACACAGCTCTACCGCCGGGTGGCTGGCATAAATTGCTGCCTACTGTTTGCTGCCCTGCAGCTGGCCCCACAAGTGAAAACATTTCATTTCACTGCGAATTTGTCTTAAAATGCATTTTTTTTTTCGCTTCCCTCTCCAGTTGGCAATGGTAAAAAGTGTGTGAGCGACTGTGAGCTGAGTTGCATATAAATCATTTTTAATTAAAACTTAAAAAAAAACCTTAGGATAAATGAAATGCTTCTGCTCATCATAATCACCATAACAATGATGCTGATGACGACGATGATCACATTCTTGAGAATAGCAGTGATGAAAACTTTAAGCTTTGGAAATCCTAAAGTGTTTAGATGTCAACAAGATTTCTAGCAAAAGATTTCCCATAGGCATGGAAAACGACATTTTTTTTTCAATTTTCTATGCATGTGTGCAAATTTATGCATAACATTGTCTTTGTTGTTGCTGTTGCTGTTGCTGTTATTGTTTTTGTGTTCCTCAGAAATGATTCATCCATTTGCCATTTGAGTTTTGCAACGTCAATCATGCATGTATTCCGTTTGTCATGGTGGCCGGGGCTAAAGGTTGTCTATGAGACTTTCTATTTTCCTTTCGAATGATGGTTCTTCAATTTTAATTAAATTCATTAATTATAATCGTAGAGTCTCACACTTGTTAAGGGAGCACTTCGTTGCCACTTGATGCCTCCGTAAAGTACAGTGGTAGGAATTGAAAATGTTTCATATCTTCTAAAAAGCGGCCGGGCCGAATCTTGGGAACCCATCACCATGAATTCTGCTAAATTTTGGGAGCCCATTTGGTTACCGACCGCATTGAACCGTACTTGGCGCAGCTGTTGAGAGTCATAGTAGAACACTATATGCAAAATTTCAAACAAATCGAATAAAAATAACGGCTTGTAAGGGCTTGAGAAGTCAGATCGGGAGATCGGTTTATATGGGAACTATATCATGTTCTTTACCGATTTGGACTGTACTTTGCACAGATGTTGGAAGTCATAATAGAACACTACATGCAAAATTTCAGCTAAATCGGATAAAAATTGAAGCTTCCATGGCCCAAGAAGTCAAATCGGAAGATCGGTTTATATGGGAGCTATATCGGGATATAGACCGATTTGGATTGTACTTAACACAGATGTTGGAAATCATAACAGAACACTTTGAACAAAATTTCAGCTAAATCGGACAAAAATTGAAGCTTCCAGGGCTCAAGAAGTCAAATCGGGAGATCGGTTTACATGGGAGCTATATCAGGATCTTGACCAATTTGAATCGTACTTGGAGCAGTTATTGGATGTCACAACAGAACACTACATGCAAAATTTCAGCTAAATCGGATGAAAATTTAAGCTTCCAGGGCTCAAGAAGTCAAATCGGAAGATCGGTTAATATGGGAGCTATATCAGGATATAGACCGATTTGGATTGTACTTAACACAGATGTTGGAAATCATAACAGAACACTTTGAACAAAATTTAAGCTAAATTGAACAAAAATTGCGGCTGTCAGGGGCTCAAGAAGTCAAATCGGGAGATCGGTTTATATGGCAGCTATATCAGGTTCTTGACCAATTTCGACAGTACTCGGCACAATTGTTGGAAGTCATAACAGAACACTACATGCAAAATTTCAGCTAAATCGAACATAAATTACGGCTTCCAGGGGCTCAAGAAGTCAAATCGGGAGATTGGTTTATATGGGACCTATATCCAAGTCTGAACCGATATACCGCATTTGCAATCCCCAACGAACTACATCAATATAAAGTATCTGTGAAGAATTTCAAGCGGCTAGCTCTTCGCGTTCGACCGCTATCGTGGTTTCGACATAGGGATAGACGGGCGGACATGACTAGTTCGATTCAGAATGTGGAGATGATCAAGAATATATATACTTTATATTTCGAGATATTACAAACGGAATGACTATATTAGTGGGTATACAAAAATTTGGATATTTTTGCATATTCAAAATGTTATAAATTTTTTTTCATGAAAAATTTTCTTTTAAAAAAGTTTTGTAAAAAAGTTCATTTTTTATGGAAAATTTTGCAAAACAAAAACAAATAAAAGCGTGATAAGTTCGGCCGGGCCGAATCTTTTATACCCTTCTCCATGAAACTCTTTTGTCAAGTTCTTTGGCCGTTATCTCTTTAATGGATAAGAATTGCCATGCTATTGGAGCTATACCAAATTATGAACCAATTGGGGCCATACTTGGTTTGGCTATTGAAGACCAAAGTAGAAGTCATTGTGCGAATTTCAGCCAAGTCGTGCAAGAATTGCCCCCCTTATTTGCTCAGGAAGTAAAATCGGTATATCCTATAGCAGGTTATGGACCGATGCAGACCATATTTAAAACGTATATTCAAGGTCATAGAAGAAGTTATTGTACAAAATGTCAGCCAAATCGAATATGAGTTACGCCCTCTGGGATAAGAATAGCGCCCTCTAGAGGCTCAAGAAGTCAAGATTCAGGATGGGTTTATATGGCAGCTATATCAACACATGGACCGATATGGTTAGATTAGGTTGAAAATAGGGTGCGGATATCCGCCCCATGTTACTATGGACATACACCTAAGGCAGTAAACGGCTCGTTGTGCGCTCTAAAAATTATCTCCGAAAAAGAAAATTTTGAGTTAGGAATTCTGTGCTACTTATAAAATCCTTAATTCTTTCCCATACCACTCCCCCAAGTTGGATCATGTCTGGTATTGTGTCCCCAACGAAGACTTTTAGCTGCGAATGCCAGGCAGTGACAAAGGAAATGCTCCAACGTCTCATCATTTTTCTCACATGCCCTACACATGCTATCACTTGTTGCACCGATTTGCTCCTAGTCCTATGTGTCTCGTTATGATACCAAAACCTATACTGACCCCCTTCTCACTTGCTTTCAGCAATAGCCTAGTACTCTTAGGATCCGGATCATCGCATATGATTTTCGCCGTCCTTCCGACTATTTCGCTATTCCACAGTGTTAGTCGTCAATGCCCTTAACTCGGACTGTGTCTACCCGAAAGGCTTTGGGTTAACCAAGTTTATTGACGGCAGTAATCTGGCCTCTACCGCCAAGTCTTCTGCCCTTTTATTCTCCCTTACTCCGTTATGGCCCGACACCCAAACGATGCGGATTGTGCCATCTTTAGAGAAGGCATTAATCTTATTCTTACACTGCAAGACTGTTCGTGACCTTACAGTTCACGGCCCTTATGGCCATTTTACTGCGCGTAAAGATGTTCCCACTCGACGAGCACCACACCACCTCACGCATTCCATTATCGCCCGGATCTCCACCTGCAAGACCGTATTATGGTTAGACAGTCTAAAATAGATCTCAGTCCTTGGGTTCTCAATTTAGACTCCTAGCCCCCTCTGCACTAGCTTTAGCAATGGTCTGAGAAGGAATGCTCCATGGAGACCACACAATCCTGAACCTGATCGATTAGATTTTACCAAACATATTATCACATCTAAAACATACTCCCTAATCCTATTAACAAAGGTAGCGGTGTTACCAATATTAAGTTTTAATAGGTTGTTAGCATTCAAAAATTTTGCCAGGGCTTGGTCCCGCTTATCAATGTTGGTAATACCCCACGAAAATGTGGTGTGAGTTCGCATCGCACCCTATTAGTATCTCATTTCCTGTCTGTTATGCTTTCCTCACCAACCATTGCAGCTTCGACGTAGATTGCGGTGCCGGCGAGTCGAAGGCAGATAAAGTGATACCAGTTATGCTCCACCGCCTCCCTGTCTCATCACTGTAATTTAAATTTTTTATGACAAATAATGCTGGTTCTAGGCCGAGTACCAGTGTTGCAAATTGCAAATTTTGCCCATGAACATTCCATTAAGGAACAGGGGCAAACTTCTCACAATGAGCGTTAGCATAGAATAATTGGTAGTTTATGTGGTTCAGTTCAGATACTTTGTTCCGGGTCGTCCATGGCTCCTGAATTAAGGCAACCTTGAACCTTGCTGGTTTTCTCCATCAGAGCGTGAGTAGCGGTCTCGCTCCGGTGGAGGTTTATCTGGATTACCTCAATCATTGGTTTTTCATTAGAGTGACTTGTTTGGATTGGGTGACGGTCTCATCGTCTGCTCACTGTTCTTTGGGCTGCATTGAGTTTCCCGTCACTGCACTGCCTGATGTTTTATTATTAGGATCTATGCCTATTCTAGTCTTCTGAACCTTGAAGAAGTCGGTAAAGGTTCCATCATCTGGTTATTGAGTATCGGTATTGAGTCTACCGTCCCAGCACTGCCTAATGTTTCAATATAAGGATCTTTGCCTATTCTAGTCTTCCAAATCTTGAGTAAATGGGCTTCTTGGGAGTAGGTCATGGTCTTATCGTCTGACGTCCGTGCGTTAGGTGTCATTGAGTTCTCTGTTACTGCACTGCCTGATGTTTCAGCATAAGGATCCTAGTCTTCCTACTATCGGGAAAGTCGTTGATGGTTCCATCGTCGGGTCCCTGTTCGTTAGGCTGTGTTGGGTCTCTCGACCCTGCACTGCTTGATGTTTTAGTATTAGGATCTTTGCTTATCCTAGTCTTTCCAATATTGAGAAAGTCGGCGATTGTCTCGTCACGGCCCCCTGTCCGTTAGACGGCATAGAGTGTCCCGCCACTGTACTTAATATGAGGATATTTGCTTATCGTTGACGGCCATGATCCAGTAGTACGCCATGCCTTAAGTCTCAGTCAAACTTGTTACGGAGACTTTATCAATGCCCACCACAAGGTGAGTTCCTTCCTCCTTCTCCTCCCGATATAGCCAATTAAGAATCACAACTGCCCTATACAAACCACTTTGTGTAAAATTTCAGCCAAATCTTATAGTAATTGCGCCCTCTAGCGGCTCTACAAGCCAAGATTCAAGATCGGTTTATGTGGCAGCTATATCAGGTTATAGACCGATTTGAACCTAACTTAACCTAGTTATTGGATATTATAATAAAACACGTCGTGCAAAATTTCATTCCAATCAGATAAGATTTGCGCCCTCTAGAGGCTCAAGAAGTCAAGACCCAAGATCGGTTTATATGGCAGCTATATGAGGTTATAGACCGATTTGAACCTAACTTAACACAGTTATTGGAAGTCATAGCAAAACACATCGTGAAAAATTTAATTTCAATCGGATAAGAATCGCGCCCACTAGTGGCTCTAGAAGTCAAGATTCAAGATCGGTTTATATGGCAGCTATATCATGTTATAGACCGATTTGAACCTAACTTAACACAGTCATTGGAAGTCATAGCAAAACACGTCGTGCAAAATTTCATTTCAATCGTATAAGAATTGCGCCTTCTAGGGGCTCAAGAAGTCAAGACCCTAGACCGGTTTATATAGCAGCTATATCAGGTTGTGGACCGATTTGAACCTAACTTAACACAGTCATTGGAAGTCATAACAAAACACGTCGTGCAACATTTCATTCCAATCGGATAAGAATTGCGCCCTCTAGAGGCTCAAGAAGTCAAGACCCAAGATCGGTTTATGTGGCAGCAATATCAGGCTATGAACCGATTTGAATCTTATTTAGCACAGTTGTTGAAAGTCATAATAGAATACGTTATGCAAAAGTTCAGCCAAATCGTATGGGAATTGCGCCCTCTAGAGGCTTAAGAAGTCAAGTCCCCAGATCGGTTTATATGACAAATATATCAGGTTAAGGACCGATTTGAAGTATAATTGGCACAGTTGCTGGATATTATAACAAAATTCTTCGTGCAAAATTTCATTTCAATTGGATAAGAATTGCGCCCTCTAGAGGCTCAAGAAGTCAAGACCCAAGATCGATTTATATGGCAGCTATATGAGGTTATAGACCGATTTGAACCTAACTTAACACAGTTATTGGAAGTCATAGCAAAACACATCGTGAAAAATTTAATTTCAATCGGATAAGAATTGCGCCCTCTAGTGGCTCAAGATTCAAGATCGGTTTATATGGCAGCTATATCAGGTTATAGACCGATTTGAACCGATCTTAACACAGTCATTGGAAGTTATAACAAAACACGTCGTGCAACATTTCATTTCAATCGGATAAGAATTGCGCCCTCTAGGGGCTCAAGAAGTCAAGACCCAAGATCGGTTTATATGGCAGCTATATGAGGTTATGGACCGATTTAAACCATACTTGGCACAGTTGTTGAATATCATAACAAAACACGTCGTGCAAAATTTCATACCAATCCGATAAGAATTGCGCCCTCTAGAGGCTCAAGAAGTCAAGACCCAAGATCGGTTTATATGTCAGCTATATCAAAACATGGACCGATATGGCCCATTTACAATACCAAACGACCTATCTTAAGAAAAAGTATTTTTGCAATATTTCAAGCGGCTAGCTTTACACCTTCGTTAGCGTGCTTTCGACAGACAGATGGACGGACAGGCGAACAGACGGACGGACAGACGAACGGACATGGCTAGATCGACATAAAATGTCATGACGATCAAGAATATATATACTTTATGGGGTGTCAGATGAATATTTCCAGTAGTTACAAACAGAATGACGAAATTAATATACCCCCATCCTATGGTGGAGGGTATAAAAATAATTATGAAAAAAAATTCCCTGAAAGCTGATTCTTACAACATTCTGTTAATTTTGTGTGTGTGTGTGTGTGTTTTTTGTTCATAAATATTTTTCTATCCCACTGTGCCCATAAAGGGGCACAAGGCAGTATTATTATTAATATTATTAAAAAGAAAATGCCTCTGCCACTGGCAGCGGTTAATTTGTATTCAGTTTTAAATCAAGCAATGCCGGTTTGTAATTTGAAACAATTACTCAAACAATCGATGTACTTTGCAAAACAACACAAAGTGTGGAGATTCAAAGCGGCGATAGTTTTGCATTGCAATTTTGT
Source organism: Stomoxys calcitrans (assembly GCF_963082655.1). Classification (NCBI taxonomy): domain Eukaryota; kingdom Metazoa; phylum Arthropoda; class Insecta; order Diptera; family Muscidae; genus Stomoxys; species Stomoxys calcitrans. The sequence continues at coordinate 143,370,675 of NC_081556.1, read as the reverse complement.
TTCCCCGCCATATCATTTTGTTTTTTCGCAAAAAATTCAGAAGGCAATCCAAACAAGCCGCTATACCCTAATACCAGTGAATCTCGTCTATTGACATTCAAAGCACATAGCTTATGCCTCAACGCACTCATCGTTGTATGATTTATAACTGAAAATGACGTTGGTCAAATTCTATTTCCCCTCTTAGGGGTGGGGGCTGCCTTATGTGGTCGGTCACAAACCTCATTCCCCTTCCCCAGCAGTAAAAGCAAACATATATTGAAGAGTACCACCTGCCAAGTGTCACATCAAATAATGCACTACCATTGCCCACTGTACAGCCAATGTCTGTTAATGTTGATTTTTTTTTTTTGCTAATTTTGTTGTCATTTCAGATTTTCGTTTTTTTTTTTTTTTGGTTAATTCTAAATGATTGCACACTTTTATAACAATTTGGTTAGATTTTTGTGTGAACAACTTGTTGTGTGTCGTGTTTGATTTTTGCTGGTATTCAATTCATTGATTATCATATAAAAATAACAAATATTTACACATAGTATCTGGCTTGTAATCAATGTTAAATAAATTGTTTATTAATTTTTTGAATTCTTAATACAAATATCCAATAATGTAATTGACATTGGTGGTGGGTACGGGTTAGGTACAAATAATAGTGTTAATGAAAGCAAAGTTATAAAATTGTAATAATACATTAAAAAATAGTTAATAAAAAATTAAAACAAGTGAAAGTGTGCCAAGTTCGGCCGGGCGGAATTTTGGGAACCCACCACCATGGATTCTGCTTAAAATGTATACAAAATAAATTTAGTTCAAGGGCATTCTTTTATTCTACATACCAAACTTCTGTCAAACCAGCAAAAATTAAAGCTTCTAGGAACCGAGCAAGGGTGATCGACCGGTTTACATGGGAGCTATATCAGGTTATAGACTGATTTGCACCGTACTAGGCACAGCTGTTACAAGTCATAACATGCAAAACCTCAGCCAAATCGGACAAAAATTGGGGCTTCTAATGGCTCAAGAAATCAAATCGGGAGTTGGGTTTATATGGGAGCTATATCAGGTTATAGACCGATTTAAACCGTACTTCGCACAGTTGTTGGGAGTCATAAGAGAACGCTATGTGCAAAAGTTGAGCCAAATTGGATGAAAATTGAGGCTTCAAGGGGCTCAAGAAGTCAAATCGGGAGTTCGGTTTATATGGGAGCTATATCAGGGTATAGACCGATTTGGACCGTACTTGACACAGTTGTTCGGAGTCATAACAGAACAGAACGGGCAAAATTTCAGACAAATCGAACCAAAATTGCTGCTTTGAGGGTCTCAAGAAGTCAAATCGGGAGATCGGTTTGTATGGGAGCTATATCAGGTTATAGACCGATTCGGACTGTACTAGACACAGTTATTGGAAGTCATAGCAGAACACTTGAGCAGAATTTTAGCCAAATCGGACAAAAATTGCAGCTTTTATGAGCTCATGAAGTCATATCGGAAGATCGGCTTATATGGGGTCTATATCCACATCTGAATCGATATAGTCCATTTGCAATCCCCAACGACCCACATCGATAGTTAGTATCTGTGGAAAATTTCAAGGAGCTAGCTTTACGTGTTTGACCGCTATCGTGATTTCGACTAACGGACGGATGGACGGATATGGCAAGATCGACTTGGAATGTTGAGAAGATCCAGAATATATATACTTTACAGGATCTTAGGTCAATATTTCGAGGTGTTACAAACGGAATGACTAGATTAGTATACCCCTGTCCTATGGTGGTGGGTATAAAAAGAGCTTTGAAATAGGCCTAACCCAACTTATTTTTTATACCCACCACCATAGGATGGGGTTATACTAATCTAGTCATTCCGTTTGTAACTCCTCGAAATATATGTTTAAGACCCCATAAAGTATATATATTCTTGATCGTCTCGACATTCTAAGTCGATCTAGCCATGTCCGTCCGTCTGTCCGCCCGTCCGGCTGTCGAAAGCACGCTACCTTTCAAAAGGGTAAAGCTAGCCGCTTGCAATTTTGCACAAGTACTTCTTAATAGTGTAGGTCAGTTGGGATTATAAATGGGTTATGTCGGTCCATGTTTTGATACAGCTGCAATATAATCCGATCTTGAATCTTGAAGTGTTTTGCTATGACTTCCAACAACAGTATGATTCAAATGATCCAGTTGTCACATAAACCGATCTGGGGTTTTGACTTCTTCAGCCTCTAGAGGGCGCAACTCCTTTCCAATTTGGTTGAAATTCAGCATGAGGCGTTTTGTTATGACTTCCAACATCTATGCTTAGTATGGATCAAATCGGTTCATGTTTTGATATAGCTGCCATATAAACCGATTTGGAATCTTGACTTCTTAGGACTCTAGGGGGCGCAATTCCTATCCGATGTGGCTGAAATTTTGTGCGAAGTGTTTTGGTATGACTACCAAAAACTATGCTAAGTATGGTTACAATCGGTCCATAACCTGACATAGCTACCATATAAACCGATCGTAAATTTTGACTGTTTGAGCCAGTAAGGGGCGCAATTACTATCCGATTTGGGTCAAATTTTGCAAGAGGCGTTTTGCTATGACTTCCAACAACTGTGCTTAGTATGTTTTAAATCGGTTCATAATCTGGCATAGCTGTCATATGAACCGATCTTGAATCTTGACTTCTTGAGCCACTAGGGGGTGCAATTCCTATCCGATTTGCCTGTAATTTAGCATGAGGCGTTTTGTTATGACTTCCAAAAACTATGCCAAGCATGGTTCAAATCGGTTCATAGCCTGATATAGCTGTCATGTAATCCGATCTTGAATCTTGACTTCTTGAGCTACTACGGGGCGCAATTCCTATCCGATTTGGTTGAAATTTTGCATGAGGCGTTTTGTTATGATTTCCACAATGAAACAGTGAATAGTCTATATCTATATCGGACTATATTTATATATAGCTGTCATATAGACCGATTTCCCGACAAAGGGTCTGAAGCAAATAAAAGCTTTATTTTTTATCCGATTTCGCTGAAATTTTAAGCACTGGGTAGTTTTAGGTCTCATGACATCCGTCCCAAATATGGTTCGGATCGGACTATATATAGATATAGCTGTCATATAGACCGATCTCCCGATAAAGGGTCTGAAGCAAATAAAAGCTTTATTTTTTATCCGATTTGGCTGAAATTTAAAACAGTGAATAGTTTTGGGCTTCCCAACATCGAACTCAAATATGGTTCAGATCGGACTATATTTACATATAGTTGTCATATAGACCGATCTGCCGATAAAGGGTCTAAAGCCCATATAAGCTTTATTTTTTAACCGATTGCGCTGAAATTTGAAACAGTGAATAGTTTTGGGCTTCCTAATATTCGACCTTAATATAAGTCAGACCGGACTATATTTGGATATAGCTGCCATGTAGACCGATCTGCCGACAAAGGGTCGGAAGCCCATAAAGCTTTATTTTTTAACCGATTGCGCTGAAATTTGAAACTGTGAGTTGTCTTAATACTATCGACATCCGATCGAAATATGGTTCAGATCGGACTATATTTAGATATAACCCCCATATAGACCGATCTGCCGATTGAGGTTCTGGAACCCATAAAAACTGTATTTTTTACCCGATTTTGCTGAAATTTTAAACAGTGAGTTGTCTTAGGCCTATCAACATCCGATTCAAATATGGTTCTGATCGGACTTTATTTAGATAAAGCCCCCATATATACCGATCTACCGATTTAAGGTCTTAGGCCCATTAAGGCCACATTTTTTTATCCGATTTCGCTGAAATTTGTGACAGTGAGTTGTGTTAGGCCCCTTGACATTATTGTTCTATATGACGTACATCGGTCTGGATGTGCTTGTTAAATTTTGTCCAGATCGGTTCAGATTTGTATTTAGCTGCCATATACTGACCGATCCCTCGATTTATGGTTTTGGGCCCATTAAAGGCCCATTTATTGTCCGATGTCGCCCAAATTTTGGATACTGAGTTGTGTTAGGCTATATCCGAGGTGGTGGGTATCCAAAGTTCGGCCCGTTATAACTTAACGCCTTTTTACTCGTTTTTTTTTATTTTTTTTTAATATTTAATTTTTGTTCATTCCTTTGCGCTTCTTCAGTTTGGTCACAAAAATTTCATTTTGTTGTTCGTTTAACCAGCTTAGACCAATGTGTTTTTATTTCTTGCTTCTATTTAAAAACAGAGCAACAAAAACACTTTTAAGACTCTCAACATATGTGGTGTGTTAAATGTATCAAGGGGCGGGTGGCAATGATCGTGATTTCGGCCTTTGCCAGGGGTCTCGTTAGACTGCTATGTCACCGTAAGATTACATGCTTCCATCTACTCATTAATAATTTTTGTGCATTTTGAATGTGATATACTAAGGGATTTAAATTTATCATAATCATAATGTACAAATCTCCACCCTAATGTACAAATATCCACCCTTATGTACAAGTTTACACCGTACAATTTCCAATCTAATATAATAACATTTTCGACCCTTAGTTAAAAAAAATTATATCTCGTGCTTTTCAAACATTTGTAACTTTTCTGCGATCCACCCTAATATACTAATACTTTACTTTACTTCAGATGAGATTATCATTTAATTTAAAAAAAAAAACACAAGAGGCTGGCGTTTAAGTTTTTTATGTTTTCTATAAACCTTTGAATGATTTTCCAATCCACCCTAATGTAGTTCAATGTAAATATGAGTATGGTTTTTTTTGTTTTTTTGCCATAAAGTGTGAAAATAAAAATTCAATTAAGCATAGCCATAAAAAATCTACTTACACCATTTTCGCAGATATGAGCTGGAGAGTTTTGAACAAAGTTTGTGCTTTTGTCCATTCATAGTAGAAATGTCATAAAATTATTAGCTGCAAAAAAAAAAGAAATAAAAAAACAAAATAAACAAAAATGCAAAAAAAAACACATTCAATAAATTTTTATGCAATGATTCATGACAAAAATAGAAACTACCTATCAATAGAAATAGAAAATCCAAACAAACATCTCGATAAGACTTGGCAAATATTTATTTAGCCAGAGAAGGAGAGGTGGCCAGATGGGTAGGTAGGTATGTATTGGGTTGCCCAAAAAGTAATTGCGGATTTTTCATATAGTCGGCGTTGACAAATTAACTTTTAGCTTGCTTTAGAAAAAAAGTGTAAAAAAGTGTATTTGATTAAAGTTTAGTCTAAGTTTTATTAAAAATGCATTTACTTTCTTTTAAAAAATCCGCAATTACTTTTTGGGCAACCCAATAGATAGGCAAGTTTAAATATTTGTAAATAAATTTGGAATTAGCAGCGTTTATTGATGCAAAGACCACTTTGTGTGGCTAAGAACGAACACCTCCCAAAGATCAATGCCTGCAAATTAAGTTTTGTTCATCATAATTGAGTTATTGTCCGGAGATGAGAACAACACTTTGGAGTTAAAAGAATTCTCTGTTCCCTAGATACAATGGCACGTGATAAATATGCCTGCCCCTTTTCATGATTAATGGCCAAAGTCATTAGAGAAGTATGACATATGAGTTTATCTCTTTTCGTTTCTCATAACTTTTGCCAGCTTAGAGACCATGTAACATTAATTTTCTAGACAGCGATCGGACATTTGAAAGCGATAGGTATTATGTAACAAACTAGGCTTTAAGACAAGAATATTTTGTAATAGAAACTTGAAAATAAAAGAAAAAAATATTTCGTTATAGAAATGATTTTAAAGGGGTCCCATTTTAGAATATTTTAAAATTTCATTGCTACCAGTTATTTGATAGTCGTGCCAAGGGCAATTATTTAGGCCAGGTAACTTATTGACTAATTGGATGAAAAGAGGAAAATTATATGAAAATTTAAAGTTGGTTTCCCCAAATAACAAATAACCAAATGGAATTCAAATGAAGGTTTTTTGGGAGAAAATGTTGTCATCACATTTCAGCAGGGCCCCTCTATACAAAAACCCACTTAAATGAAAAGTATTGGGTTGCCCAAAAAGTAATTGCGGATTTTTCATATAGTCGGCGTTGACAAATTTTTTCACAGCTTGTGACTCTGTAATTGCATTCTTTCTTCTGTCAGTTATCAGCTGTTACTTTTAGCTTGCTTTAGAAAAAAAGTGTAAAAAAGTGTATTTGATTAAAGTTCATTCTAAGTTTGATTAAAAATGCATTTACTTTCTTTTAAAAAATCCGCAATTACTTTTTGGGCAACCCAATTGATTGATCTGATCGATATAGGTTGGCTTAGGTTAGGTATAAGTGGCAGTCTGCCATCAGACTCACTTAAACGTTGTCGTCCATTGTGATACCACAGGAACAAGAGAAGGAAAATGCCTTCTAATACCTACCGTTCAACCATCCAGATCGCCTTAAAAAGCCCATCAACTTGCGAATGTTCACATCCGCTAAATCAGACAAGTTCTCAAAGAAATGCAAATTTTGCCCATGAACATTCCACAAAAGGAACAGGGGCAAACTTCTCACATATCAATGAGTACGGTCCGATTCAAGTTTAAGCTCAATGATAAGGGAGCTCCTTTTTATAGCCGAGTCCGAATGGCGTGCCACAGTGCGACACCTACTTGGAGAGAAGTTTTATATGGGATAGTACCTCACAAATGTTGCCAGCATTAGGAGGGGAAAACCACCGCTGAAAATTTGTTCTGATGGTCTCGCCAGAATTCGAACCCAGGCGTTCAGGGTCATAGGCGGACATGCTAACCTCTGGGCTGCGGTGGCCTCCGAAAATGACAACCTAAAATAAAACTCCATCTAACTGCTAGTGCGGGACAAACACACAGATGGTGTTCTATAGTCTCTTCTTCTTCGATGTCCTCTCAATTTCTGCAAAAGTCGTTGCTGGCAACCTTCAGTCTGTCAGCATGATTTCCGATTGGACAGTGATCTGTCATGATGGACACAATGACTAAGACGTCTCTTCTAACCAATGGCAGCGTAGACCTCTTCAATTCCACGTTAGGCCAAATAGTTTTGTAATGCTCACAGCCCCCTCTTTGTGGCCATCTATCATTCGTTGTCCTTCGAGCCTGGTCTTGAAAACTTAGCTTACATGTCACTAGAGGCATACCCACAGATTCCAGTAGTCCTGGAATGTCCTTCGGGCATGGTCCTGAAAACTCAGCTTACATGTCGCTAGAGTCATACCCACAGAATCCAGTATCCCTGGAATGTGTACGGTTCCTTGTGATATGTATATATCTCTGTGGCCCGGTACCCAGAACAGTTGAATTTTGAACTGTTCAGCCATCTCGTTGAGGGCTCTGCGACAGTCGGGGGTGTTTTTATACCCTCCACCATAAGATGGGGGGTATACTAATTTCGTCATTCTGTTTGTAACTACTCGAAATATTCGTCTGAGACCCCATAAAGTATATATATGCTTGATCGTCGCGACATTTTATGTCGATTTAGCCATGTCCGTCCGTCTGTCCGTCCGTCCGTCCGTCCGTCCGTCCGTCTGTCTGTCGAAAGCACGCTAACTTCCGAAGGAGTAAAGCTAGCCGCTTGAAATTTTGCACAAAAACATCTTATTAGTGTAGGTCGGTTGGTATTGTAAATGGGCCATATCGGTCCATGTTTTGATAGAGCTGCCATATAAACCGATCTTGGGTCTTGACTTCTTGAGCCTCTAGAGAGCGCAGTTCTTATCCGATTGGAATGAAATTTTGCACGACATGTTTTCTTACGATATCCAACAACTGTGCCAAGTATGGTTCAAATCGGTCCATAATCTGGTATAGCTGCCATATAAACCGATCTTGGGTCTTGACTTCTTGAGCCTCTAGAGGGCGCAATTCTTATCCGATTGGAATGGAATTTCGCACGACATGTTTTGTTATGATACCCAACAACTGTGCCAAGTATGGTTTAAATCGGTTCATAACCTGATATAGCTGCCATATAAATCGATCTTGGGTCTTGACTTCTTGAGCCTCTAGAGGGCACAATTCTTATCCGATTTGAATGAGTTTTTGCTCGAAGTATTTCGTCATGATATCCAACAACTGTGCCATGTATGGTTGAAATCGGTCAATAACCTGATAAAGCTGTCATATAAACAGATCTGGGGATTTGACTTCTTGAGCTTCTAGAGGCCGCAATTCCTATCCGATTTGGCTGAAATTTTGCATGACGTATTTTATTTTTACTTTCAACAACTGTGTCAAATAAGCTTCAAATCGGTTCATAACCTGATATAGCTGCCATATAAACCGATCTGGGATCTTGACTTCTTGACCCCTAGAAGTCGCAATTATTATCCGATATGCCTGAAATTTTGTACGATGGATCCTCTCATGACCATCAACAAACGTGTTTATTATGTTCTGAATCGGTCTATAGCCCGATACAGGTCCCATATAAATCGTTCTCTCTATTTTACTTCGTGAGCCCCAATGGGCGCAATTCTTATACGAATTGGCTAAAATTTTACACAGGTCTCCAACATATAATTTAATTGTGGTCCGAACCGGACCTTATCTTGATATCGTTTTAATAGCAGAGCAACTCTTTTCTTATATCCTTTTTAGCCTAAGAAGAGATGCCGGGAAAACAGCTCGACAAATGCGATCCATGGTGGAGGGTATATAAGATTCGGCCCGGCCGAACTTAGCACGCTTTTACTTGTTTGTGTTCATAAATACGTTCTCCTGGGATTCAATGGCAGTAATAGACCTCTTCAAGTCTACGTTAGGCCAAATAGTTTTGTAATGCTCACAGCCCCCTCTTTGTGACTATCTATCATTCGTTATCCTTCGGTCCTGGTGCTTACTAAGCTAACATGTCGCTAGAGGCATACCCACAGATTCCAGTAGTCCTGGAATGTCCTTCGGGCCTGGTCCTGAAAACTTAGCTTATATGTCACTAGAGGCATACCCACCAATTCCAGTATCCCTGGAATGTGTACCTAGTCTCGCAAGCTCATTCGCTTTACAATTCCCTGTGGCTCGGCACCCAGAACATTTGAATTTTGAACTGTTCAGCCATCTCGTTGAGAGCTCAGCGACAGCCGAAGGTGGTTTTAGTGTTCGGAAGTACGTTCTCCAGGGATTGAATGGTTGTCTGAGAAGATATTCATGCCAATCATCATTGTGACATTATATCTTAGCCAATCCACCACTTCCTAAATAGCAAGGATCTCCGCTTGATACACACTGCAGTGGTCTGGTAATCTTTTCGATATGACCAGTTCTAGATTTTAAGAGTACTCCCCATAGCCCACCTAGTCGTTTAGTTTGGAACCATGCGTACAGAACCTCTATGTAACTTCTGTTACCAGGGATATTGTAGTTCCAATTGGTTCTAACAGGAATGGTGGTACAGTACTTTTTATCAAAAAGCGGCTCAGGTAGGGTCTGACCGATATAAGACTCAATTGAAATTCATTTGCGGGTAGAATACGAATATGATATCAAAAATTGTTACCAAGTTTCAGGACGGGCCGTCTCACAAAAATCTTCATCCTAGCAAAATACCCACTTCTCCAAAAGCAATAATACAGAGCAAGAGAAGTATTCGGATCATTGTAGTGAGACTTAATTGAAGGGCATTGAAAGGTATGGAGTACAAATTATATTTTGGCAACATTTTTAAAAGAAATCACATTTTAAGAAAATTTTCAAAAGAAATATAATTTTAAGAAAATTTTGCAATGAGACCAACTTTTGCCAACATTTGCAATAAAAATAAAATTTTAACAAAATTTTCTATAAAAATAATTTTTATTAATTTTTTACGAAAAAAAAATCGAACTAAAATTTCGACAAATTTAAAAAAATAAGTTAGAGCGTGCTAAGTTCGGCCGTGCCGCATCTTATATACCCTCCACCATGGATCGCATTTGTCAAATTCTTTAAATGATTTTTCCAAATAGAAAAACACCAGTCATAGAAAAACACCACCTGCAAATTTTCAGGCAAATCAAGTAATAATTGCTCCCTCCAGAGTCAAACTGGGAGATCGCTTTATATGGCAGCTATATCTGGTTGGAAGTCATACCAAACCGACATATGCAAGATATCAACCATATTGGATAAAAATTGCGCCCTCTAGTAGTAGAGCTGGCAAACTATCGATAATCGCAACATTCGATATTTTCGATAGTTTTAATAAAAAATATCGATTGTATAGATACTATCGTTAATTTCCCATCACCTATATTTCAGACGAAAATGAGAAGCAAAAATCAGGAGATCGATTTATATAGAAGCAATTTCAATACACAAACCAAATAAAACCAAGGTTAATAAAGTCAGTTGGAAGTCATCATCAACTTCAGTTGAAAATTGCGCCCTCTATAGGCGCAATGTTTTTAAAGAATACATTCAGTGTCGGATTGTTTATTTTTGCAAAAAATTTTACTTTTGCTATAATATCCATTGGAAAAATACCAATCGATATTAAGTCAAAAAATTAAATATTGATAGTATCGATAGTGCCATCGATATTTTGCAAGCTCTATCTAGTGGGCCCAAGAATTCTAATCGGGAGATCGGCGGCTATATCTGGTTATGGACAGATTCAGACCATACTTGACACAGTTGTTGGGAGTCAAAACTAAACACGTCATTCAAAATTTCAGCCAAATCGGATAGGAATTGCGCCTTCTAGGGACTCAAGAATTCTAATCGGGAGATCGGTTTATATGGCGGCTATATCAGGTCATAGACTGATTTAGACCATACTTGACATAGTTGTTGAAAGTCAAAACAAAACACCTCATGCAAAATTTCAGCCAAATCGGATAGGAATTGCGCCTTCTAGGGGCTCAAGAAGTCTAATCGGGAGATCGGTTTATATGGCAGCTATATCAGGTCATTGACTGATTTAGGCCATACTTGGCACAGTTGTTGGGAGTCATAACAAAACACTTGGTGCAAAATTTCAGCCAAATCTGATAAGAATTGCGCCCTCTAGAAGCTCAAGAAGTCAAAACCCAAGATCGGTTTATAGGACAGCTATATCAGGTTATCAACTGATTTTAACCATACTTAGCACAACTATTATAAGTGATGCCAAAACATCACATTGAAAATTTCAGCCAAATCGGATTAGAATTGCGTTCTCTAGAAGCTCAAGAAGTCAAGACCAAGATCGGTTTATATGGCAGCTATATCAAAACATGGACCAATATGACCCATTTACAATCCCAACCTATCTACACTACTAAGAAGTAGTTGTGCAAAATTGAAAGTGCCTAGCTCTACTCCTTCGAAAGTTTAAAGAAGGTCCCTCTTACCCCAAAAACGCCATCCTAAACCAAAAGTGGACTGATAGGCACAATATTGGTATCAAATGAAAGGTATTGGAGACTAGAACATGAATATCGTATTAAAGCGGGCCGCCACAACCCCAAATCTCCTCTAAACACATATATTCAACGTTTCTATCAATATGGGACTCAAATGAAAAGTATTCGGCAGTAGATTACAAAAATGGCATAAAAAGTTGGGTCCATGTAATGGGAGGTCGCGCCAACCTCAAATATCCCCAAATGGGCATATCAGTCGACCATGGCTATATGGGATGCAAATGAAAGATATTTGAGAGTAGATTACGAATATGATACTAAAATTTAAGTTCAAGTTTAGGTGGCGCTTTTCCTCCGAAAAATACGTCGAAAAGGTTATTTGACCCATTTTGGCAATATGGGACATAAATCAAAGGTCCAATTTTAGAATCACCCCCTAAAATGAACTTCATTTCCGACTATAACAATATGGAGCTCAAATCAATGGTATTTGGGAGTAAACAGCGAATTTGAAATCTATTTTCAGGGCAAAGTACCGGTGGGCACCCCAGCCTCAAAATACCCTCCAAACGGTTCATTTTTACCTACCATGGCAATATGGGGCTCAAATTAAAGGAACCGCTGACCCAACCTCAAAAATACGCCGAAAAGGTTATTTGACCCATTTTGGCAATGTGGGATATAAATCAAAGGTCCAATTTTAGCGTCACCCCCTAAAATGAACTTCATTTCCGACAATAACAAAATGTACCTCAAATCAATTGTATTTGGGAGTAAAGAAGGAATTTGAAATCTATTTTCAGGGCAAAGGGCCGGTGGGCGTCAGGCTCAAAATAGCCTCCAAACGGTTTATATTTACCGACCATGGCATTATGGGGCTCAAATTAAAGGGATTTGCTCAGGAACCGAGCAGGGGCAAACTTCTCACACATCAATGAATGCTTTCCGATTCATGTTGAGTTTATCAATGATAAGGGACATTTTTTATAGCCGAGTCCGAACGGCATGCCGCAGTTGGGAGAATTTTTACAAGACCATGCATGGCTTGGTACTTCGGAAATGTCGCCAGCATTAAGAGGGGATTACCACCGCTTTAAATTTTTTCCGATGCTCTCGGACAGGATTCGAACGCAGGCGTTCAGCATCATAGGCGGACATAGGCTACAGTGGTACGAATTTGATATACACATTCAGGGCGAAGTGTCCCCACCCTAAAAACATATTAGAGAGTTAAAGAAGGTGCAGCGGAGCGGAACCGGTGCGGCTAAGTAGTCCATAAAATTAAAATTTGTATAATTTGTTGGAAAAATATTCAACAGATATTCACAAAACTTAATGAAGCCCTTATATAGGTTTATTTGATAGATCCATAAAGGAAATCTGTCAAATGTGAATACCGGTGTAAATTTTTTGAGAAAATTTAAAATTTTTTAAAAAAATTCTCTATAGAAATATTTCGTCTTTATGATTTTTCCACAAATATCATTCATTAGCAATATTTGTAGAAAACCATACTCACATCCATCATTTCTACCTAATAATCTATAGAAGTGGAGAGAAAAAAATCTGAAACTAATTAAAATAGCTGTGAATGCCAGTTTCAAAGGTAAGCCAACACTCACAACATTCACACTCATTATCGAAAACTTCGGAAAACAGGTTTAGATGGCCTGTGATTTGTGCCGTAAAATGTTAAATCAATCATATATGTGCGCTATAATAACCATGTTCAAATTTAATTCTCTAATAACTCGGACGACAGATCATGGTCATTGTCATGATCAGCAAAGTAATAAAAAAAAAATTATAAATTCAATTGCATTGTAGCTGATGGGATATAATTAAATTTTAAGGAATTAAATGATGGAGTTATGATTTAAAAAAAAAAATACTAAGGAAAATTTTATGATTTTTTTTTTTTTTGACTAAATATCTAGGAAAATGTCTATAAAACTTAAAAAAAATTGGGGATGGCTGGCGAGATTTTTTTTTGGACCATTATAGTAACCCAAAAACACTAACTTTGTAAAAGAAACCCAAATTTGGGGTGGGGTACGTAGGGGAACCACCCCTATCTAAAACCCGCCCTCACATATTTTTACATCCATCACCACAATATGGGACTCAAATAAAAAGAGAATTGAAAATAAAAAGCGAATCTGGTATTCACGTTTGGAGCCAAGTGTTAGTCGGGCTGCTCCTCCCCCAATAACAGTCCCACAAACAGGGCATATTTACCAACTGCATATAGCAATTTGTAGCTCAAATGAAAGGTATTTTAAAGTAGAACTCGAAATTGAGACACAAGTGTTTGGAAGGTTGCTCCACTCCCAAAGGTTAACCCACACCGGATATGTACAGCTTAAACAGTCCATGTTTACTAGGGTGGACCAGTATTTATGGAAAAAACATAACCCACCAAGCGGTTCTAAGAAAATTTTCCCAAGGAGCCAAAAGTTTAAAATCACAAGCGGGCCTCCTATTTTTTAACGACTAAAAAATTGGTCCACCCTAATGTTTACCGACCACATATAGGGGTTTTAATAATAGATATTTGAAAGTAGAGCCCAAATACGATATCCATTTTCAGACAAGTGTCTAGATATGTTTTGGAATATTTGGGAAAAGAAGATTTTACAAGAATTTCTAAAAACCTAATGTGACAACCATTTTATAAAAAAAAAATATTTTTTTCAAATTTTTTAAAAATAAAACCAGCAAGGAAGGGCAAAAGTCGGGCGGTGCCGACTGTATAATACCCTACACCTACCCCATAATGTGGGCCCTATATCCAATTCTGAATCAATTTTGATGGACCTCGGCGAGCAAATATGTTCAAACTGTAAAAACCACGGTTGACAAATGACAACATTATAGCAAATTACCCAAAATCTGACGAACGTTTATATGGAAGCTATATCTAATTCTGAACCGAATCCGAGCAAACTCCCCAGATAATGTGGTAGTCGTCGAGGAAAGCGTTGTGCAAAATTTTGGCAAGATTGGTCAAACAATGCGCTTGCAGTGGCAAGCGCCAGATAAAAATCTGGCGACATATATATAGGGTTGCCCAAAAAGTAATTGCGGATTTTTCATATAGTCGGCGTTGCCAAATTTTTTCACAGCTTGTGACTCTGTAATTGCATTCTTTCTTCTGTCAGTTATCAGCTGTTACTTTTAGCTTGCTTTACAAAAAAAGTGTAAAAAAAGGATATTTGATTAAAGTTCATTCTTAGTTTTATTAAAAATGCATTTACTTTCTTTTAAAAAAATCCGCAATTACTTTTTGGGCTACCCTATATATGACAGCTATATCTAAATCTGGGCCGATTTCTATGAAATTCACCAGTATTGTTGAGAGTCATAAGAAAGTCCTTCCTGCAAAATTTCGACAGAATCGGATACAAAAATGATCCATTTTTTGCAATACTTCTCAAAATCGGACAAACATATATATGAGAGGTATATCAAAATCTGAACCGATTTCGAGAAAACTCCTCAGATACTGTGGCAGTCGTCGAGGAAAGCGTTTTGCAAAATTTTGCCAAGACGGATCAATAAATGCGCTTGCTGTTACTCTAGAAGTTAAAATCGGGCGATACATATATATGAGAGCTATATCTAAATCTGAACCGATTTCCATGAAATTCACCCGGTATATTGAGAGTCAAGAGAAAATCTCTTCTGCCCAATTTCGAGAAAATCGGTTAACAAAAGACCATTTTATTGCAATGTTACTGAAAATCGGATGAACATATATATGGAAGCTATATCCAGATCTGAACCGATTTTGACCAAACTCTATGTATATTGTGGTAGTCATCGACGAAAGCGTTGTGCAATATTTTGGCAAGATTGGTCAATAAATGTGCTTGCAGTGGTTCTAGGAGTGAAAATCGGGCGATATATATATATATATGAGAGCTATATCTAAATCTGAACCGATTTCCATAAAATTCACCAGTAATATTGAAAGTCGTAAAAAAATCCTTTCTGCCAAATTTCGCCAAAATCAGTTAACAAATGACCATTTTATTGCTGTATTACTGCAATTTGGACGAACATATATATGGGAGCTACATCCAGATCTGAACCGATTTGTACTAATTTCAATAGGCTTTGTCTCTAGGACGAAAAACATGCCTGTACCAAATTTGAAAATGATCGAATGAAAACTGCGACCTGTACTTTGTACACAAATTAACATGGACAGACGGACAGACAGACGGACAGACAGATGGACAGACAGACGGACAGACAGACGGACAGACAGACGGACAGGCAGACGGACAGACAGACGGACGGACAAAAAGACAGAAAAGTGATTCTGAGTCGATCGGTATACTTATCAATGGGTCTATCTCTCTTCCTTTTGGGTGTTACCAACAAATTCACTAAGTTATAATACCCTGCACCACAGTGGTGGTGTAGGGTATAACAAGAAAAAGCTTGCTAAGTTCGGCCGGGCCGAATCATGGGAACCCACCACCATGGATTCTGCTAAAATTTAACACTAAGTAAATTTTGTTGAAAGGCATGATTTTATGGTTGTATGGTTTATAGACTGATTTGGACCATATTTGGGATAGTTGTTGGAAGTCGTAAAAGAACATCGCATGGAAAAGTTCAGCCAAATCGGACAATAAATGAGGCTTCCAGGGGCTTAAGAAGTCAAATCGGAAGATTGTTTTATATGGGAGCTATATCAGGTTATAGACAGATTCGGACCGTACTCGACACAGTTGTTGGAAGTCATAACAAAACATTATGTGCAAAATTTCAGCCAAATCGAATAAAAATTGTGGCTTCCATGGGCTCAAGAATCCAAATCGGGCGATCGGTTTATATGGGAGCTATATCAGGTTATAGGCCGATTCAGATCGTACTTTATACAGTTGTTTAACTTGAACACAAATTTTAATGTCATATTCGTAATCTACTCCCAAATACCTTTCATTTGAGTCCAATATAGACATGGTCGGCTAATATGCCCATTTGGGGGTACTTGGGGGTGGAGCGACCTCCCATTACTTGGACCTAATTTTGTATGCCATATTTGTAATCTACCGTTGAATACTTTTCATTTGAGATCCATATTGACATGAACGTCGTATACATCTGTTTAGAGGAGTTTTTGGTTTGGGGAGGCCCGCGGTGTACCCAAATTTTAATGCAATATTCGTTTTCTAGTCTCCAATACCTTTCATTTGATACCCATATTGTGTCTATTGGTCCACTTTTGGTTTTGGATGACGTTGTTGGGCTAGGGTGCAGGGACCGCCCCCATCCGATATATAAAAATTATATAGCCTATGTTTCCTTCCAGACAAACCTACACAATTTGTGAAAATTTTAAGAAAATCGGTTCAGCCGTTTTTGATTCTACGGAACAAACAAAAAAACCGAGTCCCATATAGTAATGATGGGTCATATGCCCATTTAAGGCGTTTTTGGGGGGTAGGTTGATCCCCTATACTTCGATCTGATTTTGTATACCAAATTCGTAATCTACAGCCGAATACCTTTCATTTGAGGCCCATATTGACATGAACGACCCATAAGTCTGTTTGGGGTAATTTTAGGGTGGGGGTGGTCCGATGGGTACTTAGTCCCAATTTTTAATACCATATTCGTATTTCAGTTTCCAATACCTTTCATTTGATACCCATATTGTCCTGGGTTTGATTTTGGGTGCTATTTTTGGGCAAAGGGGGAGGGTCCGTCCCCCTTCCGAAATTAACAAATTATAAAGCCTTGCCCTAATTTTGTCTTATATTCTTGTTTGAACTTCGTACCCAGACGATAGATCAGTAAATTATGAAACTTTAACAACCTTTTTCTCAAAATGTTTTTTTTACCCTCCACCATAGGATGGGGGTATACTAATTTCGTCATTCTGCAAAATACCCCCCTCGAAATATTCGTCTAAGATCTCATAAAGTATATATATTCTTGATCGTCATGATATTGTAAGTTGATCTAGCCATGTTCGTCCGTCTGTCGAAAGCACGCCAACTTTCGAAGGAGTAAAGCTATCCGCTTGAAATTTTGCACAAATACTTCTTATTAGTGTAGGTCGGTTGGGAATGTAAATGGACCATATCGGTCCACGTTTTGAGATAGCTGCAATATAAACTGATCTTGGATCTTGATATCTTGAGCCACTAGAGGGCGGAATTCCTATCCGATTTGGCTGAAAATTTGCATGAGGTCTGTCTGTCGAAAGCACGCCCACTTTCGAAGGAGTAAAGCTTTCCGCTTGAAATTTTGCACGAATACTTTTTATTAGTGTAGGTCGGTTGGGATTGTAAATGGGCCATATCGGTCCACTTTTTGAGATAGCTGCAATACAAACCGATCTTGGATCTTGATTTCTTGAGCCACTAGAGGGCGCAATTCCTATCCGATTTGGTTGAAATTTTGCATGAGGTGTTTTGTTATGACTCCCAATAATTGTGCGAAGTATGGCTGAAATCGGTCTATAATCTGATGTAGCTGCCATATAAACCGATCTTGGATCTTGATTTCTTGAGCCACTAGAGGGCGCAATTCTTATCCGATTTGGCTGAAATTTTGCATGAGGTGTTTTGTTATGACTTCCAACAATTGTGTTAAGTATCGGTCTATAACCTGATATAGCTGTCATATAAACCGATCTGGGGTCTTGACTTCTTGAGCCTCTATAGGACACAATTCCTATCCGATTTGCCTGAAATTTTGCATGCTGTGTTTCATTATGACGGCCAACAACAGTGCTAATTACGATGTAAATCGGTCCATAAGCTGATATAGTTGCCATATAAACCGATCTTGGATCTTGACTTCTTGACCTATTAGAGGGCGCAATTCCTATCCGATTTGCCTAAAATTTTACATGCTGTGTTTCGTTATGACTTCCAACAACTGTGCTAAGTATGGTTCAAATCGGTCCATAACCTGATATAGCTGCCATATAAACCGATCTGGGGTCTTGACTTCTTGAGGCTCTAGGGGACACAATTCCTATCCGATTTGCCTGAAATTATGCATGCTGTGTTTCGTTATGACTTTCAACAACTGTGCCAAGTATGGTTCAAATCGGTTCATAACCTGATATAGCTGCCACATAAACCGATCTTGGATCTTGACTTCTTGAGCCTCAAGAGGACACAATTCCTATCCGATTTGCCTGAAATTATGCATGCTGTGTTTTGTTATGACTTCCAACAACTGTGCCAAGTATGGTTCAAATCGGTTCATAACCTGATATAGCTGCCATATAAACCGATCTTGGATCTTGACTTCTTGAGTCTCAAGAGGGCGTAATTTTTCCTTCCATATACGTGTCAAATATGGTCTGAATCGGTCTTCAGCCTGATACAGCTTCCCTTATAAACCGATCTCCCTATTTTACCTTTTGAGCCGCCTTAAAGGCCCAATTCTTATGCGATTTCGCTGAATTTTTACACATAGACTTCTACTGTGGTCTCCAACACTCATTTCAATTAGTATAGCAATTCTTTTCTTTTATCCTTTGTTTGTCTGAAATGAGATACCGGGAAAGAATTCGACAAATGCGATCAATGGTGGAGGGTATATAAGATTCGGCCCGCACGAACTTAACACGCTTTTACTTCTTCTCCATGAACATTCCATTTAGGAACAGGGGATACTTCTCTCATTTGCAATGAGTGCAGTCCGATCAATGTTTAAGCTCAACGATAGGGGGCCTACTTTTTTATGCCGAGTTCGTTCGGTGTGCCACATAGCGACACCACTTGGTAGAGAAGTTTTAACATGGCAGATAACCTTATAAATGTAGCCAGCATTAGTAAGGGGATAACCACCTCTGAAAATTAACGCCGGAATTTGAATCCAGGTGTTCGGTGTCATAGGCGGACATGCTAACACCTCTGCGCCACGGTGGCCTCCAGGCATACCATTTCAAACATGTTTATTGATATTTTTGGCTCAACTATGAGTAAAAGACATAGAGCATTGTACATTCTCTTTAAAATTAAAATTTTATTTCTCACATGACAGCAATTTTTTTCCTATCTAGGTATATGCAATGACTGGCATAAAAATTTACCTACAAACCTTAGCCGTCTCTATTAATTTTGACCGTTTTTTTTTTTATACGAAATCGTTTCTTTTTTGGTAATATTCTTAAAATCCCAGTCACACATGAATAAACATCTCGATTTAATTTTAACATTTTTACAATATAATTAGCCTAGTCATTATCATTTGGCGTTTTTGTTGTTGTTGTTGTTGTAGTTGTAGTTGGCTGGCAACCAGCATTAGGCAACAGAGTCTTTGAAGGCATTCATTAGCAATGAATTGATGGTGGTGGGTCACTCAGTCAGCCAATCAACCACTCTGAGTGTTGAAGGGGTGTAGTGGTGGGGTGATGCTGCTCAAACGAGAAATTGATGATCTTAAATTGCGCTGAACTGTGAGATTCTATGGAATTGAGATGAAGAGACCGCAGAATTGACATAAAATCACCTTGAGCGCTTGAACTCAATAAGCGATACAATTAATGAGCGCCGATATGTAAATATTTCCACAGATATGCACGAGCATGCGTTTTTGTTTTCGCATTGAAAAGACAAAGGAAGGGTTTCTGTATGCCATCGCGCTAATGGAAACCAGTCCCCATCACTACCACCTAGAGAATACTTGTGTGTAAGCAAGAATTCGTAAAAAGCGAATCTATTTCCAGCCTTTCAGCTAAAGGAAACCAGTTTAACTAGACCCCCCCCCCCTCCCCCTTAACTATGCAGACTGAAATTAGCCTGTTTTCCATAAAGAAAAACTTAAAGCTCTAAATATTGCCTAATAAAACTTACGAATTTATTAAGACCATATGTCTGTCTGTCTGTCTGTCTCTCCGTTTGTCTGCAGAGCAACTCTGTCCAAAATAACTGAACACAACAACAAAAATACCTGCTGAAAGCAAAACAGTGCACGATGGACGATGGTGGTTGGTGGTTTTTCAAAAAACCAGAAATGGCAAATTGTGGTTGATTTCCAACTATCCCAACAGCCCAACCGGCCAGTTAGCAATATACCAAACAGCTAGCCAGTAGCCGTAAGCCGCCGGTTTTAGTCCGCTCCACTAAGCCCACAACTGATGGATTGTTATGAAGCGGCCAACATCTATGGGCCATGCGCCACCACACAGCATTCATGGGCTTACATTTGTTAGACCATGCAGCAATCACCTTACGGTGCTGGGGTAGGGGATAGTCTGCGACTGCGCTATGCTTCCGAATATTTTCTTTGATGACTCTATGGCATAAGTCGTGCGTGCTTTTCCGTTGATTGAGAATCACTCACGAAATAACTTCCACCTGATTATACACACATAACACAAGATACGAATATTTATGAAAAGTGTGGCCACAAGATGGCATACCAATATGGCTTAGAGAGGGTCGAGAAAAAATACAGGAAATTCAACAAAAAATGAAAAAAAAAAAAAAATAAATTCAATATCAAAATTTCGTAAGAAATTGAGGCCAATGGACAATACTCCACTATAGAATGGGGTATACTATTGGGTTGCCCAAAAAGTAATTGCGGATGTTTTAAAAGAAAGTTAATGCATTTTTGATAAAACTTGAAATGAACTTTAATCAAATATACTTTTTTTACACTTTTTTTCTAAAGCAAGCTAAAATTAACAGCTGATAACTGACAAAAGAAAGAAAGCAATTACAGAGCCACAAGCTGTGAAAAAAATTTGTCAACGCCGACTATATGAAAAATCCGCAATTACTTGTTGGGCAACCCAATAATTTCGTCATTCCGTTTGTAACACCTCGAAATATGCGTCTGCAAATGCAAATTTTGCTCATGAACATTCCACTAAGGAATAGGGGCTAACTTCTTACATATCAATGAGTGCAGTCCGATAAAAGTTTTATAGTCCGAGTCTGAACGGCGTGCCGCAGTGCGACACCTCTTTGGAGAGAAGTTTTACATGGCATAGTACCACACAAATGTTGCCAGCATTAGGAGGGGAAAACCATCGCTGAAGATTTTTTCTGATGGTCTCGCCAGGATGCGAACCCAGACGTTCAGCGTCATAGACGGACATGCTAACCCCTGCGCTACGGTGGTAGACGAAATATGCATCCAAGATCGCATAAAGTATTGGGTTGCCCAAAAAGTAATTGCGGATTTTTCATATAGTCGGCGTTGACAAATTTTTTTCACCCAATATATTGGGTTGCCCAAAAAGTAATTGTGGATTTTTTAAAAGAAAGTAAATGCATTTTTAATAAAACTTAGAATGAACTTTAATCAAATATACTTTTTTTACACTTTTTTTCTAAAGCAAGCTAAAAGTAGCACAAGCTGTGAAAAAAAAATACGCAATTACTTTTTGGGCAACCCAATATATATTCTTGATCGTCATGACATTCATGCCATGTCCATGGCTAGATCGGCTCAAGCACCCTAACTTTCGAAGGAGTACAGCTAGGCGCTTGAAATTTTGCACAAATATTTCTTATTAGTGTAGGTCGGTAAGTATTGCAAATGGGCCATATCCATTCATGTTTTGATATAACTGCCATATAAACCGATCTTGAGTCTTGACTTTTTGAGCTTCTGGGGGAAGCAATTCATATCCCATTTGGCAGAATGTTTGTCCGGGATGTTTTTGGTACCACTTCCAATATTTATACTTAAAATGGTTCAAATCGGTTTATAACCTGATACAGCTGACATATAAACCGATTGGTCCGATTCGGACCATAATCGAATTTAAAGCTGGAAACCATAGCAGAAGTCTTTGTGTCAAATTTCAGGCAATTCCAATAAGAATTGCGTCCTTTGGGGGCTCAAGAAATAAAATAGGGAGATCGGTTTAGTTGGGAGCTGTATCAAGCTATAGACCGATTCATATTTGTCACGTATGTTGAAGGTCATGGAAGTAGCCGTTCTACTAAATTTCAGCCAAATCGGATAATAATGGCGCCATCTAGAGGCTCAATAAGTCAAGATCCCAGATCGGTTTATATGACAGCTATATCAGGTTATGGACCCATTTAAACCATATTTGGCACAGTTATTGGAAGTCATAACAAAACACGTTATACAAAATTTTAGCCAAATCGGATAATAATCGCGCCCTCTAGAGGCTCAAGAAGTCAAGACCCTAGATCGGTTTATATGACAGCTATATCAGGTTATGAACCAATTTAAACCGTACTTAGCACAGTAGTTGGAATTCGTAATAAAATACGTCATGCAAAATTTCAGCCAAATCGGAATATAATGGCGCCCTCTAGAGGCTCAAGAAGTCAAGACCCTAGATCGGTTTACATGACAGTTATATCAGGCTATGAACCAATTTACACCGTACTTAGCACAGTAGTTGGAATTCGTAATAAAATACGTCATGCAAAATTTCAGCCAAATCGAATAATAATGGCGCCCTCTAGAGGCTCAAGAAGTCAAGACCCTAGATCGGTTTACATGACAGTTATATCAGGCTATGAACCAATTTACACCGTACTTAGCACAGTAGTTGGAATTCGTAATAAAATACGTCATGCAAAATTTCAGCCAAATCGGATAATAATGGCGCCCTCTAGAGGCTCAAGAAGTCAAGATCCCAGATCGGTATATATGACAGCTATATCAGGTTATGAACTGAGTTCTACTAAATTTAACACAGTTGTTGGAAGCTATGACAAAACACCTCATGTAAAATTTCAGATAAATCGGATAAGAATTGCGCCCTCTAGTGGCTCAAGGAAAATTTTTCAAGAAACATGCGATCGAAAATATTTTTTTTTTTTTTTTTGGAAAAAAAATTCTCCTCAGGAGAAAAGTATTGAAAATATTTTTATATTTATTTTTTTAAAAAAGAAAAACAAGAGCGCAGTGGAAAAATATTTTCAAAACCCGCATGAATTTTCGAAAATTTTAATTTTTTTGGCAAAAAGTCGATAAATATTTTCAAAAAGTTGAATTTATTTATTAAAAATTTACTCATTTTATGTTATGTACCACTTTTTTTCTTAACACCTCCAATTTAAATTTGAGAAAATTTATCCACAATTGTTGTTAAATAACTACAATTGAGCCCCAATTTAAAATGAAAATATGGCCCAATATTATTCACCCCCCAATTTAATTGGAAAAGTTCAGATTCCCTTGAGAAAAACCCAAATTGGCCCCAATAGCTGCATGAAAAAAGGCCCCATATCGTATCTGTTTGGGGCATATTTTCATTTTGGTTGACCCCGAATCAAAGTTCCTACCACCCCCAAGTTTAACACCAGACAATGGAGGGCCACCGTAGCGCAGAGGTTAGCATATCCGCCTATGACGCTGAAAGCCTGGGTTCGTATCCTGGCGAGACCATCAGAAAAAAATTTCCAGCGGTGGTTGTCCCCTCCTAATGCTGGCAACATCAGTGAGGTACAATGCCATGTAAAACTTCTCTCCAAAGAGGTGTCGCACTGCGGCACGCCGTTCGGACTCGGCTATAAAATGGAGGCGCCTTATCGTTGAGCTTAAAACTTGAATCGGACTGCACTCATTGATATGTTAGAAGTTTGCCCCTGTTCCTTAGTGGAATGCTCATGGGCAAAATTTGCAATTTGCAATGGACCCAAAAAAAACCCAATTTGAAAAGGAAAATAGGCCCCGAAATTTGCGGTATTTTTGAACTATGGGAAATGTCCCCAACATAAATGCAACCCAAAGTAAGCAAATGTACATCAGCATAATCTTTAATTAAAATTTTATCTACATAAAAATAATTGTTTATATTTATTTTAAAATATTTGTAAAAAATTTTAATTGTTGTTGTTGTAATCACATGTGTGCGTGTGAAGTTGGCGATACCCGTTCCGGTCTATACGACCTATCGCTGCGGGAACATAATGGCCATTGGTTATTCAAAGGCGCCAATATTTCGCTTTGTCGTATCGAACATCCTAAGAACTCAGTATTTAGGCAAGAGCCGGTGCCACCCGGCCTCTCACTAAGACTCTCCACTCGTTACCGCTAATTGTCCGTGACTGCAGGGCCGAAGTTCCTACTGCCCTACAACTAAACAGCAAAAAAAAACCCTATTAGAAAAGGAAAACAGGCCTACTCCGTATGGAACATTTCACTATCCTCAACCTGTGGACGCGCTCGGTAGCTCCCAGCTAAGCTTTTCGTGATATCGAAGAACACCACACAGAATGAAGTTTATAGTTCTAGCCAGTGTGATGCTCATATTGGTTTGCCCAAAAAGTAATTGCGGATTTTTCATATAGTCGGCGTTGACAAATTTTTTCACAGCTTGTGACTCTGTAATTGCATTCTTTTTTCTGTCAGTTATCAGCCGTTACTTTAAGCTTGCTTTAGAAAAAAAGTGTAAAAAAAAGTATATTTGATTAAAGTTCATTCTAAGTTTTATTAAAAATGCATTTACTTTCTTTTAAAAAATCCGCAATTACTTTTTGGGCAATCCAATAGTTATACCGTACCGGTGAATTATCATAAAAAATGGCGATAAATTTTCATTATCAAACAAAATTTCGTTAAAATTCGTTAAATAAAAACAGTTTCTAGCCATTTTCTAGAAAAAAAAAAATTTTTTTTCTTAACCATTGACCCCCTCTATTAAACAACTGCAATTACATATGTGAACACATTTCTCTCTTTATTTCCTCTTATTTATTTATATGTTCACTTTTTGTTTTTGTTTTATTTTTATTTTGTTTTTTAATTTTTATTTTGTTTATATCGCAATACCAGAAATACAAAAATTCCATTCATTTTATGAGGCGACTTTTTGCACTGCCCCATGATTTATTCAACTTTTTTTTTTTTTTTTTGGTGGGGGCTTCCAGCAATTCAGTGCTTAAATACCACACTTTAATTGAACGTATTTGAAAAGTAAATAAAAACAAAATCGCGTTTTTTTGCGGTTTCGCTACCATTGACGTTATTTAGTCAATGATTTATCAACATAGCGGAAAAGCAAAAAAAAACGAAAAACATTAGCTGTCATAAATTTGGCAATGACGAATCTTTTATTCCCTAAAGTAATGGCTGATTTTTTACCCACCACTAGGATAGGGGGTTGTTGTTGTAGCTGTGTGTTGTCTTCTATCTTTCGTCTGCTTCATTGTGTCGAGTGTCCAGAACCAGAAACTCTGCGACTAAGATGCGATGCGTCTAGAGGGATCTAGGTCTGAGACTAGTGGGTCTGCGACTGAGATGCGATGCTAGGCATTTAAATAGATGACGTGTGTTTTGTGGTCCCTGGTCGCAATCGGGACATACATCTTGCGCTTGGGCATCAATCCTAGCTCTATATGAGTTGAGGCGGCTACATCTGTCGAATCGTAATTGAGCCAGAATTACTCTGGCTTGCCGACGGAGGTCAATTTCTTCAGGTGCAATGGGAGGCGGTCGTTCTCCAAGGACCACATTCACCCGGTAGCTATTCGCCATATCTGCTACCGTGTCTACATGAATGTTGTCTCTCTTGTTGCACTAACCTTCACGCTCTTCAGCATGTAGTAGGATCTTTGTTACCCGATAGAGGGGGTTCACATGAGAACTGAGGAGAAAGGCCGTCGCAGTTCGAAGAGCGACATTCTGACAGATCTGAACATTATTTCACTGCGTGTCACAGAGCTGAAGATACCACACTGGCGCTGCTTAACTTGCCGCAGGCCGGCCAATGGCTTTGTACGTGGTCAACAAGCGTTCATTGTCAGCACCCCAAGTGTTGCCGGCAAGTGACTTTTTTAGAATTTTTTACAACTGTCTAATGTGACACCAAGTATTTTGGGACACTTGATGGTCGGAATTTTGACTCCATCGACCATAATTTTCAGCTCCCTACCCACCTCATGCGTGTATGTAGTGAACACTGTCGCTGAAGATTTGATGGCAGATATCTCCAGAACTCTTGCCGCGAAATAAGGGCCAGGTTTGTTAAGGTAGACGCAAATGTCATTAATGGGCATATGAGCAGAATATTTTACAACCGTCTAATGTGACACCAAGTATTTTGGGACACTTGATAGTCGGAATTGTGACTCCATCGACCATCATTTTCAGCTCCCTACCCACCTCATACGTGTATGTAGTGAACAATGTGGCTGAAGATTTGATGGCAGATATCTCCAGATCTCTTGCACGTGAGGAGAATTTTTTCCAACCGTCTAATGTGACACCAAGTATTTTGGGACACTTGATGGTCGAAATTGTGACTCCATCGACCATCATTTTCAGCTCCCTACCCACCTCATGCGTGTATGTAGTGAACAATGTGGCTGAAGATTTGGTGGCAGATATCTCCAGAACTCTTGCCGCGAAATAAGGGCCAAGTTCGTTGAGGTAGACGAAAATGTCATTAATGGGTGCTAGGGTCGAATGCCATGATTGTACAATCGCCCGTATATGATACTACCTTTATGCCGTCTTGAATGGGGGTGGAATGGATGATAGGTAGAGGTTAAACTGTGTCGAAGATATCAATCCGCCTTGGGGAACTCCCTGTTTCTCCCTGTCTGTTGGTCCGTCTGTATGTATGTCCGTAGGTTTGTATGTCTGTCTGTATGTCCGTTTGCAAGTTCATCGGTCTGCTTGTTTTTCTGTTCGCCTGTTGTCTGTGCACCTGTCAGTCTGTTCGTCCATCTAATCGTTCGTCCGTCTGCCTATCTGTTTGTCCCGTTTGTTTGTATGTCCGTTTGTTTGAAGGTCCATCTGTTTGTATGTCCGTCTATTTGTATGTCAGTCTGTTTGTATGTCCGACTGTTTGTGTGTCCGTTTGAATGTCCGTCTGTCTCTGTGTCTCCGATTTAAATGAAGTTTTGCACGTGGTGTTTTGGTACCACTTTTAACAACTGCGCTAAGTATGGTTAAAATCGGTCCATGTTTTGATATATGCTGCCATATGAACCGATCTTGGGTCTTGACTTCTTGAGCCTCTAGAGGGCGCAATTCTCCTTCGATTTGACTGAAATTTTCCACGTGATATTTGGTATCACTTGCAACATTTGTGCTAAGTATGGTTCAAATCGGTACATAACCTGATATAGCTGCCATATAAACCGATCTTGGGTCCTGACTCCTTGAGCCTCTAGAGGGCAAAATTCTCCTCCGATTTGACTGTAATTTTGCAAGTGGTGTTTTGGTACCACTTGCAACATTTGTGCTAAGTATGGTTCAAATCGGTATATAACCTGATATAGCTGCCATATAAACCGATGTGGGATGTTGACTTCTTGAGCCTCTAGAGGGCGCAATTCTCATCTGATTTAACTGAAATTTTGCACGTGGTGTTTTAGTATAACTTGCAAATTGTGTGCTAAGTATGGTTTAAATCGGTACATAACCTGATATAGCTGCCATATAAACCGATCTTGGGTCTTGACTTCTTGAGCCTCTAGAGGGCGCAATTCTCATCCGATTGGAATGAAATTTTGCACATGATGTTTTAGTATCACTTGCAACATTTGTGCTAAGTATGGTTGAAATTGGTTCATAAACTGACATAGATGCCATATAAACCGATCTTGGGTCTTGATTTCTTGAGCCTCTAGAGGGCGCAATTCTCCTCTGATTTGACTGACATTTTGCACGTGATGTTTTGGTATCACTTGCAACATTTGTGGTAAGTATGGTTCAAATCGGTTCATAAACTGATATAGCTGCTATATAAACCAATCATGGGTCTTGACTTCTTGAGCCTCTAGAGGGCGCAATTCTCCTCCGATTAGACGGAAATTTTGCACATGATGTTTTAGTATCACTTGCAACATTTGTACTAAGTATGGTTCAAATCGGTATATAGCCTGATATAGCTGTCATATAAACCAATCATGGGTCTTGACTTCTTGAGCCTCTAGAGGGCGCAATTCTCGTCCGATTTGACTGAAATTTTGCAAGTGGTGTTTTGGTACCACTTTTAACAACTGCGCCAAGTATGGTTCAAATTGGTACATAACCTGATATAGCTGCCATATAAACCGATCTGGGATCTTGACTTTTTGAGCCTCTAGAGGGCGCAATTCTCCTCCGATTGGACAAAAATTTTGCACATGATGTTTTAGTATCACTTGCAACATTTGTGCCAAGTATGGTTCAAATCGGTATATAGCCTGATATAGCTGTCATATAACCCAATCATGGGTCTTGACTTCTGGAGCCTCTAGAGGGCGCAATTCTCCTCCGATTTGACTGAAATTTTGCACTTGGTGTTTTGGTATCACTTCCAACAACTGCGCCTTGTATGATTTAATTCGGTTTACGTTTTGATATAGCTGGCATATAAATCGATCTGGGGTCTTGACTTTTGAGCCTCTAGAGGGCGCAATTCTCATCTGATTTGACTAAAATTTTCTACAACGGCTTCTCTCATGACTTTCAGCATATGTGTCTATTATGATCTGAATTGATCAATAGCTTGATATAGCTCCCATATAAACCTATCTCCCGATTTTACTTCATGAGCCCCTACAATGCGCAATTCTTATCCAAATGAACTGAAATATTACACAATGACTTCTATGCGTTGCCCAAAAAGTAATTGCGGATTTTTCATATAGTCGGCGTTGACAATTTTTTCACAGCTTGTGACTCTGTAATTGGATTCTTTCTTCTCTCAGTTATCAGCTGTAACTTTTAGCTTGTTTTAGAAAAAAAGTGTAAAAAAAGTATATTTGATTAAAGTTCATTCTGAGATTTATTAAAAATGCATTTACTTTCTTTTAAAAAATCCGCAATTACTTTTTGGGCAACCCAATGCAATGTTCAGCATTCATTTATGGTCCGAATCGGACTATAACTTGATATAGCTCCTATAGCATAACAGTTCTTATTCACTATTCTTTGTTTGCCTAAATAGAGATACCGCGCAAAGAACTCGACAAATGCCATCCATGGTGGAGGGTATATAAGATTCGAATTGGCCGAACTTAGCACGCTCTTACTTGTTATATATCACTCGATCGAGTTGTCAGTGTGCTTTTACCACATCCGAAATTCTCTTCATTGCAGAACTTAATGGCGGATGTTGAATATCCTAGAAGTCGGTTTGGATGACATCTATGTTGTGGAGACTGAACTTGTTGCCTAAAGTTTAAAAAGTCTTTTGGCTGTGATGTGTTGTGAGCACACCCCAGTTCTTTGTCAATTTCAATTCATTATTGACGTCCAAAGTTGGTCTTCATCGTAGTTGAATAATCCTGTTAGAAAAATGTCTCAATGAGATCAAAATTATCGATTATCGAATTTAGATATCAATAACGAATTTATCGATTTTAGAAATCAGCACCAAGCAGCATTAATGGGGGAGCTATGATAAAATGGTAAGGAAAAAAAATTCCATTTACATCATTGAACAAATTGAGCAAAATTTCGAGCGGCTACTTTGAATTGTTCCAAAGATTGCGTGCTTTTGACGGACGGACAGACGGACGGACGAATGGGCAGACAGACAAACGAACATGACAAGATCGACATAAAATGTCAAGACGATATATTTCTATGGCTTTATTTGCATCTGTGTGTATTTTTTTAATCTATAGACGGTCAGACGGTCAAACGTTTGAAGGACACATGATTATACAATCTGCCGTAGAGATGTATGGACGAATACTCGTAGTAGAACAGATGAAACAGAGATTAGATAAGTGGTGATATCGAAGGTTGAGTAGAACAGAAGAGCTGCTTCGAAGCAGTCTGCTATCACAATTTTGTAGCCATTGAGAACAAAGGTCAGAAATGGTTATCGAACACATAATGCCGGGCAACTGTAAGGTGAGCGGATTACTAACCGTGCTTTAGGGATGTATACAAATCTTTATACCAACTAAGACTATTATAACAACCAAACTTAAATGAAATCTCCAATTAATTTTTATACCCTCCACCATAAGATGGGGGGTATACTAATTTCGTCATTCTGTTTGTAACTACTCGAAATATTCGTCTGAGACCCCATAAAGTATATATATTCTTGATCGTCGCGACATTTTATGTCGATCTAGCCATGTCCGTCCGTCTGTCCGTCCGTCCGTCTGTCTGTCGAAAGCACGCTAACTTCCGAAGGAGTAAAGCTAGACTCTTGAAATTTTGCACAAATACTTCTTATTAGTGTAGGTCGGTTGGTATTGTAAATGGGCCATATCGGTCCATGTTTTGATATAGCTGCCATATAAACCGATCTTGGGTCTTGACTTTTTGAGCCTCTAGAGTGCGCAATTCTTATCCGATTGGGATGAAATTTTGCACGACGTGTTTTGCTATGATATCCAATAACTGTGCCAAGTATAGTTCACATCGGTCCATAGCCTGATATAGCTTCAATATAAACCGATCTTGGGTCTTGACTTCTTGAGCCTCTAGAGTGCGCAATTCTTATCCGATTGGAATGAAATTTTGCACTACGTGTTTTGTTATGATATCCAATAACTGTGCCAAGTGTGATTCAAATCGGTCTATAACCTGATATAGCTGCCATATAAACCGATATTGGGTCTTGACTTCTTGAACCTCTAGAGGGCGCAATTCTCATCCGACTAGACTGAAATTTTGCCCATAGCATTTTAGTATCACTTCTAACAACTGTGCTAAGTATGGTTCAATTCGGGCCATTACCTGGTATAGCTGTCATATAAACCGATCTTGGGTCTTGACTTCTTGAGACTCTAGAGTGCGCAATTCTTATCCGATTAGAATGAAATTTTGCACCACGTGTTTTGTTATGATATCCAACAACTGTGCCAAGTATGGGTCAAATCGGTACATAACCTGATGTAGCTGCCATATAAACCGATCTTGGGTCTTGACTTCTTGGGCCTCTAGATAGCGCAGTTCTTATCCGATTTGCCTGAAATTTTGTACCATCAACATACGTGTTTATTATGGTCTGAATCGGTCTATAGCCCGATACAGCTCCCATATAAATCGATCCCTCTATTTTACTTTTTGAGCCCCCAAAGGGCGCAATTCTTATTCGAATTGGCTGACATTTTACTCAGGTCTCCAACATATAATTTAATTGTGGTCTAAACCGGATCATAACTTGATATCGCTCTAAAAGCAGATTTTTCTTTCTTTCTTTTCTTATATCATTTTTTGCCTAAGAAGAGATGCCGGGAAAAGAACTGACAAATGCGCTCCATGGTGGAGGGTATATAAGATTCGGCCCGGCCGAACTTAGCACGCTTTTACTTGTTCTAAATGTTACAAACTGTATAACCCGGTATACCCTCCATTCTATGTTGAAGGGTATATAAAAATCAGCTGCTAAACAAAAATGCGTCAAAAATTAAAAATAAATTATTATGTTTAGTGTTTTTGTTTTTCTTGTGTCTGACTAAATGGGAATAGGAAATTATTTCATGGGTTTCAAAAAAAAAAAAAAAAAAAAAAAAACCACAACACCTGAAACCCTCGAACACCATGCTTTAAACTGCCAAACTGCAAACAATGTTCAAAAATTATAGCCAAATAAGCAGAAATCGTTCACGCACACCCAAAACCAATTGGAGGTAATTGTTGTGATCTCTTCCTATGATTTCCACAGGGCCGACATTATC
Source organism: Stomoxys calcitrans (assembly GCF_963082655.1). Lineage (NCBI taxonomy): Eukaryota > Metazoa > Arthropoda > Insecta > Diptera > Muscidae > Stomoxys > Stomoxys calcitrans. The sequence continues at coordinate 143,338,823 of NC_081556.1, read as the reverse complement.
AACGTCATCAGTTTTGCTAGTCATTTGTAAACGCTTGAATGGAATCATAATGATGATGACTAACCTAATTGGAGGTGGGAGGGGGGATGTGTAGCTACTCTTTGCATGATTTATTTTTCTTTTCTTTCTTCGGCAATGGCTTACTATTGCGCAATAAATTGACTTCCTTTTCGATTGCTTTCATAAAACCACTGCAAGCAGCATTACTGCGACTACTTTCTATAAGACAATGCAAACTTGAAATTAGCATTTGTTAATGTGTCCCAGTTTTGGTTTGTTTTTATTGTTTCTAATTATTCAATCCATTTGAAAGTGCAATCAAAAGGTGGTGATTCATAAAAACCATTTCCTTTTTTTTTTGTAATGGCAACGGATATGCTTCAAGCAGATGGACTTTTGAAATGGACTTTTAAGTGGTACAAAATTCTCAGAAGGAAAAAAAAAATTGAAAAACTTGAAAAATAATAGAATGTAATCAAAACAAATTGTCTTAAGGAAATTGTTTAATTTAATAAATAATTAAATTAATTAAAATTTAATGTCGTTTTTATGGCCCCAAACATAGGATGGGTTATAAAGGGTGATTTTTTTGAGGTTAGGATTTTCATGCATTAGTATTTGACAGATCACGTGGGATTTCAGACATGGTGTCAAAGAGAAAGATGCTCAGTATGCTTTGACATTTCATCATGAATAGACTTACTAACGAGCAACGCTTGCAAATCATTGAATTTTATTACCAAAATCAGTGTTCGGTTCGAAATGTGTTCAAATTTTGACAAATTTTGTTCAGAGATGAGGCTCATTTCTGGTTGAATGGCTACGTAAATAAGCAAAATTGCCGCATTTGGAGTGAAGAGCAACCAGAAGCCGTTCAAGAACTGCCCATGCATCCCGAAAAATGCACTGTTTGGTGTGGTTTGTACGCTGGTGGAATCATTGGACCGTATTTTTTCAAAGATGCTGTTGGACGCAACGTTACGGTGAATGAACACATTTCGAACCGAACACTGATTTTGGTATTAAAATTCAATGATTTGCAAGCGTTGCTCGTTAGTAAGTCTATTCATGATGAAATGTCAAAGCATACTGAGCATCTTTCTCTTTGACACCATGTCTGAAATCCCACGTGATCTGTCAAATACTAATGCATGAAAATCCTAACCTCAAAAAAATCACCCTTTACTAATCTAGCCAATCTGTATGTAATACAAAATTTCTCATGAACATTCCACCAACGAACATGGGATACTTCTCTCATATCAATCAGTGCAGTCCCTTTAATGTTAAAGCTCAATGATAGGGGGCCTCCTTTCTTATGCCGAGTCCGAACGGCGTGCCGCATAGCGACACTACGTGGTAGACAAGTTTTAACATGGCAGGCTGCCTCACAAATGTGTTGCCAGCATAAGTAAGGGAAAACCACCGCTGATAATTTTTGTGAGGTTCACTTCAGGAATTGAACCCAGACGTTCGATGTCATAGGCGGACATGCTAACCTCTGCGTCGCGGTGTAATAACTTGAAATATTGGAATAAAACAAGGAAAACAAGGTCATATTCATCAGCCATGTTCATCAGCCATGTTCGTCTGCCATGTTCGATCTAACCATTTTCGCTATGGCGCTACTGACCCCTACATGGAGTGCAAGGGGATGGCAGTCAGGTCCAGTACTGCCAAGATAGAGCTATACAACGTGTTCATACCGCCGCACAGTGGGCCAAATGGCAAAAAAATTGGAAATAAGTCTACAACTTTTTATCTGTTGATTTTAGCCATACAAAATGTTCTAGACATTTGTAGAGGAGGACATAGGCTTTCAGAAAAGTGCTGTTGTTGGTCCATATCTTTAATACAGGGTGAGCTACAGGGTGTCAAAGTTGACCACTTTTGACTTCTCCAAGCTTCTGGGGGCCATAACTTTTGATCTACTCAACCGATTTACATGATTTAGGACTCTAGAGAAAGAGCTTGACAAGATCTAAAAAACTTATGCATAAAGTACCATGCCATCGTGTACTGTTAAGGAGTTATGAATTGTTTAATTTTAAAATATGAAAATTTGGCCTTGGTTTTTTTCAGTGTTTTTTTAATAACTCCGTCAATTTTAAAGCTATAAACTTCATACTTCACACAAATTATGCCAGCATATGTGTGCATAAAATACAAAAGGAATCACGTGAATATCTTTGGCGGTTTAAAAATGGCATCGTTTTCAATATGAAAAATATTTTTTTTGTCAAAAAATTGCAAAATTTTTCAAAAAAGATACTCCCATTTCCTTTAAGTTTTCGCAAACTTTGGCCGTCAAAGCATTATCATTTCTTTCCATTTTCACAAAGTCGAGGTATTAAGAAAAGTTTTAAGTGCTAATTTGGCTAATTTCGATATCAAACAACACCGTTATCTTAAGACCAAAATGGCCAATTTTTTTACTAAACTTCAAAAGTTTCTCACTGGAAAAAAAGTTCCACGGGGATTTTTTCGCTTTTTTTGAACTTAAATGAAAGCTTAAAATGTTCCCAACATTTTAAGGTATGTCTCGCCATATCCTAGCCATAAATGAGATCGTAGCGATCAAAATACTGAAAAAAGTCAATTTTCAAGTAGTGCTATATTCATTGCTAAAAAACAAGTATTACGTCACATTTTATTGCAAAGATGTTAAATAAACTTTTATTTGGTAACACTTCTTCTACAAAACACAAAAAGAATCATGGAAATATCTCTATTCTATTCCATTTTATGGAACCGGCAATAAAAAAGTCAATTTTTCAAAAAAGTCGAATTTCCCAAATTTTGTTTTTGTTGTCCTAATTGCACATGACACACTATAGCCATATTTACGCAACATACCTTATCGTAAAGGAAATTTTCATACCTTTCCAACAATGTATAAAACATTTCTCAACTCGGATTCTATCTACTCTAAAATTCATTTACACTTCATTAAACTCTATATAAAAATGTCTATTTGTGAAATGGAACCTTATATGGGGCCTACACTAAAACATTGATAGATTTGCCCAGGGTTTACAATACAAATGTGTTAGAATAAAAAAAGGTCTCCTGCCAAAGTTTAAAAAAATTGGAATAAAAATATGTGTTTTAGAGCGAAAACACTTCGCATCGGCGTGCGTTTGTATAGTACCTACATCTATTTTTAATGTAAGCTGATGATTTTTGAATAAAAAGTAACCTAGAAATATACCTGCATATATATATATATTTGTGTTAAGATTTGATGCAGACAAATGTTACCTGTTTCGCTATGTCGAATTCCCAGGAAATCCACCGTATCAATGAATGTGAAAAAACCTACCCATAAAAAATTCATTGTCATTTTTTTTAACCAAACTTGAAAAATTCTACAAATCATTTGAGAGAAGGTTGCCAGAATGTTCATTCGCAAAAATCAAGTTTTTCAAAATGTATGAGAAGTGGCTGAAATCGGATCTACTTATTGAAATTAAACCGCTGATTCCCGGCCGGCCTAGCAAAGCATACGACGAAGTTACGGAGAAAACCAAAAAGAAAAAACAAGAGGAACTATTGGCGGCACATCCGCCAAATTTAATAAAAGATACGTTCAAAACAGCATTGTTAAAAACACAACCAAAAAATGTTGGACGAATTGTCGATGTTTTACCATTAGCATCTCCGAAAAGGGTAAAGAGAATGGTAGAAAGTATTCCAACTCCAAAATCGACTACAGAATTCACGGAGGAAGATGCACTGGCCCTGATTTTGAACCTAGGCCTCTCAAGAAACAAATACTCAACAATGAGGAAGGCTCTTCGTGAAAAAGGATGGGGTTGTTTACCCTCAAAACATAAATTGTACAACACCAGGACGAAAATGGTGCCATCAAATATATACGTGGACGAATTAAAAGCAAGAGTGAAACTTGCTGATCTTGTTGAAAATACAGCTGTTAGAATTATTTCTAATTTTACTGAAGAACAGTTGAACACATGTAATAATTCCGAAGTGGTTTTGATCAGCAAATGGGGTTGTGATGGATCATCTGGATTTTCCGAATATAAGCAACAAACAGAAATAGATGCCAACTTCGCATCAATTTTCATGGCATCATTAGTACCATTGAGAATGAGATTGTACAAGGACCAATCTTCATCATCGAAAGAAAATGCATTTCAAGATATATGGATAAATAGAACACCTGGGTCAAAATATTTATGTCGCCCAATTCGGTTTGAGTATACAAAGGAAGACCGGAACACAACACGATCTTTGGTGAACGAAATAAAGGAAGAAATTGCTGCATTACCCATGATTGTTATAAACCAATTGGGAAGAAATATAAAAGTTTCGTTTCAACTACAACTCACTATGATCGATGGAAAGGTGGCAAACGCATTAACTGGCGTTATGTCCAATTGGAGATGCAATATTTGTGGCAAGAAGAATGGGCAATTCGAGGACAAGTCTGATGAAAATTTAGTAAACGAAAATGCGCTCAATTTCGGTATTTCGCCCCTGCACTGTAGAATTCGATTCATGGAGTATTGTTTGCATTTATCGTATGACCTTAAATATCGGACTAGCCCTGGAAACCGCGATGTCTCTGCTAGAAACAACCAAGATCTTCACAAAATGAGGCAGGAAGAGAAGAATCGAATCCAGTTGGAGTTTAAACAAAAGGGACTTATAATAGATAAACCTCTTTACGGATACGGAAGCACAAATGATGGCAACTCGGCAAGGCGGTTTTTTGAGGACCCCGTATCGACATCTAAAATAACCGGTCTTGATGAACACTTGCTAAGACGATTCAAAGTGATTTTGGCTGTAATCAATAGCAAAAAGATGATAAATTCAACCAAATTTGAAGCTTATAGTAATGACACAAAAAACATTTTATCTGATTTATATTCGTGGAAAGCTTTAACACCGACAGTACATAAAGTCTTACATCATGGCAAGGAAATTGTGGAATACAACATACTTCCGTTAGGAGAACTTACAGAAGAAGCTCAGGAATCCCGTAATAGAGATGTTAAACAGTTCCGGCTTTTCAATACCCGAAAGAGCACCAAATTTAACCAAAATTATGATTTACTTCAATATTTATTGTTATCGTCTGATCCGGTACTATACAGCATCAGAACTAAATGGCTACCAAAAATATGTGACGATATAGATAAGGACGATCCCGATGCCATTCAAATTAAAGAGCTTTTAAATTTTGATACCTTAGATTATTTGGTAGAGAATAAAATCAAATAATACAAAACTAAAATGCTTTTTTATTTTGGGAGTAGCTAATATACATATAAACGCACGCCGATGCGAAGTGTTTTCGCTCTAAAACACATATTTTTATTCCAATTTTTTTAAACTTTGGCAGGAGACCTTTTTTTATTCTAACACATTTGTATTGTAAACCCTGGGCAAATCTATCAATGTTTTAGTGTAGGCCCCATATAAGGTTCCATTTCACAAATAGACATTTTTATATAGAGTTTAATGAAGTGTAAATGAATTTTAGAGTAGATAGAATCCGAGTTGAGAAATGTTTTATACATTGTTGGAAAGGTATGAAAATTTCCTTTACGATAAGGTATGTTGCGTAAATATGGCTATAGTGTGTCATGTGCAATTAGGACAACAAAAACAAAATTTGGGAAATTCGACTTTTTTGAAAAATTGACTTTTTTATTGCCGGTTCCATAAAATGGAATAGAATAGAGATATTTCCATGATTCTTTTTGTGTTTTGTAGAAGAAGTGTTACCAAATAAAAGTTTATTTAACATCTTTGCAATAAAATGTGACGTAATACTTGTTTTTTAGCAATGAATATAGCACTACTTGAAAATTGACTTTTTTCAGTATTTTGATCGCTACGATCTCATTTATGGCTAGGATATGGCGAGACATACCTTAAAATGTTGGGAACATTTTAAGCTTTCATTTAAGTTCAAAAAAAGCGAAAAAATCCCCGTGGAACTTTTTTTCCAGTGAGAAACTTTTGAAGTTTAGTAAAAAAATTGGCCATTTTGGTCTTAAGATAACGGTGTTGTTTGATATCGAAATTAGCCAAATTAGCACTTAAAACTTTTCTTAATACCTCGACTTTGTGAAAATGGAAAGAAATGATAATGCTTTGACGGCCAAAGTTTGCGAAAACTTAAAGGAAATGGGAGTATCTTTTTTGAAAAATTTTGCAATTTTTTGACAAAAAAAATATTTTTCATATTGAAAACGATGCCATTTTTAAACCGCCAAAGATATTCACGTGATTCCTTTTGTATTTTATGCACACATATGCTGGCATAATTTGTGTGAAGTATGAAGTTTATAGCTTTAAAATTGACGGAGTTATTAAAAAAACACTGAAAAAAACCAAGGCCATATTTTCATATTTTAAAATTAAACAATTCATAACTCCTTAACAGTACACGATGGCATGGTACTTTATGCATAAGTTTTTTAGATCTTGTCAAGCTCTTTCTCTAGAGTCCTAAATCATGTAAATCGGTTGAGTAGATCAAAAGTTATGGCCCCCAGAAGCTTGGAGAAGTCAAAAGTGGTCAACTTTGACACCCTGTAGCTCACCCTGTATTAAAGATATGGACCAACAACAGCACTTTTCTGAAAGCCTATGTCCTCCTCTACAAATGTCTAGAACATTTTGTATGGCTAAAATCAACAGATAAAAAGTTGTAGACTTATTTCCAATTTTTTTGCCATTTGGCCCACTGTGCGCCGTTTGGTAGCTGTGTCCCGATTAATGGCCAGGCTTACAACGCCGACATAAGTGGGTTACTATCTGGCCATAATCGTCTGGTTCTAGGGGGACTTTAATGCGCATTACACTTCATGGCATTCTCCCCTAGGCAACGATCAGCGTGACATAGCTTTGGCAGAACAGATTGAAAGCTCCACGTTTTGCACGGTAAATGAGCATGCCCCTACTAGGTTTACGAGAAGGTGCAGCAGCTCGCCTGTCATCTCCATTGCATTCCCTGATCTCCTGAGTGACATATCCTTGGAAGCCGTCATCTCTTTGGGGTCAAACCACCTCCCCATAATTCTCACCACCGACCGACCACCCGACTTCATAACCTCTGAGCGCCGGACGTTTATCAATCATAAAAAGGCCGATTGGGCTGGCTTCAGAGAGTATACCAATCGCCGCTGCAGTGAACTGCCACCCCCCTCTGGTGTGCTAGTGACAGAGAGGAAATTCCGAGCTTGCTTTATACCAGCCGATCGAATATCCTAAGTGCGGCCCAATTTTACGGCGCAAGCAGTGGTACTCGCAGACGAGCGTGATGGCAGAGTTCCTGGGTCTTGACACTCAACAGAATCTAGCAGACGAACGACAGAACACAATAAACTGCTACAACAACCATTTTCGTCTGCCTGTCCTTTCGTCCCTCCATCTTTCTATGGTAACAAGTAAAGGTTGGCGCTCAAAATTTCACTGAGATACTTCTTATTGACGTAGATCGAAATTTATTTCTTAACATTTCTATTAAATTCCACGTTAATGCTGCATGACGATAAAAGTTGTTATCGATGTTTAAAAATCGATAATCGATTCTGATGCCCCGCTAGAAAGAACATTCAACCACATTCAATCTTCAACTACTGAGGATCAACTTTGTATATTTTTGAAGGGGATGGACGTCGAACGGAGGCCACCGTAGCGCAGAAGTTGGCATGTCCGCATATGAAGCACAGTGGGAGAAAATCGAAAAAAAAAACTAGTAAAAACCAGTAAGGAAAGGCAAAAGTCGGACGATGCCTACTTTATAATACCCTACACCTACATTATAGGTACAAAATGGGAACTATATCTAATTCTGAACCAATTTTGATGGACCTCGACGGATGTTTTCGTATGGGTTATTTAACAATCTGTATAAATTTGGAGCTAATACAATATGTTGACAAATGACAACATTATTGCAAATTAGTCAAAAACTGGCGAACTTATATATGGGAGCTACACCTTATTCTGAACCGATTTTGACCAATAAATGCGCCAGCAGTGGCTCTAGAAGTGAAAATCGGACGAAATACATATGTGGCAGCTATATATAAAACTCAACAGATTTCTATGAAATTTACCAGTAATATTGAAAGATATAAGAAAATCCTTCCTGCCAAATTTTGAGACAATCGGTTAAGAAATGAGCACCTTATAGCAATATTAGTCCAAATCTGACAAACATATATATGGGAACTATATCTAAATCTGAACCGATTTCGAGCAAACTTCTTATATGTTGTGGTAGTCGTCGTGGAAAGCGAGATTTGGCAAGATTGGTCAATAAATGCGCTTGCAGTGACCATAGAAGTGAAAATCGGGCGATGCCTATATAAGGCAGCTATATCTAAATCTGGACCGATTTTTTTGAAATTCACTAGTAATGTCGAGAGCCATAAGAAAATCTTTTCTGCCGAATTTTTAGAGAATCGGTTAACAAATGAGCACTTTATTGCAATATTTCTCAAAATCGGACGAATATATACATGGGAGCTATATCTAAATCCGAACCGATTTCGTGTAAACTATATAGATATGGTCGAAGTCGTCGTGGAAAAGGTTGGACAAATTTTTGGGAAGATTGGTCAATAAATGCGCTTGTCGTGGCTCTAGGAGTGAAAATCGGGCGATATATATATATATGAGAGCTATAACTAAATCTGAACCGATTTTTTTCAATTTCGATAGACTTCGTCTCTAAGCCGAAAAACATGTTTGTACCAACTTTGAAGACGATCAGATGAAAACTGCGACCTGTAGTTTGTACACAAATTACCATGGACAGACAGTCGGATAGACAGACAGACGGACAGACAAACGGAGAGACAGACAGACAAACGGAGAGACGGACAGACAGACGGACAGACAGACGGAGAAACAGACGGACAGACAGACGGACAGACAGACAAACAACCAGACATACGGACAGACAGACGGACAGACAGACGGACAGACAGACGGACAGACAGACGGACAGATAGACGGACAGACAGACGGACAGACAGACGGACAGACAAACGGACAGACAGACGGACAGACAGACGGACAGACAGACAGACGGACAGACAGACAGACAGACAGACAGACAGACAGACAGACAGACAGACAGACAGACAGACAGACAGACAGACAGACAGACAGACAGACAGACAGACGGACAGACAGACAGACAGACAGACAGACAGACAGACAGACAGACAGACAGACAGACAGACGGACAGACAGACGGACAGACAGACAGACGGACAGACAGACAGACAGACAGACGGACAGACAGACGGACAGACGGACAGACGGACAGACAGACGGACAGACAGACAGACAGACGGACAGACGGACAGACAGACGGACAGACAGGCGGACAGACAGACGGACAGACAGGCGGACAGACAGACGGATAAACAGACAGACAGACAGACAGACAGACAGACAGACGGACAGACAGACGGACGGACAGACAGACGGACAGACAGACGGACAGACAGACTGACGGACGGACAGACAAACAGACGTACAGACAGACTAACAACCAGACAGACGGACAGACAGACAGACAGATGGACAGACAGACAGACAGACAGACAGACGGACAGACAGACGGACAGACAGACGGACAGACAGACGGACAGACAGACGGACATAGCAAAATCGAATCAGAAATTGATTCTGAGTCGATCGGTATACTTATCAATGGGTCTATCTCTCTTTCTTTTGGGTATTACAAACAAATGCACAAAGTTATATTGGGTTGCCCAAAAAGTTTGCGGATTTTTCATATAGTCGGCGTTGACAAATTTTTTCACAGCTTGTGACTTTGTAATTGCATTCTTTCTTCTGTCATTTATCAACTGTTACTTTTAGCTTGCTTTAGAAAAAAAAGAGTAAACAAGTAAAAGCGTGCTAAGTTCGGCCTGGCCGAATCTTATATACCCTCCACCATGGATCGCATTTGTCAAGTTCTTTTCCCGGCATCTCTTCTTAGGCAAAAAAGGATATAAGAAAAGATTTGCTCTGCTATTAGAGCGATAGCAAGATATGGTCCGGTTTGGACCACAATTAAATTATATGTTGGAGACCTGTGTAAAATGTCAGCCAATTCGAATAAGAATTGTGCCCTTTGGGGGCTCAAGAAGTAAAATAGAGAGAACGATTTATATGGGAGCTGTATCGGGCTAAAGACCGATTCAGACCATAATAAACACGTATGTTGATGGTCATGAGAGAATTCGTCGTACAAAATTTCAGGCAAATCGGATAATTATTGCGACCTCTACAGGCTCAAAAAGTCAAGATCCAAGATCGGTTTATATGACAGCTATATCAAGTTATGAACCGATTTGAACCATATTTGGCACAGTTGTTGGATATCATAACAAAATACTACGTGCCAAAATTCATTCAAATTGGATAAGAATTGCGCCCTCTAGAGGCTCAAGAAGGCAAGACCCAAGATCGGTTTATATGACAGCTATATAAGGTTATGGACCGATTTGAACCATACTTGGCACAGTTGTTGGATATTATAACAAAACACGTCGTGCAAAATTTCATTCCTATCGGATAATAATTGCGCACTATAGAGGCTCAAGAAGTCAAGACCCAAGATCGGTTTATATGGCAGCTATATCAGGTTATAAACTGATTTGAACCATACTTGGCACAGTTGTTGGATATTATAACAAAACACGTCGTGCAAAATTTCATTCCAATCGGATATGAATTGCGCCCTCTAGAGGCTCAAGAAGTCAAGACCCAAGATCGGTTTATATGGCAGCTATATCAAAACATGGACCGATATGGCCCATTTACAATACCAACCGACCTACACTAATAAGAAGTATTTGTGCAAAATTTCAAGCGGCTAGCTATACTCCTTCGGAAGTTAGCGTGCTTTCGACAGACAGACGGACGGACGGACGGACGGACGGACAGACGGACGGACATGGCTAGATCGACATAAAATTTCACGACGATCAAGAATATATATACTTTATGGGGTCTCAGACGAATATTTCGAGTAGTTACAATCAGAATGACGAAATTAGTATACCCCCCATCTTATGGTGGAGGGTATAAAAAAGTATGTTTGATTAAAGTTCATTCTAAGTAATATTAAAAATGCATTTACTTTCTTTTAAAAAATCCGCAATTACTTTTTGGGCAACCAATAATAACCTGTACCACAGTAGTGGTGTAGGGTATACATATGCCATTGGAGAACAGATAGAGATATCTCTTTGATATTTGAAGCGGTTAAAGCTAAGGTGTTATGGAGATTGTGTGCCAAACTTCAAGGCCCTAGGTGGTTCGGCCTTGAACTGGTTTCGGGGATATTCGACTCTTAATTATACCCTCCATCATAGATTGGGGTATACTAATTTCGTCATTTCGTTTGTAACACTTCGAAATATTCTTCTGAGACCCCATAAAGTATATATATTCTTGATCGTTATGACATTTTAAGTCGATCTGATCATATTCGTCCGTCTGCCCGTCCGTCTGTCAGTCGAAAGCACGCTAACTTTCGAAGGAGTAAAGCTTCTTATTAGTGTAGGTCGGTTGGGATTGTAAATGGGCCATATCGGTCCATGTTTTGGTATAGCTGCCATATAAACCGAAGGCGCAATTCTTATCCGATTGGAATGAAATTTTGCATGACATGTTTTGTTATGTCTTCCAACAACTGTGCAAAGTATGATTCAAATCGGTTCATAACCTGATATAGCTGCCTTATAAACCGATCTTTGGTCTTGACTTCTTAAACCTCTTGAGGGCGCAATTCTTATCCTATTGGAATGAAATTTTGCACGACGTGTTTCGCTATGACTTCCAACAACTGTGCTAAGCTAGGTTCAAATCGGTCAATAACCTGCCATATACAATAAAACGAACGTGAATCTTGACTTCTTGAGCCACTAGAGGGCGCAATTCTTATCCTATTTGAATGAAATTTAGCACGTAGTATTTTGTTATGATATGCAACAACTGTGCCAAGTATGGTTCAAATCAGTCCATAACCTGATATAGCTGTCATATAAACCCATCAGGGGACTTGATTTTTTGAGCCACTAGAGGGCGCAATTTCTATCCGATTTGGCTGAAATTTTGCATGACGTATTTTATTATGGCTCTCAACAACTGTACCAACTAAGATTCAAATCGGCTTATAACGTGATATAGCTGCCATATAAACCGATCTAAGATATTAACTTCTTAAACCTCTAGAGGTCACAATTATTTTCCGATTTGCCTGAAATTTTGTACGACGGATCCTCTTATGACCATCAATATACCTGTTTATTATGGTCTAAATCGGTATATAGCCCGGTACAGCTCCCATATATATATCGATCTCTCTATTTCACTTCTTGAGCCCCCAAAGGGCGCAATTCTTATTCGAATTGGCTGACATTTTACACAGATCTTCAACATATAATTTAATTGTGGTCCGAATCGGACCATATCTTGATATCGCTCTAATAGCAGAGCAAATTTTTTCGTTTATCCTTTTTTTCTAAGAAGAGGTGCCGGGAAAAGAACTCGACAAATGGAAAACATGGTGGAGGGTATATAAGATTCGGCCCTGCCGAACTTAGCACGCTTTTACTTGTTTTTTTCTAATGTTTTCGCCAGGCGTTTAGCTTCATGCTACAATGGCCTCCAAACCTTAAATTATTTAATTTGTAAGGTCTCAGATTAAATTTTCGGTTAGTTACAAACTGAATGGTGAGTTAGTATTCCTCTTCCTCATCCGATGTTAAAGAGTAAACAAAGCAAAAGGACTTATTTTTGGTAACAAATGGGTCATTAAAGTTTCTTAAGATCTATAATTTTAATTCTCATATAAAATAGTTCTTTGCTTCCTTTGTAGGTCAGTGTAATTGTGGTCTAAAAACATAAACTAACCTAGAATTCCATTCAAAACAAATCAAACCAAGTGCGCATGTGGTTACCATATGTATTGGAATATCGGGCACGAGAGTCCATTCGCATCTTAACTGTGTTCAAAGCTCAGCTCATAAATTAACAAAAAAAACCGGTACAATTACCTGTGTCTATGAAGCGAACTCAGTATAATTTGACATTCGCACGAAAATTTACGAAAGTTCCATAATACACCTTCACACACAGAAGACACAAAAAAAAACCAACACACACACACACACGCACAGAGAGACCCTCATATAGCTTAGATAACTTTAACACATGTATAAACCTTTTCGTTGTTGTTGTTTTTTTTTTGCTTTAAATAAAACTCGGTCGCTGTTTCAAACAATAAATTAATAAAATTCAAAGGCAATGAACAAGAAGCAGAAGAAGAAGAAAAAGAGAAGATGAAAAAAAAACAACAAAAATAATGATTAGAAGTCAAAGCATATCATCGCCACAAAACTATGCATTACGGCGCTTAGAAGCCATTCGACTGTAAAAACTTAAAAATGTTTAAATTTATATTCACTGCAAAGAGTCACAAACAACACAACAACAACAACGGGGCACACATAAAAAACACCTGAAAGAAGAAACAAACAAAAAAAAAAAACAAACGCATACAATTACATTATTTTGAGAGATTTCAATAGTGGTGGCCAATTGAAAGGCCAATTTCTACACATGTCGCTACGTGAAGCTCAACGCAATGCATGCCATCAACTCTTATGATCATTTATTATTTTATTGTTATTGTTATTACCAGTGTTGTTGTTTTTTTTTTTTTCATTATTTTTTCGTGTTAATTTTTTTACCCATTCGTTGTCTGTTTTTTTTTGCTAATAAAATATTGACGTCAAAGCATTGAGTTTCGGCTGTTATTAATCATTCATTCTTTTCAAATTTGGGGTATTTGATTGCATCCTCAAGAAAAACTAAATCGCCAGGCGAATACAAATTTGCTATATTTGCATATCCCCAATTAGCCATAAGGTATGGAATTTAAAAAATTTCTTTGGAAGAGGAGTTTGAAAAAACGGTTAAAAGCCATAAATCCCAAAGTAAACGAATTTTATTGCCAATTTTTTTGAAAAAAAAAGGATTTTTAAACAGAAAATTTTCGTGGAATTTTTGTGTTTGAGAGTTATTTAAGTGTGATATGCTGGCAGAATAACATTTTGTTGGAAAATTTCCTCAAAAATTGGTAAGATTTTTTATTTAATCGCAATAAAATGGCTGGAGATTGGTAGAAAAAAAAATGTTAGAAGATCATGCACCAATTGTGTCATTATTATAAATATATTTAAATATATAAATATTATTATATATATACGTGGATGGGGTATGGGCCCTAAAACCTATGAAAATCGAGCTCCACTGTCTTGAAGACCCAAATTGTCTTGGTGAGCAAATACGTCCTACTTGGAGGTTGTTATGGCGGTGGGACGTCCCCTAGACAGTTGGTCCCGAATCATGTCATGGTCTACTCCCAAATACCCTTCATTTGAGCTTTTTTCCATTTTTCCATAGTAGGCAAACATGATATATATACATATATATATATATATATATATATATATATATATATATATATATATATATATATATATATATATATATCAGATTCGTGTTTTACTCTAAAATACCTCTTATTTGAGCCTTATTTTGCAATGGTCAGCTAATACTTCCTATTTGGGTGGTGTTATGAGGGTGGGGTGGCCCCATGGACACTTTTCTCTAACATTGATATCAGATTTGTGCTTTACTTCCAAAGACCTTTCATTGGAGCCCCATATTGCTATGGTCGTAAATTTGTCTTCTTTGGGGTATGTTCTCGGTGATGGGCGGTCCCCCAAACACTTGGTCTCACATCTGGATATCAGATTCGTATTCTACACTCAAATACCTTTTATTTGAGTCCCATAATCCCATGGTCAGTAAATAAGTCCTGTTTGGGGGGTGTTTTGTGGAAGGGGGGGGGGGGGGGGGCCCAGAAACGTGGTACCACATTTGGATATTAGATTCTTATTCTACTCGCAAATACCTTTCATTTGAGTGCCATATTGCCATAGTCGGTAA
Source organism: Stomoxys calcitrans (assembly GCF_963082655.1). Taxonomy (NCBI): domain Eukaryota; kingdom Metazoa; phylum Arthropoda; class Insecta; order Diptera; family Muscidae; genus Stomoxys; species Stomoxys calcitrans. The sequence goes on along the minus strand of NC_081556.1, from coordinate 143,323,793 downwards.
ATATGTCCGATTTAGGGGTGTTTTGGGATTGGGGTGATCTCCCTAACACTTGGTCCGACAATTGGATATCACATACGTTTTCTTATCCTAAATACCTTTCATTTGAGTCCCATATTGTCGTGATTGGTGTAAATATATGTTTGGTAGGTTTTAGGGTGGGGCGGCCCCCTAGGTACCGAAATTTTGATACCAACTTTTTATTTTTAGGGCACTTAATGAGAGCACACAAAATTTCGCTTAAATCGCACCATCCATCTCCGAGATCTGGCGTTTCTGAAATTAGTGTATGGAAGAGGGTCCTCCCCCTTTCAAGAAAATCGGTTCAGCCGTTTCTGAGTCTATAAGGAACACACAAACAAACCTACAAACAAACACAAATGAATTTTTATACCCTCCACCATAAGATGGGGGGTATACTAATTTCGTCATTCTGATTGTAACTACTCGAAATATTCGTCTGAGACCCCATAAAGTATATATATTCTTAATCGTCGTTAAATTTTATGTCCATCTAGCCATGTCCGTCCGTCTGTCCGTCCGTCTGTCCGTCCGTCCGTCTGTCTGTCGAAAGCACGCTAACTTCCAAAGGAGTAAAGCTAGCCGCTTGAAATTTTGCACAAATACTTCTTATTAGTGTAGGTCGGTTGGTATTGCAAATGGGTCATATCGGTCCATGTTTTGATATAGCTGCCATATAAACCGATCTTGGGTCTTGACTTCTTGAGCCTCTAGAGTGCGCAATTCTTATCCGATTAGGATGAAATTTTGCACGACGTGTTTTGTTATGACATCCAACAACTGTGCCAAGTATGGTTCAAATCGGTTTATAAAATGATATAGCTGCCATATAAACCGATCTTGGGTCTTGACTTCTTGAGCCTCTAGAGTGCGCAATTCTTATCCGATTAGGATGAAATTTTGCACGACGTGTTTTGTTATGATATCCAACAACTGTGCCAAGTATGGTTAAAATCGGTCCATAACCTTATATAGCTGTCATATAAACCGATCTTCAATCTTGACTTCTTGAGCCTCTAGAGGGCGCAATTCTTATCCAATTTGAATGAATTTTGGCACGTAGTATTTTGTTACGATATCCAACAACTGTGCCAAATATGGTTCAATTCGGTTCATAACCTGATATAGCTGCCATATAAACCGATCTGGGATCTTGACTTCTTGAGCTTCTAGAGGTCGCAATTATTATCCGATTTGCCATTAACATACGTGTTTATTATGGTCTGAATCGGTATATAGCCCGATACAGCTCCCATATAAATCGATCTATCTATTTTACTTCTTGAGCCCACAAAGGGCGCAATTCTTATTCGAATTGGCTGACATTTTACACAGGTCTCCATATATAATTTAATTGTGGTCCAAACCGGACCATATCTTGTTATCGCTCTAATAGCAGAGCAAATCTTTTCTTATATCCTTTTTTTGCCTAAGAAGAGATGCCGGGAAAAGAACTCGACAAATGCGATCCATGGTGGAGGGTATATAAGATTCGGCCCGGCCGAATTTAGCACGCTTTTACTTGTTATATATAAGATTAGCCGAACCGGGCCCACTCCGCTGCGTCTTCTATAACTCTCTAATATCATTCAAGGGTGGGGACACTTCGTCCTGAATGTGAATATGGAATTCGTGCCATTGTAGCATATGTCCGCCTATGACGCTGAAATGTCGTAATTGGCCTATGTATCCATTTGGCGGGTTTTGGGTGGCCCCCGAGGCACCAGACTACAACAATCGAAACCATGTTTTGTTTTTGGTGACGGTAGGTTACGTTAGGTCAGGTTGTAAAGAGGATGCAGATATTAATCTGTCCCATGCCACTGTCTATACTGCCTAAGCCAGTAATCGGCTTGTTGTGCGCTCTAAAAACTAAAAAGTGACCTCGAAGCAGAAAATTTTAAATTTTTAAGAAATGCTCCAATGACTCATCATCTTCCCCACATGCCCAACACATGCAATCACTTGCTGCATCAATTTTGCATAAGTGAACTCGTAGTCTTATGTGTCCCGTTATGACACCAAAAGCTATACTGACCTCCTTCCTACTTCCTTTCAGTAATAGCCTCGTGTTCTCACCATCTGGATCCCCCCATGGGATTTTCGCCGTCCTACCGACCGTTTCACTATTCCACAGGATTGCATGCGCATACGTCGCCCACGCCCTTAACTCAGACTGCGTCGACCCGAAAGGCTTCGGTTTAACCAAGTTTATCGACGGCAGTCCTCTGGCCTTCACAGCCAAATCGTCTGCCCTTTTTTCGTTATTTGGTTGGACCAAATACTAATAAGTACAAGTCATTGTTCAATTTTGTATAACAAAATATCGGTCTTTTTGGTAGCTATAACTGAAAATAAACCTATCTGAACCATATATGACATGGATGTCGAAAAGTCTAACATAAGTCACTGTATTAAATTTCAATGAAATCGGATTATAAATGCGCCTTTTATGGGGTCAAGACTATAAATCGAGATATCGGTCTATATGGCAGCTACATCCAAATCGGGACCGATTTGGGCCAAGTTGCAGAAAAGTGTCGATGAGCCTAACACAACTCACTGTCCCAAATTTCGGCGAAATCGAACAATAAATGCGCCTTTTATGGGCCCAAAACTTTAAATCGAGAGATTGGTCTATATGGCAGTTATATCCAAATCTGAACCGATCAGGGACAAATTGAAGAGAAATCGCGAAGAGCCTAAGACAAATCACTGTCCCAAATTTCGGCGAAATCGGACAAGAAATTCGCCTTTTATAGGCCTAAAACCTTAATTCGAGAGATCGGTCTATATGGCAGCTATATCCAAATATGAACCGATTAGGAACAAATTAAAGACGAATGTCGAAAGACCTAACACAACCCACTGTCCCAAATTTCAGCAAAATCGGATAATAAATGTGGCTTTTATGGGTCTAAGACCCTACATCGGAGGATCGGTCTATATGGCAGCTATATCCAAATCTGGACCGATCTGTGCCATATTGCAGAAGTATGTCAAGGGGCTTAACTTAACTCACTGGCCCAAATTTCGGCGACATCGGACAATAAATGCGCCTTTTATGGGCCAAAAACCTTGAATCGAGAGATCGGCCTATATGGCAGCTATATCCAAATATGAACCGATTAGGAACAAATTAAAGACGAATGTCGAAGGACCTAACACAACCCACTGTCCCAAATTTCAGAAAAATCGGATAATAAATGTGGCTTTTATGGGTCTAAGACCCTACATCGGAGGATCGGTCTATATGGCAGCTATATCCAAATCTGGACCGATCTGTGCCATATTGTAGAAGTATGTCAAGGGGCTTAACTTAACTCACTGTCCCAAATTTCGGCGCATTCGGACAATTAATGAGCATTTTATGGGCCCAAAACCTTAAATCGAGAGATCGGTCTATATGGCAGCTATATCCAAATCTGAACCGATCTGGGCCAAATTGAGGAAGGATGTCGAAGGACCTAACACAACTCACTGTCTCAAATTTCAGCAAAATCGGATAATAAATGTGGCTTTTATGGGCCTTAGACCCTAAATCGGAGGATCTGTCTATATGGCAGCTATATCCAAATATGGACCGATCTGTGCCAAATTGACAAAGAATATCGAAGGGCTTAACACAATTTACTACCCCAAATTTCAGCAAAATCGGACAATAAATGCCTCTTTTATGGGCCCAAAACCTTAAAGCGAGAGATCGGTCTATATGGCAGCTATATTCAAATCTGGACTGATCTGGGCAAAGTTGAAGAAGGACGTCGAAGAGCCTAACTAAACTCTCCGTCTCAAATATCAGCTATATCGGACAATAAATGCGTCTTTTATGGCCCCAAAACCTACAACCTAGATATCGGTCTATATGGCAGCTATATCCAAATCTGGACCGATCTGTGCCATATTATAAAAGTATGTCAAGGGGCTTAACTTAACTCACTGACCCAAATTTCGGCGACATCGGACAATAAATGCTCCTTTTATGGGCCATAAACCTTGAATCGAGAGATCAGTCTATATGGCAGCTATATCTAAATCTGTACCGATCTGAGCCAATTTAACGAAGGAAGTCGAAGGGCCTAAGATAACTCACTGTCCCAAATTTCATCAAAATTGGATAATAAGTGTGGCTTTTATGGGCCTTAGACCCTAAATCGGAGGATCGGTCTATATAACAGCTATATCCAAATCTAGACCGATCTGAGCCAAATTCACGAAGGATATCGAAGGGCCCAACACAACTCACTGTCCCAAATTTCAGCAATATCGGATAATAAAATTGGCTTTTGTGGCCCTAAGACCCTAAATCTGAAGACCACTCTATATGGCAGCTATATCTAAATCTGGACCGATCTGAGCCAAATTCACAAAGGATATCGAAGGGCCCAACACAACTCAATGTCCCAAATTTCAGCAAAATCGGATAATAAATGTGGCTTTTAGGGGCCTAACACCCTAAATCTGAGGATCGGTATATATGGCAGCTATATCCAATTCTCGACCGATCTAAGCCAAATTAAAGAAGAATGTCGAAGGGCATAACACAACTCACCGTCCCAAATTTCAGCAAAATCGCATAATAAATGTGTCTTTTATTGACCAAAGACCCTCAATCGGCGGATCGGTCTATATGGGGGCTATATCAAGATATAGTCCGATATAGCCCATCTTCGAACTTAACCTGCTTATGGACAAAAAAAAAGAATCTGTGCAAAGTTTCAGCTTAATATCTCTATTATTAAAGACTGTAGCATGATTTCAACAGACAGACGGACATGGCTAGATCGTCTTAGATTTTTCCGCTGATCAAGAATATATATACTTTATAGGATCGGAAATGGATTTTGCGATGTGTTGCAAACGGATGCATAAATAGGTGCATTTTAAAAATGCACCTTGTTATGTGTGCGTATGATTGTCATTAAAGAAGGATTCGCATAAATCATACGGCACCAGGTACTTGCATTAATGAAATCTGTCATTTAACTTCCTTAACCCATTAAAGCCTGACCATCGATTCTAATTTTATGACCACGGCATAGAACAAAACAGATAAATGCCTAAAAAAGTTACAAAAATCTCAATTTAGTAGCTAAAGGATATATTAGCTACTAGTGTTATCTTAGATTTCAAAGTTTAAAATTTCAAGTGGCCAATTTTCTAATCAAAACTGACTTGAATCTCATCAAACCCCGTTGCATAAACTTTGCACCAGCCATTAGTCATTGAAAACTGAAATCAATTGCTTTAACTTGTATCAATTGACGTTTTCAATTGTCGGGTACAAATTTCATTTTTCCATTTCGAAGTAATTGGCTACGTGTTGATAATTGTCGACTGGTGGTTCATGGTACTTACCGGTTTTCTTATGAATTGCGATGAGTTCTGTAAAGGAGGAGAAAAAAAAAACTTAAATTAGCCACATTAATTTATTTTCTATTAAATATTTATGGGATAGTTGAAATATTTAGCTGACAAGCTGTTAACTTTCGGATTGTTGGTTAAGGAAACCGTCTTATATAGTAATCGGGTAGGTTAGGCTTTGTGTTCATAGAAAAAGATTGTTATGATTATATTTATATAATTTCCTTGTTAGCTAATAAATATTGTAAATGCCACTAGATGGTAATCACAGTCCCATGATAGATATCTAGAATATCAGGTTTTGTGATTAGTTGTCGTTATTTCAATCGTCACACAAATGACTTTAGTCAGAACTAATAATAGGCTCTATGAAGAATGAAAAAAAAAAACAATAAACATTTTAAATTAATTAGCATTAATTAAAAACAAAATAAATACGCAACGTAAATGTGTTGCAAACGATTAAATTAAGGAAGTATGACAATAGCTTGCACATGCTCAAAGGGGCTGAAAAATCAATTTCATACTAAGCCAGTGAAATTCGTAATGGAAATGCGATTGAATTTTTCAAATACGGCTGCACTTTAGTAGGTCGTGTGATAGGATTCCTAGTCTGGGGATTAAGGTTTCGATTTCCACCAAAGGTATCTTGATGGACTTCAAATAGTCTAAGGGAGTTTAAAAAGGACTGCCACTCTTACTTTACCTAACCTACTTTAGCCTTCTTTTTCAGCCCCCAGTGTTGCTTACCTTTTTTATACCCACCACTATAGGATGGGGGTATACTAATCTAGTAATTCCGTTTGTAACACATCGAAATATCAATTTTCGATCCGACAAAGTACATATATTTCAGATCGTCGTAAAATTGTAAAACGATTTAACGATGTCTGTCCATCTGTCCGTCCGTCTGTCTGTCCGTCCATCTGCTGTAGTCACTCCACAGCCTTAAAAAATTGAGATATTCAGCTGAAATTTGGCACAGATATGTATTTTTGATGCACGCTGAAAAACAGTCAGCATCTTTAGGCCTCCCGACATCTGTCCCAAATATAGTTCAGATCGGACTATATTTGGATATAGCTGTCACATGGACCGATCTCCCCATAAAGGGTCTGAAGTCCATAAAAGCTATATTTTTTTATCCGATTTCGCTGAACCGATTTTAAGAAAATCGGTTCAGCCGTGTTTGATTCTACGGAACAAACAAAAAAAAAAAAAACAGAGTCCCATATAGTCATGATGGGTCATATGCCCATTTAAGGCATTTTTGGGAGGAAGGGTAACCCCCTATACTTTGAACTGATTCTGTATGCCAGATTCGTAATCTACTCCCGAATACCTTTCATTTGAGGCCCATATTGACATGAACGTCCAATATGTCTGTTTGGGGGAATTTCGTGGTTGGGGCGGCCCGATGGGTACTTAGACCCAAATTTTAATACCATATTCGTATGCTATTTTCCAATGCCTTTCATTTGAATCCCATATTGTCCCGATCGGTCCACTTTTGATTTTGGGTGGTGTTTTTGTTTTACGGGGGAGGGTCCGCCCCCTTTCGAAATTAACAAACTATAAAGCCTGTTTCTTCTTTTTGTCCATCTTTGCAATCTACTCACGAACACCTTTCATTTGAGTCCCATATTGTCATGATCGTCCCAAAAACCTATTTTAGGGAATTTGGGGTTGGGGCGGACCCCCAAGTTACTTGGACCCTATTTTTAATATGAAATTCGTACTCTACTCTTGAATAACTTTCATTTGAATTCCGTATTGTCCCGATCGGTCCACTTTTAGACCCCCTTCCGATATCAAAAAAGTATATAGCCTATGTTTCCTTCCAGACCTACCTACACAATCTGTGAACATTTCAAGGTGATCAGTTCAGCCGTTTTTGAGTCTATACAGAAAAAAACAAATAAACAAACAAACAAATTCTGCCACAAAGACCAATATTTTGATCTACAAAATTAAACAATGACCTATATTTGTTAGACCACTCAATGTCCGTGTCGAATTTGGGTGCATAAGTTATCAAATTTTCACCGGATTATGACGAAAGGTTGTTTACATATATACCCCAGGTGGTGGGTATTCACAGTTCGGCCCGGCCGAACCCTTTTTACTAATTTTTATTACTTCCATCATTCTGAAAGTCATATAAGGTCATGTTTTGGTGGCTTGTCGAAAGTCGGCAATTTTTTATATCCGAAAAAAATTAACAAAAAATTTTCCCAAAATTCTTTGCAGTGAGATTTCTGGAAACCTTCTTATTGCAATTGATGGTTTCTATATTACAAAAATATATGTATGGCAATAAGCCTACTACTACTTTTGACAACAGGTGCGATTTTATATCAAAGTTTTTAAAATCAACTTTTCTTCGGTAGATGGTCATAAAATTTTAAGAATTTTTTTTTGTTGTTAACCCACAATGGCTTGGTTAATAAAAAGATTTTTTTTTTTTTTTTTTAATTTAAAAAAAAATTTATTAACAAGTTTAAGAAAACCAACTACGTCGATATAAATGCTCTAAATAATAAATATTTGAAAATTCGCCAAAATCGGTCAAGGAAATCGAGGGTCAGACGTTAATGGGTTAAGCCAATCAAAATTTCATTGGGTTACCTATTTCCCAACTCTAGGTAGAATTATTCTTACACAGCTCTATTCTTGAGTATTTTTCTAACCATTCGGCTTGTATGGGTTAAAAGGCTTCTCCTGCAAAGTTTGAGCCAAGAAGACAATATGATAGAAAATGTCTATTTCTGAACTCAAAGCAAAAAAAATCAACAAAAGCTTAAATTTAGTTATGAAAATTTCTTTCCAATTTAAAATTCCTCAAACCAGTTGAGATTTAACCATTCACTGGGGTTTTTTTGCTTATAATTATAAAAAAAAAAATTATAACAAAACATTCATTCTATGACATCCATTCCTCATAGACTAGAATCTTTCGAAGCATTATTATTATCCCGTGGCTATTTCTAATTTGAAATTTAAATCCAATTCTTAAATGAAAAAAGCAGCACACTTTTTTTATTTATAATTCAAATTTACCTCCATTGTTAGCTCGGCTAAATATCTCAGTTTCAAGAAACTTTGTTTGTCTAATCTTTATTGGCTACCATTCGTTGCATAAGAACTTGTTTCTCAAAATTCATTTTTTTGCACAATTCTGTGTGTGTTTGTATGGATGTTGAGACGGAAAGGAAAAATGCTAGCATAGAAAAATTAGCCAAATTATTACCTGCTAAGCTGTGGGAATGAAATGCATTTTTGTTCATATGCAAGGCTTATTGGGAGAAAAATCAAACAAAAAAATCACACAAAGCTGAAATTTTGAAATATTTACAACATGTGGGACTATTGTTTTGTGTTGCTTTAACAGGCTAGGCTAGAATCAGATAAAATAAATTGATTTTTTTTGGAAAAAGAATGCAAAAAAAAATTTTAATTTTTGCTATATTTTTATACCCTCCACCATAGGATGGGGGTATACTAATTTCGTCGTTTGTAATTCCTCGAAATATTCGTCTAAGGCGCCATTAAGTATATATATATTCTTGATCGTCATTACATATTAAGTCGATCTAGCCATGTCCGTCCGTCTGTCTGTCCGTCCGTCCGCCTGTCTGTCTGTCTGTCTGTCCGTCCGTCTGTTTGCCGAAAGCACAGAAACTTTGGAAGAAATAAAGCTAGTAGCTCGAAATATTGCACAAATACTTCTTATTAGCGTAGGTCGGTTGGGATTGTAAATGGGCCATATCGGTCCATGTTTTCATATAGGTGCCATATAATACGGTCTTGGGTCTTGACTTCTTGAGCCACTAGAGGGCGCAGTTCATATCCGATTGGAATAAAATTTTGCACGACGTGTTTTGTTATGATATCCAACAACTATGCAAAGTAGGGTTCAAATTGGTCCATAACCTGATATAGCTGCCATTAATACGATCTTGGGTCATGACTTGAGCCTATAGACGGCGCATTTCATTTACGATGGGAATAAAATTTTGCACAACGAGTTTTGTTACGATATCCAACAACTGTGCCAAGAATAGTTCAAATCGGTCTATAACCTGATATAGCTGCCATATAAACCGATTTTGGGTCTTGAATTTTTAAGCCTCTAGAGGGCGCAATTTTTATCCGATTGAAATGAAATTTGGCACGACGTGTTTTGTTATGATATCCAACATCTGTGCCAAATAGGGTTCAATTTGGTCCATAACCTGATATAGCTGCCATATAAACCGATCTTGGGTCTTGACTTCTTGAGCCTCTAGAGGGCGCAATTCTTATCTGATTTGAATGAAATTTTGCACGAACTATTTTGTTATGATATCCAACAACTGTGCCAAGAATAGTTCAAATCGGTCAATAACCTGATATAGCTGCCATATAATACGATCTTGGGTCTTTACTTCTTGAGCCTCTAGAGGGCGCAATTCTTATCTGATTTGAATGAAATTTTGCACGACGTGTTTTGTTATGATATCTAACAACTGTGCCAAGTATGGTTCAAATCGGTTCATAACCTTATATATATTCCATATAAACCAATCTGGGATCTTGACCTCTTGAGCCTCTAGAAGTCGCAATTCCTATCCGATTTGCCTGAAATTTTGTACGAGGGATCCTCTCGCATGTGTTTATTATGGTCTGATTTGGTCTATAGCCTGATACAGCTCCCATATAAGTCGATCTCTCTGTTTTTATTCTTGAGCCCCCAAAGGGCGCAATTCTTAATCGAATTAACTGACATTTTACACAGGTATCCAACATATATTGGGTTGCCCAAAAAGTAATTGCGGATTTTTCATATAGTCTGCGTTGACAAATTTTTTCACAGCTTGTGACTCTGTAATTGCATTCTTTCTTGTGTCAGTTATCAGCTGTTACTTTTAGCTTGCTTTAGAAAAAAAGTTTAAAAAAAGTATATTTGATTAAAGTTCATTCCAAGTTTTATTAAAAATGCATTTACTTTCTTTTAAAAAATCCGCAATTACTTTTTGGGCACTCCAACATATAATTTAATTGTGGTCCCCGAACCGGACAAAATCTTGATATTGCTCCAATAGCAGAGCAAATCTTTTCTTTTATCCTGTTTTTTGTCTAAGAAGGGATGCCGGGAAAAGAACTCTACAAATGCGATCCATGGTGGAGGGTATATAAGATTCGGCCCGGCCGAACTTAGCACGCTTTTACTTGTTTTTTTTTATATTTCCGACCCCATGCTATACTACCCAATTGTAGGTTATATTGTAAATTAAAGCTATACTCCGCATTAACTTACAAACTTTAGAGCAAACTTGGTCAAGTGCTTACCATAACTCTGAACATCAGCACCAAATGCCTGAATGGCACCAAATGCCTGGCGCACAGAGGGGTAAGATTGTCTACCCTCCTTTCTATACCAATTCTCAAAAACCCCAGATCTCGGAGATGCATGCACAAATTTAAACGAAATTTTGTATGCCACCTTATAGTACCCCAAAAAACACGAAATTGGTAAAAAATTTTGGTATCAAATAATCTTGGGAGACGCCCCATACCAAAACCCACCCCAACAGATATGTGCACCGGTTGGGACAATATGGGTATCAAATGAAAAGTATTTAAGAGTAGAGTACGAATTTGGTACAAATTTCACTCTTCAGCTTCGGGGGGTCCCGGGGGGGTCCCGGGAGGGTCCCGGGGGGGTCCCGGGAGAGTCCCCACCCCCAAAAAAACCATAAGAGATCGTTTCGAAATTCTAATTCGATTTAGCCATGTCCATTCATGCCTGTCGAAATCACGATAGCTGCCGAACGCGTAGAGTTAGCCGCCTGCAATTTTGCACATATACTTAATATTGATGTAGGTCATTGGAGATTGCAAATGGGCTATATCGGTTCAGATTTGGATATAGCTCCCATATAAACCGATCTCCCGACTTGACTTCCTCAGCCCTTAAAAGCCACAATTATTGTCCGATTTGGCTGACATTTCGCACATAGTGTTCTTAACTTTGACTTCAAACAACTGTGCTAAGTACGGTTTATATCGGTCAAGAACCTGATATAGCTCCCATATAAACCTATCTCCCGATTTGACTTCCTGAGCCCCTGAAAGCCAAAATTTTTGTCTGATTTGGCTGAAATTTCGCACATAGTGCTCTGTTATGATTTCCAACAACTGTGTTATGTACGGTCTAAATCGGTCAAGGACCTGATATAGCTCCTAAATAAACCGTTCTTCCTTTTTGACTTCTTGACCCCTAAAAGCCCCAATTTTCATCCGATTTGGCTGAAATTTTGTACATACTATTCTGTTATGACTCCAAACAGCGGAGCCAAGTACTGACAAAATCGGTGTATAACCTGATGTAGCTCCCATATAAACCGATTTCCCGATTTGATTTATTGAGCCCATGGAAGCCTCAATTTTCATCCGATTTGGGTGAAATTTTGCATGTAGTATTCTGCTATGACTTCCAACAACTGTGCTAAGTACGGTTCAAATCGGTCAAGAACATGAAAGAGCTCCCATATAAACCGATCTTCAGATTTGAGTTCTTGAGCCCTTACAAGGCGGTACATTTATTCAACTTGTCTGAAATTTTGCATCTAGTGTTCTGATATGACTAACTCAACAACATGTACAGTCCAATATGGTCTATAACTAGATACAATGGGTTGCCCAAAAAGTAATTGCGGATTTTTCATATAGTCGGCGTTGACAAATTTTTTCACAGCTTGTGACTCTGTTATTGCATTCTTTCTTCTGTCAGTTATCAGCTGTTACTTTTAGCTTGCTTTAGAAAAAAAGTGTAAAAAAAGTATATTTGATTAAAGTTCATTATAAGTTTTATTAAAAATGCATTTACTTTATTTTAAAAAATCCGCAATTACTTTTTGGGCAACCCAATAGCTCATATATTTTAGCAGAATCCATGGTGGTGGGTTCCCACGATTCGGCCCGGCCAAACTTGGCACGCTTTTACTTGTTTTGCTCTAGAAATGTTTTCAAAAAATTTTTGCTACAAAAAGTGTTGTCAAAATATTGTTCCCCAAATAATGTCAAATATTTTTGTATTTTAAAAATGTTTCCAAAATTTTCTTGCTATAGAGAGAGTATTGTCCAAATTTTGTTGTCTTACAAAATGTTTGACAAAATTTGGTTGCTTTAGAAAATAAAGGCAAAAAAAGTGGCTGTAGAACATTTTTCAAAATTTTTTTTCTGTAAATTCTTTTTTACAGTTTAAAATTTTGGTTGTAGAAAAAAAAAATTTCCAAATATTTTTATCAATAAATTATTATCCAAAATTTGTTGCCACAATAAATATCAAGATTTTTAGTTTTTTTTTTTTGTTCGTTTCTCTTTCGAGACGAGCTCAATTCTCTTTCGAGACGAGCTCAAAAATTTGCTGCCACAATAAATATCAAAATTTTTAGGTTTTTTTTTTTGTTCGTTTCTCTTTCGAGTCAGGCTCAATGATCGGAGATGCAATAGGAAAAGGAAAGCCAAAGATAGCAACACACACCAACCACTATGGGACGCGTTTCGTCTTTGGTTTGAAGACTTTTCAACTCTATTAGGTGTGCTGGCTTCAAAGGCCGTGCATTGGTATGTTGCATTTGAATCGAATTAATAGCGAAAACGCCTCTATGATATAATTACCACATTAACCACACTCGACAACCCTGCCTATTAGCTGTACTTTTTCCTAATGCATGTGTTTTTGTGTAATGACAGACTTTTTTCTGCGACAAATTACACTTCTTCCGTACTACACATGATTTTGTGCATCTGTTGTAAGTTGTATTAATGGCTTCGAACCTAGACAACGGCAACGGCTCTCGCTGTTGCTCCGTGTGCCCAGGTTCGAATCCTGGCCGGGCTCTTCCGATATTTTTTAAAATTTTCAAGTTTTTTGCCTGTTAGGACGAGATCATTAAATTTTAAAATTTTTGTTTGTTTCTCTTTTGAGACGAGCTGTGGCTCTCACTGTTGCTCCGTGTGACTAGGTTCAAATATTGGCCGGGCTCTGCGAATTTTTTCAATTTTTCAAGTTTTGCCCGTTAGGGCGAGATCATAAAATTTTACAATTTTTCTTTGTTTCTCTTTTGAGACGAGCTCAATGAGCTTTTAGGTACTTTTGACGAAATTTTATTGGTAAAAAAATGTTTTCTCTTCAAATTTTGTGTAGATAATGTTATTGCTATAAAAATATTGTCAATATGTCATGCTATTGAGAATAGCTTTATAGCCTTCGAAAATTCTGCCAAAATTATATTGCTATTTTGCGCCTCCAGAGGGCGCAATTACTATCCGATTTGATATTTTCGTAAGACCTCCAACAACCATGACAATAATGGTCCATATCTGACGACAACTTGATAAAGCTTCTATACATTTAAAAGTGCAGCTTTTGAAGATTTTGTTTACATTTTCTAGAAATGTCTGCTGTATTAACCGCCCAATTACTCGCTTAAACCATTAACAACTCATTTTATAGCGCTAAATATTTTTTACACATTCTAGAAAGACAAAAAAAATTAATTAACTTGTTTTTCATTTTTTTTTTTAAGTTATATATATTTTAACTGTTATATTTTTGTTAAATAAACTGTTAATGACTGTTATGATGTTTTTGTTTCTCTGATATGCCATGAGACCATAATTTGGTACAAAAATATTTTTTTTTTTCATTTGTATTCTTCTTCATTGATTTCACAACTTTCAGACTTGGCCCTATGATCTTTGGATGGAGGTTGGGTGGTAGGGGAACATTAAATTAAAAACAAGTGCAAGTCATGTTTTGAAGTACATTTTGTTGTGACATTAACGTTGACCTTGATCGTAAAGAGACAAATGTTGAGGCGGCCAGACAGACAGACAGACAACCCTGGTTTCACATGACTGCCATTCAATGTTGGCTTTTCATTAAACTCAAAGCAATTTTCAAAAATTAAACCAAAACAAAGTTTTCGACTTTGTCACCATGACAGCAGGCTGGGTGAAGTTGACAGATGTGCTAAAAAAAAACAGGGTCATATTCTAAGAAATCTCTAAAACCGCAAAACACCTCAATAGCTAGGGCTATGTAAAATAAGCAAAAACACAAAAACCAATATTTGTCAAGTGTTTAGCACATCAATCTTCTATTTGAATATTTACTTCCTAAACTGATGGCCAAGGCTGCCTTAGAATACAGCAGTCTAGAACTCGGAGAGTAGGAGAATTCTAATTCCAAAGGCCAAAGAATGTAAATACCTCTTAGTTAATAAATATGCAGGCACTTGTTTAACCACTTTGTGGCGCTTGTTTTCACATTCAATTCCAATTCGTAGAAATCTTTGTACAAACCATACTTTCTTAATAACTTTTTTCTCTCGACTCCTCCCCTGTTACCTGTGTCGTAGTTGATCTTCATATCAGAAGCTTATAAACCGCTGCTAGTCATTCATTTACCCATTATGCAATTACACAATAGCCACTTTTTATTGGATTTTTTTCCATTTCGTTTTTATTGCAGGGCGGTTGAGAATTGAGCATTTTAATGGCCAATTATAACAAGAGTCAAGGGTCAAAAGTACCAACGATCACGGACATTGAAATCTAAACCTCGCACTGGCACGTAGTCTTCTTATTATCAATGTTATGCCGCAAAGGGTTTAAGAATTAAGACACTTAGTTTTTGCTTATATGTACTCGTATTTATGTTTCTATTTTGTTTTCTTAATCTTTGGTGAACAACACACAGAGAGTGATATAAACGAAATGGCTAAGAAAATCCGACGCAAATGACTGAATTATAAGGAAATTGAAACGTTTACAAATGATCAAAATGTAGTTTGGCAAAACAACTCAGATCGGGGATGATTGAATTGATAAAAATCGAAAAGCAAAGTTCATTAAAGAGAAAATTTTGTCATGATAAAACACTAAAGAAAGGATAAAACACTAAACTAAAACCCTGCTGCCTTGCCTCTCTTAACAAATCTATGGCAACTCTCTTTCCTTCTCATCTATATGACTTCTGTCTCTTCTTTTTTTGAAAGCTTTTTAAACATTTCAAGCCTTATGACCACGAAATGTTGACTCATTTGTTTGTCAATTACCCTTGTCATTTGACATTAAAAACAAAAAACTCCAATCACCATATGATGCTGCAAAATTAATACCAAAACTATTCCGTTGGCACTTTCTGTTTTTGTCTGTCGTTCTTTTTTAGATTTCAAAATCATTTCTTTTATTTTAAAAGGCAAAACTGTGCCATGACCAATTGCCACACATTAGCCATCTCTGAAATACGTAAACGAAAGAGAGGCATAACACAAAAGTCATTGAATGCAGTGAGGACAAACCAACAGAGCAATGCTGCGGTTTTTAGAAGAACACAAGACCGATATTGTTTTTGTTGCTACTTTTTTCCCTTTTGCTAAGTGAGTGCATGCATGTTTGTGTATTGGTAAATGCTTATTAGTGAGTTTGTTATTCAAAAAATTAATGAAACTTTTATTTCGTTGTTTTTTGTTTATGAGCCACCTTGACCGGGTCAAGTATAGTGTTTTTGTTGTTTTTCAGCTTAAGCATCTCTTATGCATAACATTTTTATCTTTGCTTTTATTTCTCATAGGGAGAGAGAGAGAGAGTGCAATAAAGCATCTCATATCTTTGCCGTTATCTCTAATAAGGGAGAGAGTGTGCAATACAAAACTGGCAGTGTGGACAGGGTTGCCGCTAAGAAAGAAAAATTATACCAAAAAAATGGAAAAATGTCCATTGTTTTGTATAAATTCTTAAATTTTTAAAATTGTTGTTTGTTTCTCTTTCGAGACGTGCTGAATGATCGAAAATGGAAAAGGAAAGCCAAAGATAGCAACACACACCAACCACTATGGGACGAGTTTCGTCTTTGGTTAGAAGACTTTTCAACCATATTAGGTGTGATGGCTTCAAGGGCCGTGCGTTGGTATGTTGTATTTGAATCGTATTAATAGCGAAAACGCATCTATGATAAAATTATCACATTAACGAAGCTTGACAACCTTGTTAATTAGCTGTACTTTTCCTAATGCATGTATTTTTGTGTAACGACGGACATTCTATCTTCCGTACTACGCATGATTTTATGCATCTGTTTGAAGTTGTATTGATGGATTCGAACGCAATGGCTCTCGTTGTTGCTCCGTGTGCCCAGGTTCGAATCCTGGCCGGGCTCTGCCGAATTTTTAGGGCGAGAGGGTCAGATCATTAACCTTAGGGCGAGATCATTAAATTTTACAACATACCAACGCACGGCCCTTGAAGCCATCACACCTAACCTAAAACGAAACGCGTCCCATAGTGGTTGGTGTGTGTTGCTATATTTGGCTTTCCTTTTCCATTTGCATCTCC
Organism: Stomoxys calcitrans; assembly: GCF_963082655.1. Lineage (NCBI taxonomy): Eukaryota > Metazoa > Arthropoda > Insecta > Diptera > Muscidae > Stomoxys > Stomoxys calcitrans. The sequence continues at coordinate 143,307,023 of NC_081556.1, read as the reverse complement.
CATCGAGCTGAATGATCGAAAGAGAAACAAACAAAAATTGTAAAAATGTAATGATCTCGCCCTAACAGGCAAAATACTTGAAAAATTCCTAGATTTTAATATTTTACATGATTAACAAGTAAAAGCGGGCTAAGTTCGGCTGGTCCGAATCTTGGGAACCCACCACCTTGGATTCTGCTAAAAATTTATACAAAATAAATTAAGTTGTAGTGCATAATTATAATCTACCTAACTTCTGTCAAAAATTAAAGCTTCTAGAAACCGAGGAAGGATGATCGAGAGACCGGTTTACAGGGGAGCTATATCAGATTATAGACCGATTTTGGCCGTACTTCGCACAGTTGTTGGAACACTTAATGCGAAATTTCAGCCAAATCGGACAATACTTTGAGGCTTGTAAGTGGCTAGCCATACGTGTTCGACCTCTATCGTGATTTCGACAGAAGCACGAACGGACATGGCGAGATCGGTTCAGAACAACTAGACGATCAGGATTATATATACTTTATGGGTTCTTAGACGAATATTTCGAGGTGTTACAAACAGAATGACGAAATTCCTATGGTGGTAGGTATAAAAATTCAATTTACACGCTGATTAGGCATATGCATCAGCTGGTCTGCGCGACTCAGCTAGTAGATGATGATACCCGATTACTTGAATCTCTGCATACTTTGTCCTATACTCAAAAAATCAAACAAGACGAAATGAGCCAACTACAGAGGAATAATTCTCCTCTCCATCATATACGAGATACGTTCGAGCGTTCTGTGAGAAAGATTAAAACCTTAAGTCAATGAGATAATTGGGCCCTAGCAACGCGGATTTAGACCTGGTAAATCCATCCTAGACCAGATATTCACGTTGCTCAAAATCCCCAAGAAAGCACCTGAGAAGTGCAGGTAAAATCTTTCCATCTCTTCGTTGACTACAATGTCGCTTTCGACAGTCTTATACCTGGAAGGATATTTCAACCCATGTCTTCAACCCATCTGAGTAAATAAAAGATCAATAAATTTGGCAATAAATCTCGTGGCCGTCCGCTATCTTATTTATTTTCATACAATTTTATTATTTATTTGTTATATTATATTTTTTTTATTTTAATATATTTTATTTTATTTTGTTTAATTGTTTTATTTTATTTTATCTTATTTCGTTTTATTTTATTTTACTTTATTTTATTTTATTTCATTTTATTTTATTTTTTTTTATTTTATTTTATTTTATTTTATTTTATTTTATTTTATTTTATTTTATTTCATTTTATTTTCTATTTTTTTATTTTTTATTTTATTTTATTTTTTTTTTATTTTATTGTATTTTTTTAATATTATGTTTATTTTATTTTAGTTTATTTTATTTTAGTTTAGTTTATTTTATTTTATTTTATTTTATTTTATTTTATTTTATTTTATTTTATTTTATTTTATTTTATTTTATTTTATTTTATTTTACTTTATTTTATTTTACTTTATTTTATTTTAAGTTATTTCATTTTATTTTATTTTATTTTTTTTTTTTTTAATTAAATTTTATTTTATTTTATTTGATTTTATGACACAGCATTGAATTTGCCTCATCAATAGTAACATCTCTCAAATTTACCAACATAACGGTAACACTGTGTATTAGGTAAACGTTTGCATTGACATTTGCATACTCTCTTGACTTTGATCTGGTATTTTTGACAGATTGTGTTAGGGTTAGTCAATTGCCTGCATTTAATTGGCAGGGCTTGCTACAGATGATTAGAGACTTTTACTTTGGCCGCCTAGTGTGTGTGGGCTTTTTTTGTATAGTATAGGCATGTGTGCGTGTATGTGCTTGAGAGAGTTAATGACATGATATAGATTTGCCTTCATTTAGGGTTTATACAATGCACATATGCAAAATATGATCCACCGTCATCAGTTAATATATAAATAAAAATAAACTTGATTGTTGTTTTTGTTGTATTTTTATTTAGCTCGAGAAATCTTGCCATTTTCCCAAAATGGCTTGAGATAATGTTGTGTTGTGGTTTTTTCAAGTTGTTATGACTGCAAGTTGCTGGTGTGGTAAGTAAGTTTTTGTGTCTGCCCCAAACTGGTATTAGAGTTGTGTAAATTGAAGTGTATGTACTCGTATGTGTGTTCTGTGTGTGATGTGAATTTATTTTTCAAAGAAAATAAGTAAAAGTTGCATGAATTAACATTGTTTTCTTATTTGGCTTTATTGGCCCCTTCCTCTTTAGCACTCTCCGCAAATCTTTGCTCTTCCTCTAACTGACACCAGAGTGCGTTCGTGTAGCTTTTGGCAGCCAACACCAACTCTACCTCCTCCTGAGTTGTTTACGTTTTGCTTCGTTTTGGTGATCATAGTTTTTGTTTTTGCAAATTTCGTTCACGAATTTATTTTTACAACGACGCTTTTTTTTTGGCCTCAAATCACGTTGATTGAAGTGTTTTGGATTTTTTTTTATCTCACTTGGCAGTTATTGTGTGTTGGGTTGTTGTTGTTGTTGTTGCTCTAGCCCAGCATTTCTTTTTGTAAACAATTTTGCGGCTTTAAAAAGTTTTACGTTTTTATTTCGTTTCTTTTTTATGGCAGCCGCTAATTTTTTTCTCTCTGTTTGTTTTACAGATTAAGACACATGTGCTATTGCTTCATGTGTCACGTTTAACGAAGATAAACCTTAAAACTGACTGCGGGTGTAAATTGCAAAAAAATGACAATTTAAACGCAAGGCATGTGTCTACCGTCTGATGTTGAGAATACGAAAAAGTGTTTTATGGCAAGTTATGGTTAAGATGATCACTTTTTTCAAGTTTTAATTATCTCCATATGGGATTTAATTTCTTTTTTATTTCATTAGGCAAACAAATTGAGAAGATCCATGGACATTTTTATTGTTTAAATTCGATGTTGTTTTTTTTTAAATTTTGTTTATGTTAAATATTTTTGAAAAAATTCTCAGGAGAAAGTTAACAAGCCTGCATAAAAACCTAAAAACAGGAGAGGCTCTTAGCAATGGACTTTTTGGGGTCCAAATTTTTTCATATAGAAGAGTTGAATGTGGTTTTTAGGGCAGACTCAAAAAGGAGGCAAGTTTTCAATAGATGGCCTCAAACTGAGTTCTACATTATTTTACTTATTTTATATCAGAGACTGGATAAACCATATGCTATGGAACAGGTGGATAAATTGAGGGTCCCATGGCATAAATATAGGGGAGAAAGTGGCACAGGGGGGGCATTTTATCACCACTCCTTTGAGTGAGCACCATAAATTACCTATTGCGGTTGCTAACTGAGAAGGAGTTTGAATCTGACTCCTATGCAGAAGGGCCGAAAGGGTCTTGCATATGGCATATGACTGGGCCAGGGCCAGGGGTCTCAATGTTACCTCAGTGAGGACTGAAATATGCCTGTTCACGAGGAAGACGAATGTGGGCCAATTTGACGCACCTCGTTTCCTCAAGAAGACGATTTCGATATCTGACAAGGTGAAATACTTAGGTGTGATCTTGGACAGGCAACTTTATTGGAAGTGTCACATTCAGGAGCGTACTGTGAAGGCTCACAGATGTTGGGCACTATGTAGACGGGCCATAGGCTCGAAATGGGACCTGAATCAGAGGATAGTCCTCTGGCTCTACAGGGAGGCCACCGTAGCGCAGAAGTTAGCATGTCCGCCTATGACGCTGAAAGCCTGGGTTCGAATCCTGGCGAGACCATCAGAAAAAAATTTTCAGCGGTGGTTGTCTCCTCCTAATGCTGGCAACATTTGTGAGGTACTATGCCATGTAAAACGTCTCGGCACGCCGTTCGGACTCGGCTATAAATAGGAGGCCCCTTATCATTGAGCTTAAACTTGAATCGGACTGCCCTCATTGATATGTGAGAAGTTTGCCCCTGTTCCTTTGTGGAATATTCATGGGCAAAATTTGCATTTTGCTCTACAGAAGCGTTATTAGAACAATCCTTACTTACGCCTCAGTAGTGCAACATAAGGACCATACAACAGGTTCAGAGAACATATTGTTTTGGCATAGGCGGAGCGATAAGGACCACGCCCACTAGGGCACTGGAGACTATTCTAGATATCCGACCCATTGACATACTGAATAAATGTGAGGCAGTTACAGCAGCTATGAGACTTAAGGTGATGGGAGAACGGGTTGAGGATGGGAGCAGCTCATAGTATAGCGGTATAATCGAGGCGACGATAGGAAACTTGGAAGGAAGGCGAGAGGTCTCCGATCGGATACCTGAGATGAACCTTGAAGTCGAGAAGATCATGCCGTCTGGAAGATCATGTCACACAGATGGATCGAAGCAAGAGGGCAAAGTGAGCCTGGGGGTCTACATTGAGAACCCAAGGACTGACATCAGTTTTAGACTGCCTGACCATAAAACGGTACTGCAGGCAGAGCTCCGGGCTATCACGGAATACGTGTGTGTGGTGTGGACGTGAATGTGGGTGTGGTGTGGACGTGAATGTGGGTGTGGTGTGGAGTGTGAACATCTTTATGGACAGTAAAATGACCATAAGGGCAATGACAACCAAGTGGGTAAGGTCATGAACCGCCTTGCAGTGTAAGAAGGAGATAAACGCCTTCTCTGAGGATGACATAATGCGCATTGTTTGAGTGTCGGGCCATAACGGAGTAAGGGAGAATGAAAAGGCAGACGATTTGGCATTGAAGGCCAGAGACCTGCCGTCGATAAACTTGGTTCACCCGAAGCCTTTTGGGTCGACGCAGTCTAAATTAAGGGCGTGGGCGACAAACGTGGAACAACGAAACGGTCGATAGAACAGCGAAAATCATATGGGGTGATCCGGATCTGGTTTCTTGCCTTCTTGTGCATCTAGAGGGCGCAATTCTTAACCAGTTTGGCTGAAAATTTGCACATAGTGTTTTGGTATCACTTCCAACAACTGCGATAAGTATGGTTTAAATCGGTCCATAACTTGATATAGCTGCCATATAAAACGATCGGGGATCTTGATTTCTAGAGCCACTAGAGGGCGCAATTCTGATACAATTTGGTTGAAATTTTGCATTAGATGTTAAGTTTTAGCTTCCAAATACTGTGCCAAGTATGGTTCAAATAAGATCACAACCTGATCTAGCTGCCATATAAACCGATCGGGGATATTGACTTCTTGAGATTAGATGTTAAGTTATGACTTTCAACAACTGTGCTAAGTATGGCTCAAATCGACCTATAACCTGATATAGCTAACATATAAACGGATCTTGGATCTTGACTTCTCGAGCCACTAGAGGGCGCAGTTTTTATCCAATTTGGCTACAATTTTGCATGAGGGGTTCTGTTATGAATGTTATGAATAATAACTGTGCAAAGTATGGTTCAAATCAGTCGATAATCTGATATAGCTTCCTTATATACTGGTTTTGAGTCTTGAATTCTTAAGCCAATAGAGGGTGCAGTTTTCATCCGATTTGGCTGAAATTTTTTATAAAGTTGTTTGTTATGACTTCAACAACTGTGCAAAGTATGATTCAAATCGTTCTATAGCCTGATATATCTAACATATAAACCGATCTTGGATCTTGACTTCTGGAGCCACTAGAGGGCGCAATTCTCATGCGATTTGGCTGAAATTCAGCATGAAGTGTTCTGTTGTGAATTCCAACAACTGTGCTAAGTAAGGGGCAAATCGGTTCATAACCTAATATAGCTGCCATATAAGCCGAGCTGGGGTCTTGACTTCTTTAGCATCTAGAGGGCGCTATGCTTATCCAATTTTGCTGAAATTTTTTACATTTTATTTTATTTTATTTTTTATAATTTATTTTATTTTATTTTTTAATATTTTATTTTAATTTTTGTTTTGTTTTATTTTATTTTATATTTTTGTTTGTTTTATTTTATTTTATTTTATTTTATTTTATTTTATTTTATTTTATTTTATTTTATTTTATTTTATTTTATTTTATTTTATTTTATTTTATTTTATTTTATTTTATTTTATTTTATTTTATTTTATTTTATTTTATTTTATTTTATTTTATTTTATTTTATTTTATTTTATTTTATTTTATTTTATTTTATTTTATTTTATTTTATTTTATTTTATTTTATTTTATTTTATTTTATTTTATGTTAATTTATTTTCTTTTATTTTTTTTTATTTTATTTTATTTTTTAATATTTTATTTTAATTTATTTTATTTTTTTATTTTATTTTATTTTATTTTATTTTATTTTATTTTATTTATTTTATTTTATTTTATTTTATTTTATGTTAATTTATTTTCTTTTATTTTTTTATTTTATTTTATTTTATGTTAATTTATTTTCTTTTATTTTTTTTATTTTATTTTATTTTATTTAATTTTTTTAATTTTTTTTTTATTTCATTTTATTTTATTTTACGTTATTTTATTTCATTTTGTTTTATTTTATTTTATTTTATTTTATTTTATTTTATTTTATTTTATTTTATTTTATTTTATTTTATTTTATTTAATTTTTTAAATTTTTTTTTTTATTTCATTTTATTTTATTTTACGTTATTTTATTTCATTTTGTTTTATTTTATTTTATTTTATTTTATTACATTTTATTTTATTTTATTTTATTTTATTTTATTTTATTTTATTACATTTTATTTTATTTTATTTTATTTTATTTTATTTTGTTTTATTTTATTTTATTTTATTTTATTTTGTTTTATTTTGTTTTATTTTCTTTATTTTATTTTATTTTATTTTTTTATTATTTTATTTTATTTCTTCTTTTATTTTATTTTATTTAACTTTATTTTATTTTATTTTATTTTATGTGATTTTATTTTATTTTATTTTATTTTATTTTATTTTATTTTATTTTATTTTATTTTATTTTTTCTTTCTTTTATTTTATTTTATTTTATTTTATATTATTTTATTTTATTTTTCTATTTTTTATTTATCTTCACTTGTTTTTCTGTTTTATGACTGACTCTAATAACCGTTTTCGACTTCCTCACCTGTATAACTGTTCGTTAACTGTTTGTTTCAAGATAACAACTGTCTTACGAAAAAAATGGTATAATAGCAAAAAACTAAATCATACAACATAGACAAAAAAAAACAGATCTCATATCGGTAATTTTTCCCCATTTTCGGTTTTTTCTTAGTTTGTTTTTTAACCACTTTTTGTGGAAGTTGTGATTTTTTTTTTTGCTCGGTCTTTTGCAACAGAAAAAAAAGTCACACCAAGATAGACAGATAAAAAAAATGGCAAAGAGTCAAATGTACTGATATGCAAGTTTAGTTGGTTAGACATAATCACAGAAAACTTAGCCACAATTTATTAAATTGCTATATTTCTTCGTTTATAATCTCATGTAGCAGGTTATGTATGAACGTTGGTATACATTTCGTCATAATTATCATAACTCATACATTACACTTGAGGAAATGATTTTTTGTGTGGTTTGGATTTGTGTTTTGCCATTTTTTTTTGGTTTTTATTTGGGATTGTAAGTTTTATGGTTTTTAAAGGTTTTATTGAGGTTTGGTTTTAGGCCATCGCCTTCATGTTGTTGTCCATCATCATTCTTGCATCCATCGATCGTTGTTAACACATTTTCAACTGTTAAGTGACTCGTTTGCATCATTTTTTTTTTTTTGGTTTTTTTTTTACCTCCAATCACTAATTTACTCAGTGGCTGACACAGCCCAAGCAACCACCGCACACGCAGTGATTGACCATTTAATGGGGTTTGTCTGCATTGTATATCCGGCAGATAGACCATGTGGTATTATCTGCTTGGCTAGCCGGCCGGCTAATCTTTGCTGTGACGATTCATTTGATAGTTACTGAAAGCAATTCATTGTTTGCCATTTGTGGTCATCTTCATTTGGCAATTTGTCGCTTCGGAGGTGAGTAAATGTAAATTTTTTTTTTGGCCAATTTAAGCATTTCGTAAATTTTGTTGGTAATACGTTTACAGCTTTATATGATGGTGGTTAAAACTAAGATGGGAAAGTCTACCAATTAAGTGTGTACAAATCGATGTAGAGAAACTACATATAACACACAACAATGCAAAAAGTATATGAATTTTTTCAATAAGAACCGACAAGAACAAAATTCCTAAAATTTATGAAATTTTACTTAGTTTAAGAACAACATTTGTATACCCTCCACCATGGGATGGGGGTATACTAATTTCGTCATTCTGTTTGTAACTACTCAAAATATTCGTCTAAGACCCCATAAAGTATATATATTATTGATCGTCATGAAATTTATATCGATCTAGCCATGTCCGTCCTTCTGTCCATTCGTTCGTCCGTCCGTCTGTCTGTCGAAAGCACGCTAACTTTCGAAGGAGTAAAGTTAGCCGCTTGAAATTTTTGCACGAATATTTCTAACTAGTGTAGGTCAGTTGGGGTTGTAAATGGGTCATATCGGTCAATGTTTTGTTGTAGCTGCCATATAAACCGATCTGGGGTTTTGACATTTTTAGCCTCTAGAGGGCGCAATTCCTATCCGATTTGGCTGAAATTTGGCATGACGTATTTGGGTGTAATTTCCAACAACTAGGCAAAGTATGATGGAAATAGTTACATAACCTGATATAGCTGCCTTATAAACCGATCTTGGGTCTTGACTTCTTAAGCCTCTAGAGGGCGCAAATCCTATCTGAATTGGCTGAAATATCGCGTGACGTGTTTTGTTATGACTTGCAACAACTGTGCAAAGTATGGTTCAAATCGGTCCATAGCCTCATATAGCTGTCATATAAACCGATCTGGGATCTTGACTTCTTGAGCCTCTAGAGGGCGCAATTTTTATCCGATTTGACTGAAATTTGGAATGACGTGTTTCGGTATGTTTTGCAACAACTGTACTAAGTATGGTTCAATTCGGTCCATAACCTGATATAGCTGCCATAAAAACCGATCTGGGGTCTTGACTTCTTGAGCCTCTAGAGGGCGCAATGCTTATCCGATTTGGCTGAAATTTGGCATGACGTGTTTCGGTATGACTTCCAACAACTATGCGAAGTATGGTGGAAATCGGTCCATAACCTGGTATAGCTGCCATAAAAACCGATCTGGGGTCTTGACTTCTTGAGCCTATAGAGGGCGAAATTACTATCCGATTTGGCTGAAATTTGGTATGACGTGTTCTCTCCAAGGAGGTGTCGCACTGTGGCACTCCGTTTGGACTCGGCTATAAAAAGGAGGTCCATTATCATTGAACTTAAACTTAAATCGAACTGCACTCATTGATGTGTGAGAAGTTTGCCCCTGTTCCTTAGTGGAATGTTCATGGGCAAAATTTGTCATCCTGGGACAATATCCCTGAGTTGGACAGATTTCAAAAATCGATAAAAATATATTTAGCGTTGAAAATCCTCCAAATTAATGCTGGCGAAGTAAATGTTCAATACAAATAATAATTGTTAAAAAATGCCACACATATATTCGCTCTCCATAACGAACTTTTTCTCTTGGTGTAATTTTTTCCACTTTAGATTGTTGAAAGGTCAAACTATGAACAAATTGTTGTATTTAGTTACACATCTTTAGTTAGTTTGAAAATTGACTTAATTACATGGCAATTATTTATATGTAATTGCATTCTTTAAGGGCTTGAGGTTCTAGTTTTTAAATAAAAACAGACATCATATGATAACAATTAAAGCAATAAATTGTAAATGTTTGAGTCATGTTCATTAGAAAAATCCAAGTAAGATTCTAGTCACTAAAAAACGATTAAAATCCAATTACAATTATGCCGGACTTAAGCTCAATTAAAAATTTTTGATGGCGAACACGAGTACTATGCCCTTCACCATGTATCGATTGTATCGTTAACAAGAATTTCAAGATTAGAATTTCTCATTCTCTCTACCCTTATTTCTCTCTACTCCAGAAGTCGATATTACAAACCTTTTACCTTTATAATAAAGCCAAACCAAGTGTGCATTATTTCAGGCAAGCCATTATTGTTAAGACAAGATAAGCAGGGCAATCTGGTGTCATATGCACGGAATGTACTGAGTCTATGGAAATAACCGTGATTGCAACTGTTAGTAGGGCAATAGCGGCCTCAGAGCCATTCCATAATACATCCCTGATATAGGTAAAAATCAAAAATTCAGCAAAAAAAATTTAAAACTGCAGAATCCAAAGGGAGCTCATCTTAGCTATTTAAGATCGAAGGTGAAAAAACAAATTTCAATGCAATCTGTTCTAAAGCAAACATTCAAATGAATTTCTCCCAAAAAAACAAATTCTAGAGATAAAATTCCCATGAAAATGTCTCTAAGAACGAGATTAAAAAAAAATGTTAACAAAAGAAATAAGTAAAAGTGTGCTTAGTTCGACCGGACCGAAACTTATACCCTCCACCATGGATACCATTTGTCGAGTTCTTTCCAGGTATCTCTTTTTTGCCAACCATAAGATTAAAAGCCCGTGCCGAAGTGCAGAGGTTAGCGTGTCCGCCTATGACGCTGAACGCCTGGGTTCGAACCCTGACAGGAACACTAGAAAATGTTTCAGAGTTGGTTATCCCCTCCTAATGCTGGCGTCAGGTCCCTTAAGGTCCCTTATCATTGAGCTTAAAATTCAATCGGACAGCACTCATTGATATGTGAGAAGTTTGCCCCTGTTCCTTAATGGAATGTTTATGGGCAAATTTGCCATTTGCATAAAAGGAAGGAATTGCTATTAATTATTGTGCCCTATTTAGGGTAAAATAGGGAGATTGGTTTATATAGGAACTGTATCAAGCTATAGACCTATTCAGACCATGTTCGACACGTATGTTGGAGATCATGAGAGAACTCGGACTATAATTGCGAACTTAAGAATTTCCAGAAGTCAATATTCCAGATCGGTTCATAGGGCAGCTATATCAGGTTATGTAGCGATTAAAACCATGTTTGGCACAGTTGTTGGAAGTTATAACACATCTTGTAAAATTTCAGCCAAATCGGATAAGAATTGCGTTCTCTAGTGGCTCAAGAAGTCAAGGTTGAAGTTTGGTTTATATGGCAGCTATATCAGTTTATGGACCGAAAATCATAACGAAACACCTCATCCAAAATTTCAGCCAAATCGGATGAGAAATGCGCCCTCTAGCGGCACAGTGGTTAGAAGTGACACCAAAACACTACTTGGAAAATTACAGTCAAATCGGATAAGAATTGCGCCCTCTAGCGGCTCAAGAAGTCAAGATCCAAGATCAGCTTATATGGCAGTTATTCCAGGTTATTAACCGATTTAAACCGTACTTAGCACAGTGGTTGAAAGTGACACCAAAACACCACTTCGAAAAATTATAGCCAAGTCGGATGAGAAATGCACCCTCTAGCGGCGCAATGGTTAGAAGTGACAGCAAAACACCACTTGGAAAATTACAGCCAAATCGAATAAGAATTGCGCCCTCTAGCGGCTCATGAAGTCAAGATGCCAGATCGGTTTATATGGCAGCTAGACCAGGTTATTAAACGATTTAAACCGTACATAGCACAGTGGTTGGAAGTGACACCAATACACCACGTACACTAGAGGCTCAAGAAATCAAGACCCAAGATCGTATTTTCCCCCAGAAAAGATTTTCAATGAAATTTTCACTTAAGATAATAACAATGAAATTATTTCAAAGGCAAATTTTCAATAAAATTTTCCTGAAATACAAATTTAAATAAATTTTCTAAGAAGGCTAAAAAGAGTTAAAATAAAAGTTCTCTTTAGGAAAATACCAGAAAGAGTTTTCTGGCAAGACAAAAAATCCATGAAATTTAAAAAATAGTCAAAGAAATGTTCTTAAAAAAGACTCAAAAAAATGTTTTTCTTTAAAGAAAAAATTATCGATTATTATTTTCTTAAAGAAAAAATTAAAAAAAATCTCTAAGGGCAATTAAATTTTCTCAAAAATTGCATTCAAAATTTTCCCTTGAAAAATTTTATTAAAATTTTCAGTAAATTCAAAATGTCAATAAAATTTTCTTCAAAGAAAAAAAACTTAATGAAAAATTTCCTATATGCAGAAATTCAATGAAATTCATTATTTGAAACTCAAAGTATGTTGGTTAGTCTGTCTATCACTCGAAAATGGTTAAACCGATTTTCTTGAAATTTTCACAGATTGTGTAGGATGGTCTGAAAAGAATAAAAGGCTGTAAAATTTTTAGATATCAGAAGGAGACGGACCCTCCTCCTTACCCGAAAAGCTCCGCCAAAAAATTTAAGTAGACCGATCGGGTCAGTATGTGACTCCAATGAATGGAATTCGAGAGTAGAGTACTAACTTGATATTAAAATTTGGGTCCAGATACCTGGAGGGCATATTGGACGATAATGACAATATACGACTCAAATGAAAGGTATTGGGGAATAGATTGCATATATGTTCTAGAAAGAGCAATGGGCCATAGGATTTGTTGATATCGTAAGGGGAGCGGACCCTCCCCCTAACCTCAAAAGCACCACTCAAAAATAAAAGTTGACCGATCAGGAGAATATGGGACTCAAATGAAAGGTATTAGGGAGTATATTACAAATGTGGTCTGGCAGAAGAATTATAGCCTCAAATTAAAGATATTCGGAAGTAGATTATTAATTTGATAATAAACATTGGGTCCAGGTAACTAGGGGGCCGCCCCGACTCAAAATACCCTCAAATAGGCATATTGGACAATAATGACATTATAGGGCTTAAATGAAAGGTATTAGGGAGGAAATTACGAACATGGTCTGGCAGAAGCAATAGGCTATAGAATTTGTTGATATCGTAAGTGGGCGGACCCTCCCCCTAACCTCAAAAGCACCACTTAAAAATAAAAGTTGACCGATCAGGACAATATGGGACTCAAATGAAAGGTATTAGGGAGTATATTACAAATGTGGTCTGGCAGAAGCAATAGACTATAATATATAATAATAATAATAATAATAATTTCTTTATTCACCAACATATTTCTTTACATTACAATAGATTGCTGATCTGTAATTACAGTTTGGTAAAAAAAGAAAGTAAGGTATTAATAGACAATGGCTCTGTTATAAGCCGTCTGTCATATATATAACTTTTCATGCCTTCTATACGGAGTTGTACTCATTTACTAGAAATTTCCTGTAGGATAAACATGTTTTTAAGTATGAAATTAGCTGTCGCCAATTGTCAGGTTCACGGCCGTCTAAGATGTTGATCATGGTTTCCTCAGATAGCACAGCAGATTGGAATATTGTAATTCTAAATTCTCTCAAAACAGGACACTCTCCAAGAAAGTGCAGTAATGTTTCATCTCGATTAAGGTTGCACATAGAACATTTTCTTTCCTCGTTTTCTGCATTAAATCTGTTGGCATTCAGGTTGATCAATCCACATCTTGCCTTAAAGACCCAGGAAATTTGATCGCTAGAGTAAGAATCAGTAAAGTACATTTCTCCCATTCTATAATCTAAATGTTTGTATATTCTAGATTGGCTTTGATATTTTAACTTCAAGTTTTCATAAAAGATATAATGTCGTTCACTATTAACCAAGCATGTGCTGAATAAATTCCACTCATATTCATTCGTGGTATTTGGCCATTGTACGTTTAATCGTTGTGCAGTTCTTTTAATATCTGATACCCAAAATCCTTCTTCTTGCAGTAATAAATTAGTTAGCTTTCTTGGTAAACGAGTTTCTTGATATTTGTGCATTATTTGGTGTATGTATTGTAGATGTAGATTTAGTGTATATAAATGGCAACTTTCAACCGCGGTCTCGAGCATGAGTGCGTAGTTAGGAGCAAAACAGGGCACCTTCAGTATTTTCTTCAAAAAATAACGTTGTAGTTTATCAACCTCGTCAAAGTGAGCAAATCCCCATACTTGAGCAGAATATGTTTGTATTGCCCTGCAAACGGCCTGGTAGATTTTCCATTTCATGGGAATATTGACATCTTTTTTTCCCAGAAAGTTAGTCCATGTGGTATTTATTGCCATCTTTGACTGGTTTGTGCGATTTTCTACATGCTTTAAAAATGATAGCTTTGGTGTAAATGTGACGCCTAGATATTTATACTCGTTTACAATTCTAATCTCATTTCCATTATACATCCATTTCTCTCTTGCGCTAAGCCTTCCTCCCTTTCTGAATATGAGTATTTCAGACTTGCTCATATTGACTTGTAAGTTCCACATTCTGCAGTAGTTTTCGAGGTTTAAGATCATGGTTTGCAGTATATGTACAGGGTGGCTGATGAATATTGCTACAATGATGAATATTGCTACATTTTTTTTTCGGTGTATGGAATACATTTTTCTTTTATTCATGTTAAATTAAATTATTAAATTAATTATTAAATTATTATTAATTAAATTAATTAATTAATTAATTAAATTAATTATTAAATTATTATTATTAAATAGAAAAAAAGTTATTACATTTTTTTTGGTAGCGGCTTTCATCAGCCACCCTGTATATCATCTGCTAGGATAACAATGTCGTCTGCATATAGCAAAAGTCTTATGTTCAAATTTTTGATGTATATTCCACCTTCTAAGTGTTCATGTAGATCATTTATATATAGAGAGAATAGCATTGGCGATAATAGGCATCCCTGTTTAACACCCGAATCAGTTCCAAAATATTCCGAAAGTTCCTCTCCTGTCCAAACCGCATATTCTGTGTTGTCATATATATTCTGAATCAGTTTTACGAACTTGTTTGATACACCAAGTTGAGCCAGTTTGTATAAAAGTGATTTTCTGTGAACATTATCAAAAGCCGCTTTGAAGTCCACAAAAAATGCGTATACTTTTTTACTTTCCTTGATTTTAAGGCTCACAATAGATGCTAGATTATAGATGTTATCAACAGTGGAATAACCTTTTCTGAATCCGGCCTGATATTCACATAACACCTGATGATGATTTACCCATTTACATAGTCTTTCGTTTAGGATACCCATCATTATTTTTGCCAAGCAGTTCATAAACGCAATTCCTCTGTAATTTGAAGGTTCTGACATATTTCCTTTTTTATGTATTGGGAATATTATAGTCTTATTAAATGCATTATCAATATCTCCAGTATTTAGAATTTTGTTGTATCTAACTACTAATTGCTTATGGAAATCTTCTGTTGCATATACAATGTGTTCATATGGGATTCGATCCTCTCCTGGCGCTTTATTCATCTTCAACTTTCTAAGAACACTTTTTAGCTCTACCAAACTGATTTCACTATCTAAAATCAGATCAGTGTTAAAATTTAGGGCGTAAGATATTTGCAATGCATTCTGTTGAGGGTTTAAAAGCTCTTGAAAGTGATTTTTGAAACATTCTGATGATATTGTTGGACTTATTTGAAATGTTTGGTTCCTTATCACTTTGACTGCTCTCCACCACTGCTTAGAGTCGCTTACATTGTTTATTGTATTCAATAAATATCTGTTATGGTTCTGTTTACTGATTAAGCATATATATCTGTATTTTTTGGCAGATTCTAAATATTGTGTTTTGGACTCAAGTGAGTTGTCTTTTTTGTAAGTTTTTAACAGAGAGAACATACTATTTCTTGCATTGTGACATTTAAAGTCATACCAAGGTTGTTTTGGTGTAAATCCTCTTTGGTGTACCTCAAGTTTTACTGACGCTTTTATTGTGTTTCCAAGATCGGCCAATGTAAGGTCATTTGATCTGCTTATAAACTTATTTAGATTCTCTTGGAGATCTACTCCTTAGATATTTTCATTATTTTTGACTTCAGACATAGAGAGATCTTTTTCAACTGTTGCTTCGAAGGGATGAGATCACGCTCTATATATATGTTCGAACCAGCTAACTTTCTACCATTTCGAATGACATCCTCAGATTCTTGGCTTGATGTGAACTCTGTCACAACAGTCATTCTACCATTTCTTTCGTGTATCTTCCGAACGGATCTAGCCATCACTTTGAGTTCTAATTTATTGGTTAATATGTTGTTCACCTCATTTACAGGTTCACTTGAACTATTTAGCCCTCTGATAAAAATCTTGTTGCTTTTGATATGTTCGTGCATCCACATTAAGTCCTTCTTGTTTTCTTCGCATTCTCGTCGTACATATCTAAGTTCCTCTTTTAATTTCTGATTTTCAGTTCTCAATTGGTTTATTTCCGAACTTATAGAGTTGATTTCTACTTTGACTTCTTCTATGTCTTCTTTTGTGGACAAAGTTTTTAGCTTTTCATCCAAATTTGAATTGATTGTGCTGCTAATAAGCTCTATGAGTTCGATTTGTGAAAGACCAGTCGGAGTTACTGCCCTTTCTGTTTCAATATTTGGGGATAATTCGTTTCTGTTTCGTTTCGCAGATTGAACATTAATTGTTTGCTGGGTAGCAGTGGAGTTAGCTGGAGGAGTACGTTGCATCTTCAAAGTTGAAACCAGAAATATTTTAACGGAAATTTGCTGTGGTTGGCAACTCGCTTTTTTCGTAATCGATATTTTTTCCAAAGTTATCGAGATTTATCGTTTTTATATCACCACTATGTTTGAAGAACAAGGCCAGCTGATGTTATTGTTTTGGTTTTGTGGTGTTGGTGCGAACATTAACTTTCCAGTGTGAAAATACAAAACTCTTGCAATTTTTGTGGGAGAAATATAGCTTTTACTGACTTACCTAGGCATGCAAGAATGTCTTCTACACCGTCAGGAGTGCCACCTTCCCTATATTTTTGTTTGGAAGTGGATCCAAGATTGTTTGATGTCTCTTTCCTCGTAAATTTGATGGATAAGTAGCAGCTATCACGCAGTATGTCCGTCTGCTCGTATAATTTTTCAAGGGATTCTATAGAATTCGTTGTTATCGTAAGGAGGCGAACCTTCCACCTTACCCCAAAAGCACTACGCAAAAAATAAAAGTGTCCCCATTGGGACAATATGGGACTCAAATAAAAGGTATTTTGGAGTAGAGTTTTATTTTGATAATAAGCACTGGCTCCAGATACCTAGGAGGCCACCCCGACCCAGAGCCCCCTCAAATTGGTAAATTGAACGATAATGAGAATATGATAATCAAATGAAAAGTTTTAGGGAGAAGATTACTTCTATGGTCTAGATGGAGCAATAGGCTGTAGAATTTGTTGATATCGGAAGGGGGAAGTCATGACAATATGGGACTCCAAAACCCCTCCCCAAATGGGAATATTTGCCAATCATGGCTATAGGGGGAAAAAAAATAATAAATAAAAATATTAAAATAATAATAATATAATATGAAATAAAACAAAAATAAAATTAATTAAATGAAATAAAAAAAAAACTACAAAAAAATTTTATTTAAATATGGAATAAAATAAAAAGTTGAAATGAAATAAAAAAATATTACAACATAAAAAAAAAAATCAGATAAATTCGTCAGATCAGTTTATATGGAAGCTATTGGGTTGCCCAAAAAGTAATTGCGGATTTTTCATATAGTCAGCGTTGACAAATTTTTTCACAGCTTGTGACTCTGTAATTGCATTCTTTCTTCTGTCAGTTATCAGCTGTTACTTTTAGCTTGCTTTGGAAAAAAAGTGTAAAAAAGTATATTTGATTAAAGTTCATTCCAAGTTTTATTAAAAATGCATTTACTTTCTTTTAAAAAATCCGCAATTACTTTTTGGTCAACCCAATATATCAGGTTTTGAACCAATGGGAGTCATAATAAACACATCATTTGGAAGTCATAGGGAAAGCCATTAAACAAAATTTCAGCCTAAACGGATAAGAATTGCGCCATCTAGAGGCCTTCTAGAGGAAATATATTCAGCAGATCGCTTTACAAAGGACCAATATCAGTTTATAAGCCGTTAGTACCATACTTTGAATATCCATTGGATATGGTAGGAAAAGATATTGCCCAAAATTTTAGACCAATCGGATAAGAAATGCGCTCTCTAGAGGCTAAAGAAGTCAAAAGAAGTTACATTGCCAACTAAACTAAATTAATAACAATTATTTATGTACAATTTCAGGCGCCAAGCTTTACTCCTACGAAAATTAAAGTGCTTTCGGCAGGCGGAAGGACGTACAAACGTCTAGATCGACTTAAAATGTGATGACAATCAAGAAAATATATGCATATGGGGTCTTAGACTAATATTTAGAGGTGTTACAAACGGAATGACGAAATTAGTAAACCTACATCTCACAATCAGACTGCATAGGTGAGAAGTTTGCCCCTGTTCCTTAGAGGAATGTTCATGGGCAAAATTTGCATTACATCTCACGGTGGAGGGTATAAAAACATATATCCTATGATGTCGCCAGCATTAGGGGGGGAAAAACCATGGCCTTATCATATTATGTTTCTGAAAAATTTGACAAATATTTTTATATGGCGAATGGTCCACCAGGGTGGCGTATGATGTATGTCATATGTGGGCAAGGTTATAGAAAAGTAATCATACGCATCCATGGCCAATAAATTAAATAGAGGAACTGCTATAAATAGTGAGTGCTGTGTCAGAGTTTCTCGCAAAATCGTATGGGTTACGAACTTTAAGGCATCTCTTCTTCTACTACACAATATGCGGAACCCGATATGTGTCCTGATTAAGGAACAGGGGCAAAATTCTCACATATCACAATTCAAGTTTTAAGCTCAATTATAAGGGATCTCCTATCTTAAGCCGAGTCCAAATTAGACAAAATTTCATATTTGCAGTACTTTAAAATAGAATTAAGTCATCAGTAGGACTTAATTCTATTTTTTCAAAGTACTGCAAATACGAAATTTTGTCTAATTTTACCACCATTTATGATAAAATCTCCTTAACGTCAAGTAAAAAATCCATCATCATTTGAAATGTTTCTTTAAAAAGTTGGATCTTTTTCACTTTAATTAATTTTTGCTAATCATTGTTTTAAATCTTAAAAATGAAGACAAAAGTGTTTTCAGTATGAGTTCAGGGGAGTTAGGAAGTCCCTTAAATTGTATGCATAATTGATCTTAAACATAAAAAAAAATATTTTGGAAAATTTTGCCCATTGTTCTTTTTTTAACAATCAGCCATACAAAACTGAACAATGATCAAACAAGCATTCTTTCCCCCACCCCCGTTTTTCCACCTAATGATAATGAGGGATCAAAGTTTTGATACCAAAATGAATCAATTAACTATTTACCAGGGCTCTTACTCATTCACCTTCTTCCATGCCATTTAA
The DNA here is from genome assembly GCF_963082655.1 of Stomoxys calcitrans. Lineage (NCBI taxonomy): Eukaryota > Metazoa > Arthropoda > Insecta > Diptera > Muscidae > Stomoxys > Stomoxys calcitrans. The sequence goes on along the minus strand of NC_081556.1, from coordinate 143,287,872 downwards.
TAATAATTTTTTTTAAATGCCTAACTATGGGAAAGTCATTGAGACTGAAGTACAAAGCAAATATATTTGTAATAATTTAATTTTTTTTTTATATATATTAAAATAATTTTTTTTTTCCTAAACTATTTTTAGGCTATGAACTCATTTTTTGTCCCATGGCAAAAAGGCCAATTGCCATTTTATTAAAAATACATTTTTTTATTTAATAATTAATGTTAACCTTTTTGGCTGGCTGGCTGTCTGTCCGCCAGTATGTTTGCCTAAACGAAATAGACCTTGTAAGTGACTCTCAGGCAGTTAGTCACTCAGTCAGCCTGACAGTTTAATGACAATATTTTAATATTGTTAATGGAATTTTTGTTTTGGTCATAAGTACGCAGGCGCACGCGTACTCGCACAAGGGTGTACTTAAAATCAGATTTACTATGAAAACGAAATATTTTTTTCTCTTCAGGCTGAGGTATGTACTGAGCAGAGCTTCACAAAGAGTTGGAAAAAAATGTCAAAGTCGCTTCTAAAGACATTGACCCCTTTTTTGGAGAGGTGATTAAAGTAAAAGATAAAAAACAAAAAAAAATATGTGAAAAAAAAATTTAATATGCAAATTGAAATATGCAAAAATCAGTAAACAGCAAAAACTTTAGCATTTCTGATGATGATAACAAAGTTTAAGCAACTCAGTAAAGTTGCTGGGTATTTTTTGGGGGATCGTCAAGGAATGGACATTTATTGAAATCATTGTATTTAAGAACATGATGGTGAATTATCAAAATATATGAAAAATATGAATTTAATATCTTCATCCGCAGGAAATGCACAAAATTAAGCAAAACAAAAAATTATCCAACAACAATTAAAATGTGAATAAACAAGTAAAAAGGCGTTAAGTTCGGCCGGGCCGAACTTTGGATACCCACTACCTCGGGTATATATGTAAACCACATTTCGTCAAAATCTGGTAAAAAATGCATACCTTATGCCCCATAGCAGCAAAATCGAAATATGTTCCGATTTGGACCAAATACTAATAAGTACAAGTCATTGTTCAATTGAATATAACAAAATATTGGTCTTTTTAGTAGCCATATCTAAAAATAAACCGATCTGATCCATATACGACACGGATGTCGAAAAATCTAACATAAGTCACTGTGTCAAATTACAGTGAAATCGGAATTTAAATGCGCTTTTTATGGGGCCACGACTTTAAATCAAGATATCGGTCTATATGGCAGCTATATCCAAATCTGGACCGATTTGGGTCAAGTTTCAGAAAAATATCGAAGAGCCTTACACAACCAACTGTCCCGAATTACGGCGAAATCGGACAATAAATGCGCCTTCTATGCGCCCAAAACCTTAAATCGAGAAATCGGTCTATATGGAAGCTATATGTAAATCTTGATCGATCTAAGCCCGATTGCAGATATATGTCGAGGGGCTTAACTTCACTCATTGTCCCAAAATTTCGGCAACATCGGACAACAAAAGCGCCCAAAACCTTAAATCGAGAGATCGGTCTATATGACAGCTATATCCAAATCAGGACCGATCTGGGCCAAACTGAAGAAGGATGTCGAAGGGCCTAACAAAATTCACTGTCCCAAATTTTGGCAAAATCGGACAATTAATGCGCGTTTTATAGACGCAAGACCTTAAATCAAGAGATCGGTCTATATGGCAGCTATATTTAAATCTGGACCGATCTGGCCGAAATTGCAGAAAGATATCAAGGGGCCTAACACAACTCACTGTCACAAATTTCAGCCAAATCGGGTAATAAATGTGGCTGTTAGGGGCCCAAGACCCTAAATCGGCGGATCGGTCTATATAGAAGCTATATATAAATCTTGATCGATCTAACCCAAATTGAAGATATATGTCGAGAGGCTTAATTTAACTCACTGTCTCAAATTTTGCCAAAATCGGACAATAAATGCACTTTTTATGGGCGCACGAACTGAGATCAAGAGATCGGTCTATATGACAGCTATATGCCAATCTGGACCGATCTGGCCGAAATTGCAGAAAGATGTCAAGGGACCTAACACAGCTCACTGTCCCAAATTTCAGCAAAATCGGATAATAAATGTGGCTTTATGGGCCCAAGACCCTAAATCTGTGGATCGGTCTATATGGAAGCTATATGAAAATCTGGACCGATCTACGTCATGTTGCGGAAGTATATCGCGGGGCTTAACTTAACTCACTGTCACAACTTTCGGCGTCGTCGGACAATAAATGGGCCTTTTATAGGCCCAAAACCCTAAATCGAGAGATCGGTCTATATGGCAGCTATATCCAAATCCGGACCGATCTACGCCATGTTGCAGAAGTATGTCGAGGGGGCTAACACAACCTACTGTCCCAAATTTTGGCAAAATCGGACAATAAATGCGCTTTTTATAGGCGCAAGACCTTAAATCAAGAGATCGGTCTATATGGCAGCTATATGCCAATCTGGACCGATCTGGCCGAAATTGCAGAAAGATGTCAAGGGACCTTACACAACTCACTGTTCCAAATTTCAGCAAAATCGGATTATAAATGTGGTATTTATGGGCCTAAGACCCTCAATCGTCCGATCGGTCCATATGGGGGCTATATCAAGATATAGTCCGATATAGCCCATCTTTGAACTTAACCTGCTTATGGACAAAAAAAAGAATCTGTGCAAAGTTTCAGCTCAATATCTCTATTTTTAAAGTCTGTAGCGTGATTTCAACCGACGTACGGACAGACTGGACCGATCTAGGCCATGACGGACGGACAGACGGACGGGCAGAAGGACGGGCAGAAGGACGGGCAGACGGACAGACGGACGGACAGACGGACGGATAGACGCATGGACGGACAGGCAGACGGACGGACTGACAGACGGACGGACAGACAGACGGGCGGAAGGACAGACGGATTGACGGACGGACAGACATAAGGATGGTCAGACAAATGGGCCGACAGACGGACGGACAGACGGACGGACAGACGGACGGACAGACGGACGGACAGACGGACGGACAGACGGACCGACAGACGGACGGATAGACGCACGGACGGACAGGCAGACGGACGGACTGACATAAGGATGGTCAGACAAACGGGCCGACAGACGGACGGACAGACAGACGGACGGACAGACGGACGGACAGACGGACGGACAGACGGACGGACAGACGGACGGACAGACGGACCGACAGACGGACGGACAGACGGACCGACAGACGGACAGACAGACGGACGGACAGACGGACGGACAGACGGACGGACAGACGGACGGACAGACAGACGGACGGAGAGACGGACGGACAGACGGACGGACGGACAGACGGACGGACAGACGGACGGACAGACGGACGGACAGACGGACGGACAGACGGACGGACGGACAGATGGACGGACGGACGGACAGATGGACGGACGGACAGATGGCAAACGGAATGACAAAATGCATATACCCCCATCCTTTGGTGGTGGGTATAATAAAACATAATGCAAAAGATTTGGAAGTTATAAAGAAATTACGAGCAATCTTATGGTGGCTATAATTAGAATAAATTCTTAGCCATTAATATTTTGAGTGCAATGTAAGAATTGGGGACACCAGGAGATTTTCTTCTATCAGAGTAACCAAACCAACAAACTACACCCATATACTACACGGAGTACTACCTACAACTCCTTCCGATCTATGGGTCACGGCACCCAGTTGAAATCGCAACTCCACATCAAGCTTATGCTCTACCAGTGATTTCGGTACAAAAGACAAACAGCAGTTTTGTCTAAAGAATGTGTGACTTAAAATGGGGTTTTCATTCATTTGGATGTGCAAATCAGCTGATTTCATAAAGACAAAGCTGATGTTTGATTGGGTGAAGTCACTCAATCGTAATATCTTCAAAAAAAAAAACCCTAAAATCATCCTTGTGAGGTTAGTATCAACACTTGGCTCGATACTTAACAAGTAAAAGCGCGATAAGTTCGGCCGGGCCGAATCTTATTTATGTACCCTTCACCATAGATCGCATTGTCACGTTCTTTGAATGACTTCTTTAAATATATATTGGATTGCCCAAAAAGTAATTGCGGATTTTTCATATAGTCGGCGTTGACAAATTTTTTCACAGCTTGTGACTCTGTAATTGCATTCTTTCTTCTGTCAGTTATCAGCTGTTACTTTTAGCTTGCTTTAGAAAAAAAGTGTAAAAAAGTATATTTGATTAAAGTTCAATCTAAGTTTTATTAAAAATGCATTTACTTTCTTTTAAAAAATTCGCAATTACTTTTTGGGCAACCCATAGAAGATAGATCTACAGATACACGAATGTCGTGTTTAACGGAGATGCCTGCCATCACTGTCCAAACCTGCAAGGCCCAAGGGTGAATAGAATGCGTCTACCAACGACCCCTCCCACAACCCACCACCTCCCACCCCTGTGGTAATCCACACATGAGTACCAATTTGATCCCACGTATTTGGACGTGTTCAACTCCTTGGTTAGGAGCGGAGTACTACCTAAAACTCCTTCCTATCTATGGAAACCCAACTCCACTCCGAGCTTATGCTCTACCCGCGATTCGGGTACAAAACACACCAACCACTTTGCTCCCCACTGGGGCCTCGCGATAGCCAGACTGGAACCGAAGTTCCAGGGGCTCCTGACACTCGTGGTATCAGATAAAAGTCTCCGGTCAGACTTCGTAACCTTAAAAGACTACTACCAGTTGAACCCCAAACAGTTCCGGACTGGTCACCTGGAAGAAGGGAATCGCCCTAAGCCGACCTTAAGCCAGCATACGAAAGTATGCACCAAAACAACATACATCAGGACGATATACACAAACACAAACAGGGCACGGCAGACCTCACGGGATACTCCACACATATCCGCTTCAACATGGGACTCACAATCAACACGGCCACCCTCAAGGATGACGGAACACAACCACAAAAGCTACGAGAAACAACGATGGGCAAACGCCCGTCAAGCGTCAACATAGGCAAGACAGGTGCCATGCCATGCGCAGCACCAAATCACTCGGTCGCGCCAGTACAGCAAAACCTAGATAACTAGATGCAGATGGATCGTACTCAAGAAGTCAGGATCAAAACATTGAAAGTAAACGGGCTTTAGGCAGACGTACCGCCTGCATAGGAATTTATGTATATGCAGTTGAGTGTTGCCGCCCATCTAAGGCATGATAAAACAAGCCTCTTATTAAACCCTGTATCTTCTCACTTTTTTCTTCATATGAAATCTGTATATTGATGACTTTCATTTTCATTTCCATAGAACCTCTTCATAGCCATAGGCCATTAACCTCGTCATACTTCAATAGCAGACGGACGATACATTTGAGTACTTCCACTCTACTGGGATATTTAAATTGTATTGTTATTGCGAAATATATTAAAAGTATGTTCTATGTATGTGTGTGCAATAATTCCACACTTAAATCGAAACACAATAACGCATTGAACACTTAACGTATCACATAATGGTGATACGATTGAATGACTTTGATTTAGATGGCCAATATTCAAAATAGTATTCAAGACAAAAAAAACATTTCGAAAAATTAAAAAAAAAAAAATTATACCAGGAAAACAAACTATAATAAATATTAAATAAAAAATTTTAAAACCTTTTTAAAATAGGAATAAAAATTTGATAAGTTCGTCCGGGCCGAATCTTTTTTACCCTCCACCATGGATCGCATTTGTCGAGTTCTTTGCGAAGTATCTCTTTTTAGGCAAACCAAGAATAATGAATAAGAATTGTTATGCTGTTGGAGACATATCAAGTTATAGTCCAACTCGGACCATTTGTAAATTGAATGTTGAAGACCATAGTAGAAGTCATTCGGATTAGAATTGCGCCTTGTAAGGGCTTAAGAAGCATAATCGGGAGATCGGTTTATATGGGAGCTGCATCAAGCTATATATCGATTAATACCGAATTGGACATGTATGTTGAAGGTCATGGGAGAAGCCGTTGTACAAAATTCCAGCAAAATTGGATAAGAATTGCGCCCTCTAGAGGCTTAAGAAGTCAGTACACCAGTTCGGTTTATATGGCAGCTATATCAGGTTATGTACCAATTAAAAAACATACTTGGCACAGTTGTCGGAAGTTACAACAAACAAGTTCATGCAAAATTTCAGCCAAATCGGATAAGAATTGCGCCCTCTAGTGGCTATAGAAGTCAAGATCTAAGATCGGTTTCTATGGCAGCTACATCAGGTTATGAATTGATTTTAACCACACTTCACACATTTGTTGGAAGTCATAACAGAACCCCACATGCAAAATGTCAACCAAATCGGATGAGAATTGCGCCCTCCATTGGCTTCGGAAGTCAAGTTCCAAGATCGTCTTATATGGCAGCTATATCAGGTTATGTACCGATTTAAACCATACTCAGCACAGTTATTGGATGTTATAACAAACAACTTCTTGCAAAATTTCAGCCAAATCGGATGAAAACTGCGCCCTCTAGTGGCGCAAGAAGTCAAGATCCAAGATCGGATCATATGGCAGCTATATAAGGTTATGAACCGATTTAAACCATACTTAGCAAAGTTGTTTAAAGTCATAACACAAAATTTCCGCCAATTCTGATGAGAATTGCGCCCTCTATTGGCTCAAGAAGTCAAGTTCCAAGATCGGTTTATACAGCAGCTATATCAGGTTATGAACCGATTTGAACCATACTTAACATAGTAGTTGAAAGTCATAACAAAACACTTCATGCAAAATTTCAGCCAAATCGGATGAGAATTGCGCCCTCTAGTGTAAGTCTCTTTAAATTGTTACCTTAATCTGCATTCAATCGTTTTTTTTTAGATACTATGCCCTCTATCCTCAAGTGATGTGGTAATCAGAAAGGCAATAATTCACAAAGTGCTTTCATAATACAAGCGAATATCCATTGGTAAATCAAAATGGCCCCTCAATGCTTTGTTTTTACAAAATTACATTGGAAAGTAGGGTAAATGAGGTATTTCAAATGGGCAAAAACTTTTGCACTTTTCACACTTCATTATTTCGATAATGCAGCGATTTGGCGATTACAAAGTCTTTAAATACACTCAAAGAAATAAATAATGAAAAAAGAAAAAAATTTATAGGAATAGATATAAATAAAAAAAAAGAAATCTACTAAGAGAAAAAATTGTTCTCTAAAATTTAAATCAGAAAAGTTGCCACAAAAATGTGATAGTAAAATTCTTGAATTTTTTAAAAATAAAAAAGTTTAAAAATACGAACCAATTTTTTAAATGTCTTAAAATTTATTTTTTTGCGAATTCAATTTCTCCTATTGTCTTATGTGTTAGGCCTCATTTCTTCACTATTAATAACAGCCCCTGGCCATATTTTAAGTCAAAGCAACAACATCAAAATGTATTACATAAATGTGTTCAATGCTCCCATTATTCAATCACATACAAGCCAAAAGTTACACCCAACAAAAAAAAAACCAAAAAAAGTTATAGCTTCCTTCCATTTTGGAAGATTTAAGGCCAATTCAACAGCTATTCATAAATATTTGGGGGGGTTATTTGTTGTGAATTATTTAATCATTAACGTGTGTCATAGCATATTTCACGAAAACGTCGACAGCAGCAACAATTTGCCCGAAAAAACAGATCAACAATGAAACACACCTCTTTCTTCACTTTTGTACTCTGCTTTTTAAACGGATTTCATTTCTCTGGTGAGGTGTGCTACTCTTTGTAAGACATCATACATTGTCCGAGAAGGGGGAGGGGGGAGTAGTAGTGGGGGATTGTTTGTTTGTTGCTCATTGCTCGCTTGATAACACCACACAACAAATACCTAGCGAAGAAGAAGAAAGCGTTATTGTTGGTGGTATTTAACCATGATAATCATGCGCGCAATGGTCGTTTTCAAAAACAACAAACACAACAAATACAACAACGGCAAACACTAAATGTGTGTAATTGTGAAAAAGAAAACCGTTAAAAGTAGGTACCCCACCAAATGAAAAGAAAAAGTCTTTGCTGGGGACTTTGCCATGAATGAGTGAGTGAGTGTTTGCTTTTTTATTGAACAACAAAATGGCAACAACAACAACAACAACATAGAAGAAGCCAACCAACATAGACAACAACTAAAACAACAAACGAAGTCATCAAAACTATTTTTACACTTCCACTTCTTTCTTTGCTGTGCTAACTTTGTTAAGTTTATTGTCGTCAACAATGACGTTGAAGTTGACGCTAACGTTGGCATAGTGGCCTCTGCTGCTGCTGTTACTGCAGCATAGCATTGCAATGGGTTTTGTTTAATCATTGAACAGGCAAAAACCGAAAACACCGCCCACCCCACTTCTCCAACCCAGCAGTAATTTTCGCTATTTGAATTCCAATTTGGGTTTTAGGTGTTTTTGTTGCCTACGAATATCTTAGCTCAACAACAACTACAACAAAAACAACCAAGCAGTTAGTAGTGGGGCTTTTGCTATGCAACAAATGAGCCAGCATTCGTAGCTAAAAAGGAAAACAAACCATCTATGGATGTTCAAGGGAGAGTAAAACTATTTAGAGCGAGAGAGAGAAGAAACCAAAGATATCCCAAAAAGAGAGAGAGCCTCAAATTACATTCCATTAAAGGTGTTAGCCTGCAACAATAACAACAGTAGAAAATTTTACCGAAATTTATTATTTAAAAATGAAAATGATTTAAAACTTCTTTTGTTTTTTAGTTAATTACGCCAAAATTTGATTTATTTTCAATTAAATTTGCAAGGCATTAATTGCAAAATTCTCTTTTGGATATTCCAGGGAGAGTACAATTATTTAGTGGAGAGAGAAACCGAAGACCTGCAAGAGTGTGAGAGCTTCACATGACAGTTTGCAAAAGTGTAAAGCCTGACAACCTCACCTAACAGAAGATAAATAAAACAATTCTATTCTATTAAATAAAAATTATTCAAAATTGATTTATTTAGAAAATTGCACCGAAATTTAATAAAAGAAAATATATATCTATTGCAATTATAGCAAAAAAAAGGAAACCCCATTTAGAGGACAGAGAAATAAAATAAACTAATGACTTGCACGAGTGAGATAGCTCCAACTTACACTCTTCCAAAGGTTTTAGCCTGAGAAAATATTAACAAAAGAAAGTAGAACAAAATATTGGTCTTTTTGGTAGCCATATCCAAATATATACCGATCTGAACCATATACGACACGGATGTCGAAAAGCCTAACATAAGTGACTGTATCAAATTTCAGCGAAATCGGATTATAAATGTGCCTTTTATGGGGCCAAGAATTTCGGCAAAATCGGACCATAACTGCGCCTTTTATGGACCGAAAATTTTATATCGAGAGATCGGTCTATATAGCAGCTATACCCAAATCTGGACCGATCTGAGCCAAATTCAAGAAGAATATTGAAAGGCCTAACACAACCCACTGTCCCAAATTTCGGCGACATTGGCCAATAAATGCGCCTTTTATGGGCCTTAGACTTTAAATCGAGAGATCGGTCTATATGGCAGCTATATCCAAATCTGAACCGATATGTGTCAACTTGCAGAAAGCCTAACATAACTCACTGTCCCAAATTTCGGCAAAATCGAATAATACATTTGGGTTTTATGGGCCTAAGACCTTAAATCGAGAGATAGGTCTATATGGGGGCTATATCAAGATATAGTCCGATATAGCCCATCTTCAAACTTAACCTGCTTATGGATTTCAACAGACAGACGGACGGACATGGCTAGATCGATGTCCCGATCTCCTGATTTGACTTGTTGAGCCCGTGGAAGCCACAATTTTTGTTGTCCGATTTGGCTGAAATTTTGCACATGGTGTTTCGTTATGACTTCCGACAATTGTGCCAAGTACGGTCCAAATCGATCAAGAACCTGATATAGCTCCCATATAAACCGATCTCCCGATTCGACTTATTGAGCCCATGGAAACCACAATTTTTATCCAATTTGGCTGAAATTTTGCACATAGTGTTCTGTTATGACTCCCAACTACAGAGCCAAGTACGGTCCAAATCGGTCAAGAACACGATATAGCTCCCATATAAACCGATCTCCCGATTTGACTTCTTGAGCTCATGGAAGCCACAATTTTTGTCTAATTTGGCTGAAATTTTGCACATAGTATTCTGTTATGATCCTAAACAACGGAGCCAAGTACGGACAAAATCGGTCTACAAACTGATATAGCGCCCATATAAACCGATTTGACTTATTGAGCCCCTGGAAGCCTCAATTTTTATCCGGTTTAGCAGAAATTTTATACACGATGTTTTCTTATGACTTCCAACATTTGTGCCAAGTACGGTTCAAATCGGTCAAGAACACGATATAGCTCCCATATAAACCGATCCCCCGATTTGACTTCTTGAGCCCTTACAAGCCGTGATTTTTATCCGATTTGACTGAAATTTTTCATATAGTGTTCTGTAATGACTCTCAACAACTGGGCCAAGTATGGTCCAATTCAGTCTATAACCAGATATAACTCCCATATTTTAGCAGAATGCATGGTGGTGGGTTCCCAAGATTCGGCACGGCCTTTTATTTGTTTGTTTTTTTATTTTAAAATTTATTTTTTTACGAATTTTTTCTCATTTCTTTTAATTTTATAAAAAAAAGAGAACAAAGCGCAATAATTTTAACCCCATACAAATATTTTTAACCCTCCCTGTTTAAATGCTGCTAAAGAGTAGGAGAGCGCCAAAATTACACCACACATAACAACAACAGGGAGTGTAAACTGCGAAAATAGGCAATTGGCCAAGCCAGTCTTGGCTAGGCAAGGCGAAATAGCAGAGTACGAGAAACACAACACAGCAATGAATAGCCGATAAACGGATACATGGACACAGTAAGACCTGTGCATATGTATCTTTGTATGTATGTGTTTACATAAATTCATGTATGATCATATTGCATGTGTGCAGGTATGTTCATCATGCCTTTATGTTTGATCACATTATACGCTTGAATACTCGTAGCACAATGCACTGCTAGGTGGATTGAGGTATGTCGGTATGTTGCTATGCTTTGAAAAGGAGCAAAAACAACAACAAATCCACGAAAATGCATGAAACAAATCTCAAGACCATAAAGTCGACTCGCCAAAAAACAAAAAAAAAAAAACTATTCGTTAATGGTTATTCATGCTCACTTAAGAGGGGTCGTACGATAATTGCCAACTTAATTTCATTGTAACTAAAAAAATAGTAATTTGGCAAAAAAAACAAAATAAACACATTTGTGAATATATGCTACCTATAAGCATAGCATTCAAAAAAGTAATTTGGTGTGTGCGAAATATACAAAAAAAAATTTAAAACAATCGAAACACTCACTGGAATCGATATATACATATATATCGAATGACTGTGTAACACAAATGCTCTTCAAAAAGAAGTGTCTCATTCACTTCTTCTTTTTTGAGAGGAAGAGAATAGGAGAGAAAAGATGTATTCAACATACTGGAGAGAGTGAAAAAGTATATCAATCTTTACATAGGTATTCCTAGCACAAACCTCTTATGGAGAAATAGAGGAAAATAATCTCTCATTGAGGTGTGCTAATTTAAGTTTAGTTATTAGAAATTTGTTGTTCAAACCCGAAAGCTTGGTTTTGACAAACAACCTAGGATTTGTTGTGGAATTTTTCCCCAAAATTGCTTTAGATTACGATTTTGACAACCGCTTGGTGAGTGTCTTTTGACCCTTCAAACTGAACCAGCCTAGTGTACTTAGCCTTCATAAGACTAATACTGACATTGAGGCAATGGTATAGCGGAAATTCGTAAATTGAAAGGTTTGTAGCGTTTTAGGAGATTTGGGTATGGCAAATCTGCACAATTGGAAGCAAAGCTGAAACTTTAATCTATTGAGGTTAAATCTTCTACAGTTGCGTCAACCTGTTCATGCGGAAGGAAAACCAATACAGCCAAACATCCAAAGTTTTGGACAGGTTAAAGAAGTCGTTGGACCACCTGAAACCGATACCAGTTTAAGATAAGATCGTTGGGATATCCGTTGCGTCTTAGGAGGAATTCGTTACTCCACCAAAAAAATCAAAATTTCATCAAAAATGCTCCAAAAATCGAATTTTCAATTTGAAAACTTTAAAATGGCTGCATCTTCTAAACTATGCGTCCTAGAGGGAAACGGGCCTAAATTTGTGACTCAATCAAAAAATTCAAAATTTCATCGAAAATCCATCAAAAATCAAATGTTCACTCTGAAAACTTTATAAGGGTTGTGTGTTTTAAACGATGCTTCCTAGAGGAAAACGGGCCTTAATTCGTGAATAAATCAAAAAATTCAAAATTTCATCGAAAATCCATCAAAAATTTGATTTTCACTCTGAAAATTTTAAAATTCCTGTATCTCCTAAACTATGCGCCGTAGAGGGAATTAGGCCTTAATTTTTGACTCGATCAAAAAATTTTAAATTTCATGGAAAATCCATTAAAAATCGAATTTTCATTCTGAAAACTTTAAAATTGCTGTACCTAGATGGAAATGGGCCTTAATTCGTAACTCGATCAAAAAAATGTATATATCATGGAAAATCAATAAAAAATCGAATTTTCACTTTGAAAACTTTAAAATGACTGTATATCCTAAACTAAGCATCCTAGAGGGAAATATTTACAATTTTAATCGTGCTTCAATTCATTTTATAATCTTAGGATATACATTCCTAACAGAGAAAAACAGACGGCGAAGGACGAACCATTTGCAGTTGATCTGATCTTTACGTGTTAAAGAAGAGAAATTTTTACGAATTAGAGGAACAATTTATTAAAATTGTCTCTAAAAGCAAAATCCCAGATGGTAGAGTTTTGCCCCCGGTCAAAATAGGGAACATCATTTTATTATATCCGCGAGGGGGCGGACCCTCCCCCTAACCCCAACTTTTTAAAACGCCAAATCTCGGAGGTGAAAATTTGCGTTGCCATAAGGTAACCCAAATAACCCGCAAATGGTAAAACATTTTGGGATCAAATAACCGTGGGGGACGCCCTACCCCAAAACCCACCCAAACGGACATGTTTACCGATTGGGACAATATGGGTATCAAATGAAAGATATTTAAGAGTAGAGTACTCACTAGATATAACAATTCGACATCACGTGTTGGGCGGACCCACCCCACCCCAAAAACCGACATGTTCACCGAATGGGACAATATGAGCGTCAAATAAAAGGTAATTGGAAGTAGAATACGAAACATCTATAAAAATTTGAGGTCAAGTCCCAGGAATCCCCAAAAATCATCCCCATTCGAAGATGTAGGCCGATCGGCACAACCTGGGATTCAAACGAAAGGTAATTGAGAGTAGATAACGAAACCTATATAAAAGTTTGGGATTCATTCCCATGCGGGTAACCCTACCCAAAAATTATGCACCAAATGGTAATGTGCACTGCACAGGGCAAGATGGGATTTAAAAGAAAGATATTTTGGAGTATATTACGAAAATTATGTAAAAATTTGAATCAATTCTGGGGAGTCGCCCTACCCCGAAATTATGCCCCAAATCGACATGTATACCAAACGGGACAATATGGGATTCTAAATTATTTGAGAGTTAAATACGAACATAAATTATTTTCAAATTTGGACCATGTCAAAAGAGGGCCGCAAACACCGAACAAAAAACTTGAAAATTGGAAAATTCGGCAGAGACCGGCCGGGATTCGAACCTGGGCACACGGAGCAACAGCGAAAGTCGATTCAAAACACAGGCAGGGTTGTCGAGCATGGTTAATGTGGTATTTGTATTATAGACGCGTTTTTGCAATAAATTCGGTACAAATACAACATACCAACGAAAGACCCTTGAAGCCTTCACACCTAATATGGCTGATGAGTAATTGAAATTATGAAACGCATCCCATAGTGGTTGGTTGTGTTGCGATCTCTGCCTTTTCTTTTCCACTTGCAAAGAAAATCTCAGATTATAGAGCTCGTCTCGAAAGAGAAACAAACAAAAAATAAGTAAAAAATCAAGCATTTAAAAACAGAAAACCGGTGTGAAAAAACTGAAAACTCGGGTTTCAAAAACCGAAAATCCGGGTTTGAAACACCAAAACATTGGTTTTCGAAAATTTGGTTAGTTTTTAATAACCAAACTGATCACTCTAACACTAATTATAGCTGCCATAAAATGTTTTTCTACGACGAGATTTTTTTTATGAAATTTCAATAAAATTGTATCAAAGGAAAACTTTAATAAAATATCAACCGATTTTCGAAAACTAAAAACAAAGTTTTCAATAACTAAACTGATCACTTTATCCCAAATGATAATTGCAATAAAATTTTTGCTACTAAGGTATCTCAATAAATTTTTTTAACGAATTTTAAAGAAGTTTTCTTAAAAATAATTATAAATTTTGTACAATGAAATTTCCTAAAAACAAAATTTTTAAGAACATTTTCTCTAAAAACCTCCACTCAATTCCAATATGTCATCTAAAAACAAAATTTAAATAAAAATTCTAAAGACAAAATTTTCAAAAATTTTCCGCAAAGATGAAATTTCAATGAAATCTTCGTCTAAAATGAAACAATAAAGTAATAAACCGATTACAGATTCAAAAAAACAAAAACCGGGTTTCAAAAATCGGAAAATCGGGTTTAATACACCGTAAACTTGGGTTTCAAACCCCTAAAACAGATTGTCAAAAGCTAAAACCAGTTTTCGAAAACCCAAAAACCGGGTTTCAGAATCCTTTAACCTGTTTTTCCAACACACAACAAGGTTTTCAAACCCAAATTTTATAAAACCGAAAATAAGGCTTTCGTAAGCTGAAAACCCGGTTTTCAAAGATCGAAAACCCATTTTTAAGAAACTGAAAACCCAGTTTTGGAAAACCGAAAACCGGGTTGTCAAATACCGAAAACCTGGTTTTCAAAATCGAAAACCCGTTTTTCAAAAACCGAAAACCCGGTTTTCAAAAACCGCAAACCCAGTTTTCAAAAACCGAAAACCCGGTTTTTAAACCGAAAACCTGGTTAGCGATAACCGAACTCATCACTATGCCCCGAATCATAACTGCTATCAAGGGGAAAACAAACAAGATGATTCTTTTGCCCGGGATCATCTTCTTTCGAAATTCTATTTGCCTCCTAACATTCCTTTAATCATGCAGAAGGATATTTGCAGCCTTCAGGTTATCATAATTGCCGCTTAAATACACTCTTATATCTTAAAAGTCTTCAGGTAAAGTGCCTTCAACTTGCCTTCAGGCCCCTGAGAAAGAATTTGATTTTCTTATATGGCATATCTGTACTTCCAAGCGAAAGAAGATTGAGAGCGCTTCAGGCTGAAAGTATCTTAAATTGATCCCATGTTCCGTAAAGATATAGAATATGCACATTTTGGATTTCTGTACAAAAGGGGGTAATGGAACCGGATTTTTTGCAATATGGTGTCTTCCACCCCCTGCAACCTAGAAAATCAAAATTACAAATTGAGAAAAGTGGCTTAAAGTTAATATTCCAAAAAGCTGCTGGCACCTTTTTATGGAACAAAACATCTGAACGGTGGTTTTTCGCTCCTAGTGTTGGCGACTCTTGTGATGTTATTACCTTAGGTAATCGGTCGTGTCATCATTGGGTTTAAACTTGAATCGGACAGCCCTCATTGAAATGTGCGAAGTTTGCTCCTGTTCCTTAATGGAATGTTCAAGGGCAAATTTGCATTAAGACGATCGGGCACGCCAATAAAAAGGAGATCAGTCATGTACACTTCTCTAATAAGTGGTGTCGCTCTGAGACAAGACGATCGGGCACGCCAATAAAAAGGAGTTTCTTGTATTGGACAATACTCGTTGATATGAGAGAAGTATCCACGCTGTTCTTTAGTGGAACGTTTGTGGACAATTTTGCATTTGCCATCAGTTGATATTTGAATGGCTATTCATTATATTAACAGATGACCCATTTGGGGGTTCTAGAATTTGAAACAATCACCTAGATACGGGTATTTGTTTCCCCCCTCAAAAAAAAGGGTCCTGGTTGGAGTTTTATCATACGTAACAATTTTTAAAAATTTTTCACTGCAATCTCAAACCTTAATTTCAAAATTCCCTAATCTTTCTTTCACCTTTCCCACACTTATCACACCACATTCATATGTGTCTTCTCTTCTTTATCTAAACAAACATTAGCAGCGAAAAGGAGATATGTGTGCCAGTATGTGTGTGTCTGTTTATAAGAGCATTTTTATGGCAAGATAGCAGGAGGTGTTGCAAAAACCAGTGAAGTGATTAAGGGGTGGTGGCGCTGGCTGTCGAGCAGGTAAAGGGGGGTTTGTCTTTTGCAAGATCTAAACAATTTTGCACAATTACATGATGGAAATGGAGGAAAATTGTTGCTGTTGGTGTTGTTGTGCTTTTCAAGCAATTACCCGTGATTGATACAAGAAAACTATGGATGGAATAGATGAATTGATAGATAGAGGGATGTATGTATGAAATGACTGACTAACAGAAAGACTCGCTGAATGCCATTAGATTTGTTAAACTAGAGTTATAGAGAATATGCATGCATTTAAAAAGTTATGGAGGGTATTATCATTACTTTGTTCCAAAGAAGTTAGCGTTGAAGCGTGGCAGATATCTGCCAGATATCCAATGTTGAGGGGAAAAGTTTCCAGCAGCAAGGGTTCACAACACAGTTGACTCGATGACAGGCGTTAAAATATAACGTTTCGTTGGATTTTGTTTTCCTTTTTTTAATTTTTCTCAATCACCCATGGGCGGTGAAGTTGATGATGGGTGGATGGATGGTGACAACACTCCAACAACCGCGTATGTACCCACAAAAGATCGAACCACAAACACTTCACTTTAACAAAAGTCTTTGGCTTTGTTTTTGTAAATTTCTTTAATTATGCTTTTTCTCTACTTCTTCAATTTCTGCTTTTTTCTATTTTCTATGAATATGTTGGGATTCCAAAGAAATTTGAATCGAATATCTCCAACAGCACTTGTTCGATTTCTTTCTCAATATTTCTTGTTGTTAAAGCTATTATTACACGTGTGTGTGTGTGTGTGAATATGGTTGCGTACGTGTGTTTCGTTTTATTTTTTTTATAATTTTTCAAAACAATTTTTTGGTTTTTTTTCTTCTTTTTAGATTTGTGACTGTGAGTTAGGTTATTTACTCTAGGAGCGTCTATGAAAAACTGAAGACAAGAAATTTTTATTTTCAGAGCCAAGTATTGACGGCGAAGGCAGCTTCAGTTGCAGCAGCTACGACGTTTACAAATAGCATACGATCGTATAAACAACGAATACCTCTCCAGTTAGCGGCCGCAGCATAAGGTAAGTGTGTGTGTGTGTGTGTGTGCGCGCAAGCTGATTAAAGCTTGGCTTAAACTTACTTAACAGGTAGTGTGAGCCAAGTTTATAAATACAACAAGCAAACAAATGAACAACAGAAGAATACACGAGAGCATTCGTTCGCGCACACACACACACACGCACGAGCAATCTCTCACTGGCTGTATACAAAAGCTACAATGAATAACGTTCATCTTCGTTGGCTCAACGCAATGCAAATGTTGACAACAGACAAAATTATCGCAAAGAACAGTGGGATGACACACAAAAAATGGAAGTAAAATAAAAAAAACATTAAATAAAATAAAATGAAATAAAATAAAATATAAATAAAATAAAAAAAGTGAAATAAAATAAAATAAAATAAAATAAAATAAAATAGATTAAAATAAAATAAAATAAAACAAAATAAAATAAAATAAAATAAAATAAAATAAAATAAAATAAAATAAAATAAAATAAAATAAAATAAAATAAAATAAAATAAAATAAAATAAAATAAAATAAAATAAAATAAAATAAAATAAATAAAATAAAATAAAATAAAATAAAATAAAATAAAATAAAATAAAATAAAATAAAATAAAATAAAATAAAATAAAATAAAATAAAATAAAATAAAATAAAATAAAATAAAATAAAATAAAATAAAATAAAATAAAATAAAATAAAATAAAATAAAATAAAATACATAAAATAAAATAAAATACATAAAATAAAATAAAATAAAATAAAATAAAATAAAATAAAATAAAATAAAATAAAATAAAATAAAATAAAATAAAATGAAATAAAATAAAATGAAATAAAATAAAATAAAATAAAATAAAATAAAATAAAATAAAATAAAATAAAATGTAATAAAATAAAATAAAATAAAATAAAAGAAAATTTCAGGTTCTTCACCGATTTGGACCGTGCTTGACACAGTTAGTCCTATTGGAACATCGCATGCAAAATTTCAGCTAAATCGTAGAAAAATTGCGGCTTGTAAGGACTCAAGAAGTCAAATCGGAAGGTCGGTTTATATGAGAGCTATTTCAAGTTGTTCTGCACTTGGCACAGTTGTTGAAAGTCATAACAGAACACTTCATGCTCAATTTCAACCGAATCGGATAAAAATTAAGGCTTCTAGGAGCTCAAGAAGTCTTATCGGGAAATCGGTTTATATGGGAGCTATATTAGGTTATAGACCGATTTGAACCGTATTGGGCATAGTGGTTGACAATTATAGTAAACCACTACATGCTCAATTTCAGCCCAAAGAGACAAAACTTGCGGCTTCCAGGGGCTCAAGAAATCTAATCGGGAGATCGGTTTATATGGGAGCTACATCAGGTTTGGACCGTACTTGGCACTGTGTTTGGAAATCGTAACAGAGCACTACATGCAGAATTTCAGCCAAATCGGACTAAAATTGCAGCTTGTTAGGGCTCCAAGAAGTCATATCGGGAGAACGGATTATATGGGAGCTATATCTAAATTTGAACCGATGTGGCCCATTTGCAATCCCCAAGGACCTACATCAATATTTAGTATCTGTGCACAATTTCAAGCGACTAGCTTTACGCGTTCGACCGCTATCGTGATTTCGACAGGTGGACAGACGGACGGACATGGCTAGATGGACTCTGAACATCGAGACGATCAAAAATATATATACTTTATGGGGTCTTAGACGAATATTTCGAGGTGTTACAACAGAGAGATGCTATGGGGTGGGTATAACAAAATAATTTGAAACAAAATAAATAAAAACGTATTAAGTTCGTCCGTGCCAAACTTTGGATACCCACCACCATGGATATATTCATGATCCTAATTTATTGTAAGTCCACTACCATATCCATAGTTACATCCTATATGGGCTGCACTGGATTATCTTTGATTCAGTTGCCGAGAATTCTAATACAAGTCAAAATTAAAATTTCAAAAGTTTCCTCTAACTTTCAATGTCTTAAATTGTTTCCACATGTTTTTTTTAAATTTCACCCACTGTGCGCTGTGCTTCTTCATTGACTCTCAATACAAATGTTGACAACAGCTTAACCGATTGTAAGCCCACAAACGAATCGTTAATCACCCGACTACCCAAAAGCTTTGAGAGTAAGGCTTTGTGTAAACCTTTTTTTTTATTGAGCAAGCCAACACTCAAAGAAAAATCTCCATTATTTTTTGGGCTAGCCTAGAGAATGTGCGAAAAAACCGGCAAACTGCTGGTTATCCTTGAACTCGTTTCCAACAAAAAAAAAAAAACACCCAAAAATGAAATGATCAGCCAGCCAGTCAGCCACTAAACATAATTTGTGCTGAAGCCGAATGTGTGTGTGTATGTGTGTGTGTTTGGGCCGGCGGTTATTGATCAGATATTGCAAATTGCAAAATTATGCTTTAGCTACAGATTGCTTTTACAGTTCTGTCTGTTATTGTTAATGATTTAAATTCAAGATTTTTTTTTAACAACCAGAAATGAGAAAGACGATGATGATGGGAAGTTTTTTGCACAGAAAAAAAAAAATAAAAAGAAACGTTCATGGCAATGAACAAATAAATCGTTTGTGTTGTCTATGCTAAGAGTTTTTTTGGTTCACTTGTTGTGGTGTTTCCTTAAAACCATCATCACCTCAATGGCCTAGTCAAGCTGCTTATTAACAGCATCACCTAAAATCACAAAAACTTTGTGAATGACGTGCAGGCAGGCGTTGTCAGAACCTCTCAAATGGAATTGAAGTGTAGCAGTCGCCTTTCACAAAGCGTTGGGTTTTTTTTTTTTGAATAATCTTCGTTACTAATCCAGAATTTTGAGAGAAAAAAAACACTTGAGTATTTTCTTTTTTTGGCAACAAATTTTAATATATTTTTTTATTTAAAATAAACAATGTCATCTGCTTGAGCTTTTTTTACCTTTTACATACGGAAGCCCAGACTCTCAGATGAACCTGCAGTCGTCTTTATTTTGTTTGTTTAAGGCTAACGACTTGTTTATTTGATTTTAAACGTTGTTGTCTCTAAATGCCAGTTAGGTTTTTTGTTTTGATTTTTGCTTTTCATTGGCCAACTTCCTACAAAATCCAATTAATTTAGATAACTAATGAAAATTGTTGCGCTTACAGTTTTTTTTTTTTTCTTTTAATTTATTCCGTTCCACAGCTATTTTTGGAGCAAAAGCCCAATTATCATGGAGGCCTTGTTGGCACGTTCATATTTTATAAGGGTTAAGCACAATACTAATGTAAAACAAATTAGATTGGCTACTGGAATCGTACTGCATACCAGCGAGTGCAGTGTAGAGCACTCCTCTAGATATCCCTAAGGATATAGACTTTCATTAAAAATTTGTTCAAAAATCGATTTTCATAGGAAATTTTGTCAACATTTTATTTTTCTCGTCGAAAATTGATGTTCATAAAAAATTTTACCGAAACTAGATTTTTAGAGAAAATTTTGTCTTAGTTTAATTTCTATAGAATCTTTTGTCAAAATATTTATACCCTACACCACTACTGTGGTACAGGGTATTATAACTTAGTGCATTTGTTTGTAAAACCCAAAAAGAAGAGAGATAGACCCTTTGATAAGTATACCGATCAACTCAGAATCACTTTCTGATTCGATTTAGCTATGTCCGTCTTTCTGCCTGTCCGTCTGTGCAAGTTAATTGGTGTACAAACTACCGGTCGCAAATTTCATTCGATCGTCTTCAAATTTGGTATGGGCATGTTTTTTGGCCTACAGATGAAGCCTACTGAAATTCGAAAAAATCGGTTCAGAATTGGATATAGCTGCCATATATATGTTCGTCCGATTTGCAGTAATACAGCAATAAAATGGTCATTTGTTAACCGATTCTCTCGAAATTTGGCAGGAAAGATTTTCTTATAACCCTCGATATTAAAAGTGAATATTATAGAAATCGGTTCAGATTTGGATATATCTCCCATATATATTTTCGTCTGATTTGCAGTAATACAGCAATAAAAAGGTCATTATTTTACCGATTCTTTCAAAATCTTGCAGGAAGGATTTTCTTATGACTCTCGATATTACTAGTGAATTTCATAGACATCTGTTCAGATTTGGATATAGCTCCCATATATATGTTCGTCCGATTTGCAGTAATAATGCAATAAAATGGTCATTTGTCAACCGATTCTCTCGAAACTTGGCAAGAAGAATTTTCGTATGACTCCCAATATAACTCGTGAATTTTATAGAAATCGGTTTAGATTTGGATATAGCTCCCACATATATGTTCGTCCGATTTGTAGTAATACTGCAATAAAATTGCCATTTGTTAACCGATTCACTCGAAATTTGGCAGGAAGAATTTTCTTATAACCCTCGATATTAAAAGTGAATATTATAGAAATCGGTTCAGATTTGGATATAGCTCCCATATATATGTTCGTCCGATTTGCAGTAATACAGCAATAAAATGATCATTTGTTGACCGATTCTCCTGAAATTTGGTAGAAAGGATTTTCTTATAACCCTCGATATTAAAAGTGAATATTATAGTAATCGGTTCAGATTTGAATACCGCTCCCATATATATGTTCGTCCGATTTGCAGTAATACAGCAATAAAATAGTCATTATTTAACCGATTCTTTCAAAATTTTGCAGGAAGGATTTTCTTATGACTCTCGATATTACTGGTGAATTTCATAGAAATCTGTTCAGATTTAGGTATAGCTCACATAAATATATATCGCCCGATTTTCACTCCTAGACCCACTGCAAGCGCATTTATTGACCAATCTTCCCAAAATTGTGTACAACGCTTTCCTCGACGAATTCCACGATATCAATAAAGTTTGATCGAAATCGGTTCAGATTTAGATATAGCTCCCATCTCCCGTCATTTGTCAATCGTAGTTATTACATTTTGAACATATTTGCTTTGTTCGAAATTTGATACAGTAATTTTAATAAGCTATCTGAATACATCCGCCGAGGTCCATCAAAATTGGTTCAGAATTAGATATAGTCCCACTTTTGTATTTAAAGGGGAGGTACAGGGTATTATAAAGTCGGCACCGCCCGACTTTTGCCTTTCCTTACTGGTTTTCTATTAAACAGATACACTTTGACAATTTTAGTTCAAGTCTCTGGTAAAAATCGAACCTACAACTCCAGCATTGGAATCCAAATGTGGGCCTGGATTCCGAACTCTCATCAAAAACAAGTAAAAGCGTGTTAAGTTCGGCTGGGCCGAATCTTGGGAACTCGCCCCATGGATTCTGCTAAAATATGGGAGCTTTATCATGTTCTTGACTGATTTAGACCGTACTTAACACAGTTGTTGCAAGTCATAACAGAAAACTAAATGAAAAATTTCAGGCGAATCGAATGAAAATTGAGGTTTTCAGGAGCTCAAGAAGTCAAATTGGTAGATCGGTTTATATGGGAGCTATATCAGTTTCTTGACCGATTTGGACCGTACTTGACACAGTTGTTGAGAGTCGTAACAGAACACTATGTGCAAAATTTCAGTCAAATCGGATGAAAATTGTGGCTTCCAGGGGTTCAAGAAGTCAAATCGGTAGATCGGTTTATATGGGAGCTACATCAAGTTCTTGCCCGATTTATACCGTAATTAGTTCAGTTATTAAAAGTTATAACAGAACACGGCATGCTAAATTTTAGCCAAATCGGATAAAAATTGAGGCTTCCACGAGCTCAAGAAGTCAAATCGGCAGATCGGTGTATATGGGAGCTATATCCAGTTCTGAACCGATATAGCCTATTCCCAATCCCCAATAACCTAAATTAATACTAAATATTGATGTAGGTCGTTGGGAATTGGAAATGGGCCATATCGGTTCAGATTTCAATATAGCTCTCATATAAACCGATCTCCAAATTTTAATTCTTGAGCCCCTGGAAACCGCAATTTTAGTCCGATTTGGTTGAAATTTTGCACGTAGGGTTCTATTATGACTTCCAACAGCTAAACCAAGTACGGTTTAAATCTGTGTATAACCTGATATAGATCCCATACAAAACCGATCTCTCGATATGACTTCTTGAGTCCTTACAAGCCGCGATTTTTATCTGGTCTGGTCCATTATTTAAGCAGAATCCATGGTGGTGGGTTCCCGGCCGGACTTAGCACGCTTTTTCGTGTTTTCCATTCATTTTGCCTTCACTTTGCTTGCTTTTCAACTGCAGTTGCAGGGCTTCTGATAAACCAAGTATCCACTCCTACATATCTCACTGTTTGTCATCTTTTTTCGTTTTTATACCCTCCACCATAGGATGGGGGTATACTAATTTCGTCATTCCGTTTGTAAGACCTCGAAATATTCCTCTGAGACCCCATAAAGTATATATATTCTTGATCGTCGCGACATTTTATGTCGATCTAGCCATGTCCGTCCGTCAGTCCGTCCGTCTGTCCGTCCGTCTGTCTGTCGAAAGCACGCTAACTTCCGAAGGAGTAATGCTAGTCGCTTGAAATTTTGCACAAATACTTCTTATTAGTGTCGGTCGGTTGGGTTTGAAAATGGACCAAATCGGTTCATGTTTTGATATAGCTGCCATATAAACCGATCATGGATCTTCATGGTTCACAACCTAATATAGCTGCTGTATAAACCGATCTTAAATCTTGACTTCTTGAGCCACTAGAGGGTTTAATTCTTATCCGATTTGGTTGAAATTTTGCATGACATGTTTTGTTATGAGTTCCAATATCTCTGCCAAATATGGTTTAAATCGATTCATAACCTGATATAGCTGCCATATAAACCGATCTGGGATCTTGTCTTTTTGAGCATATAGATGGCGCCATAATTATCCGATTTGGTTGAACATCAACATATGTATCAAAATATAGTCTGAATCGGTCTATAGCCTGATACAGTTCCCATGTAAACCGATCTCCCCATTTTACTTCTTGAGCCTCTAGAGGGCGCAATTCCTATCCGATTTGACTGAAATTTTGCATGAGGTGTTTTGTTATGATTTCTAATGACTATGCTAAGTTTGGTTTAATTCGATCCATAACCTGATATAGCTGCCATTAAAAACCGATCTCAAATTTTGGCTCCTTTAGCCACTAGAGGGCGCAATTCTTATCGGATTTGTCTGAAATTTTGTAAGAAGTGTTTTGTTATGACTTCCAACAACTGTGCCAAATATGTTTTGAATCGGTGCATAACTTTATATAGCTGCCATATAAACCGATCTTGGGTGTTGACTTCTTTAGCCACTAGATGGTGCAATTATTATCCAATTTGGCCGAAATTTTTTACAACGACTTCTCTAATGGCGTCCAACATACGTGTTTAACATGGTCTGAATCGGTCTATAGCCTGATACAGTTCCCATATAAGCCGATCTCCCTATTTTACTTATTGAGCCTCTAGAGGGCGCTATTCCTATCCGACTGGACTGAAATTTGGCATGACATGCTTCGTTATGATTTCTAATGACTATGCTAAGTGTGGTTTAATTCGATCCATAACCTGATATAGCTGCCATATAAACCGATCTCAAATGTTGACTCCTTTAGCCACTAGAGGGCGCTATTCTTATCGGATTCTTATCTGAAATTTTGTGAGAAGTGCTTTGTTATGACTTCCAACAACTGGTTCTCCCTATTTTACTTCTTGAGCCTCTAGAGGGCGCTATTCCTATCCGATTGGACTGAAATTTGGCATGACATGCTTCGTTATGACTTCCAACAACTGTTCTAAGTATGGTTCAAATCGGCCCATAACTTGATATATCTGCCATATAAACCGAAGTTGGGTGTCGACTTCTCGACATCCGATTTGGCTGAAATTTTTTACAACTATGACCTCAACACACGTGTCAAATATGATCTGAATTGGTCTATTGACGGAAACAGCACCCATATAAACTGATATCCCTATTTCACTTCTTGAGCCCCTAAAGGGCGCAGTTCTTCGAATTGGCTCAATTTTTACACAACGACTGCTACTATGGTCTCCAACATTCAGTTCAATAATCGGACGACAACTTAATATTATAGTTCCAATCTCATAGCAATTCTTTCCTTTTATGCAAATTTCCCCATGAACATTCCATCAAGGAACAGGGGCAAACTTCTCACATATTTCTGAGTGCTGTCTGATTCAATTTTATGCTCAATGATAACCTCATACCTCATTTTTATAGCCGAGTCCAAACAGCGCGCCGCAGCGCGACACCACTTTGAGGAGAAGTTTTTACATGGCCAAGTACCTCACAAATATCGCCAGCATTAGGAGGGGACAACCACCGCTGAAAAATTTTCTGGTGTTCCTGCCAAGATTCGAACCCAGTCGTTCAGCGCCGTAGGCAGACACGCTAACCTCTGCGCTACGGTGGCCTTTTTAACCTACGTTTGCCAAAATAGATATACCGGGAAAAGAACTTGACAAATGAGATCCATGGTGGAGGGTATATAAGATTCGGCCCGGCCGAACTTAGCACGCTTTTACTTGTTTCTTCTTACCATTCCGTACTCTCGTACTTGTGTAAAGATAACAACTTCCATTGCTTAATATTAAAGATAGCTAATTTTACGCAATACCACCCCAGATTATCTGGTAAAGGTTAAGAGGCAATAATGTAATCTTCAAATTTGGATATAGCTGCCATATAGACCGATCTCTCGATTTAAGGTCTTGGGCCCACTAAAGGCGCTTTTATTGTCCGAAGTCGTTGAAATTTGGGACAGTGAGGTAAGTTCAGCCTCTCGACTTTCTTCTGCAAAATGGGACAGATCGGTCCAGATTTGGTTATAACTGTTATCAGAATTGCATCACCAATGCGTCTAGAAATGATAAGGGAGTATTTTGCAATAAACACTTATGATGTGGTGATGAAAAACTGGATTAAAATAGAGGCCATTCATCGAAAAAATTTAATTGATTTAGATTTTTCAGCCATGTCTGAACATGTACATGTGACGCCTACACCTTTGTTTTCACCAATACTATTACAATTAGATTACATTACATTACTATTATAATGATGTACCATGTAAACTTCACATTAGATTTAAATTCGTAGGCCTCCACAAGTCAAATTTGTATGCAATTTAACTAAAAATGATTTTGTCATTTCTATTTTAAAAATTGTTTTCTGTAATTGTCATGTTTTATTAAAAATATTTTACTAATAATATTTCAAGACAGCGTACAAAGTCGTGTGTTATTGTAGGTCATAAAAAATGTTTGCCAGAGGTCACCCTCTCCCCTCGCATTTGAATTGAGGCAATTTAATCAATTATCTACTCACTGAAAAATTTTTGACATCAGTTTAAAAACAACTGTTCAACCGCATTTATATAATTGTATGCAATTTTCTAATAGCTTATCTACGAATATAGAAAAATAATAAAATATTTATACAAATATTTATTTGTTCTTCCAGGAAATACACTAAGCTACCATTTCAAATAAATGTCAATATGAGTTTTGTTTTCAGTTTTCCAAAATTAGTAAAGGCGAAAATAGGAGGAGTAAGTAACCATCAAACGCAAATCAAATCATAAGAATCACAATTGAGTTCAGTAAATGGGCATTAAGAAGAAAGCGTATGAGTGATATTGAAATAATTGATTTGTTACTCATACGTTATGGGTTTCAAATACATATGACATTCTTTACAATGATAGATGATATACAACAGTGATGAGCACACTAACGCTGTTGAGAAGACCAAACTGCTTTTATACCCACCATCGAAGGATGACGGTATATTTATTTTGTCATTCCGTTTGCAACACATCGAAATACCCATTTCCGACCCTATAAAGTATATATATTCTTGATCAGCATAAAAATCTAAGACGATCTAGCCATGTCCGTCCGTCTGTCTGTTGAAATCACCCTACAGTCTTTAAAAATAGAGATATTGAGCTGAAACTTTGCACATAATCTTTTTTTTGTCCATAAACAGGTTAAGTTCGAAGATGGGCTATATCGGATTATATCTTGATATAGCTCCCATATAAACCGATCCTCCGATTTAGGGTCTTAGGTTCATAAAAACCACATTTATTATCCGATTTTGCTGACATTTGGGACAGTAAGTTGCGTTAGGCTCCTTGACATCCTTCTTCAATTTGGTCCAGATCGGTTCAGATTTGGATATAGCTGCCATATAGACCGATCTCTCGATTTAAGGTCTTGGGCCCACTAAAGGCGCATTTATTGTCCGAAGTCGTTGAAATTTGGGACAGTGAGGTAAGTTCAGCCTCTCGACTTTCTTCTGCAAAATGGGACAGATCGGTCCAGATTTGGATATCGTTGCCATATGGACCGAACTCCCGATTTAAGGTCTTGGGCCCATAAAAACCGCATTTATTGTCCGATTTAGCCAAAATTTGGGACAGTGAGTTAAGTTAAGTCCCTCGACTTTCTTCTGCAAAATGGCACAGATCGGTCCAGATTTGGATATAGCTGTCATATGGACCGATCTCCCGATTTAAGGTCTTGGACCCATAAAAGCCGCATTTATTGTCCGATGTAGCCAAAACTTGGGACGGTGAGTTGTGTTATGCCCTTCGATATATTTCTGCAATATGGCACAGATCGGTCCAGATTTGGATATAGCTGACATATAAACCGATATCTCGAATTAAGGTTTTGGACCCATAAAAGGCGCATTTATTGTCCGATTTAGCCAAAACTTGGGACGG